>NC_054832.1:4786432-5091432 GCF_018345385.1 Vulpes lagopus | reverse complement strand
AGCCATCACTGAATGTGGACTGATTGGGTATCCAAGCACTTCATTTTGATGGGAGACAGAATTTCTACTTTTCAAAAAAAAAAGATTTATTTTTGTTTTTATTTATGAGAGAGAGAGAGAGAGAGAGAGAGAGAGAGAGCATGAGGCAGGGAGGGGCAGAGGCAGAGGAAGGAGCAGCCTCCCCACCAACCAAGGAGCCTGATGTGGGGCTGGATCCCAGGACCCTGAGATCATGACCTGAGTTGAAGGCAGACACTTAACTGACTGAGCTACCCAGGCACCCCAGAATTGCTACTTTTTGATCATGGAAGGAAGTCATTGAAGGAGAGAAAATCAATAAGTTTTCTTTCTCAGGGACTGAAGTGAAATTTCATGAAACTTCACCTCCAAACTCACCGAAATTTTATTCTTACCTGTAAGGGCCGTAAGTTTTATTACTCTACCACACAGGGAAGCTAGCAGAGCCAGGGGGATGAATACAGGTTTGCTCAAGGAGTTGCGCAGCTCTGGGCCATTGGCCATCTGGACCATGTCCAGAGGAGGGCAACCAGCATGTTGAACAAACTAGAAACAGTGTGAAATGATGGGCCTAGGGACATGTCACTAGGAGAAGAGAGGGCACAGGGGAGACACCAGAGCTGTAGACAGATATCTGAGGGAATGCTGTGTGGGTGCATATATACATACACATATATTTTTTTCTTTTTAGAAGTCATTTAATCTTTGCAGTGATTTAAAGGGGTTGGCACATTAGCACTACCCTTGGAAGATGCTAGGCCGAGCTGGAGGGAAGTCAGTTGGTTCGCATGGTCATACAGCTAGAGAGAGGATGGGGATTGGATGCAGCTGGAACCTATGCTTTCGGCTGCTGTGCACACCGGCTCTCCATGCATGAGCGTCTACCGAGGGTGGGCCGGATTCTTCCCGGGAAACGAAGGACACAAGGCTTAATGTATTCTGACGTGAAAGACACTGAGCTGTGACAAGGCGTCACCCTCTCCCTGTCATTCACGGCAGAGCTCATAGACATTTAGCTCCATCCAAAGTAGCTCTCTTACAAAATATGAAAGAATCCAGCAAAATACTCTGACCCGGTCTGTCCCTTCCATCCAATTTCAGAGAGTAGGAACACAGTTTAAAGTCTCAGGGTATTTTTCTGTTTGCTTTGGAGTCAGCTCTGTCTGCTGTGGGATCAGATCCTGGCTCTGCCACTTATTAGCCTTTTAACAGGGAGCCAATCACTTTTCTCTGGTTTGGAAAGTTCCACAGGAGGAAGATGGGGATTCTGTTGGATGTTTATGGAGTTAAGAGGATTACCTGTGTTCCAATCACAAAGCACTGGAAATGGCACCTGATACAAAAAACACCATATATATGTTTTGTTTCATTATCTCATGTGAGGCTGACCTGTAGGCTCCTCTTCTCTGCATCTTCTTCTCTGCACCTCACCGCTCATCAAATGCCACTTACCTCTTTCTTTAAATCAAAGGCGGGGAGCCTGTCATGGGGGGGGGGCTGTGACTTGCCCAGCTAACAGGATTAGTTAAGGGTGATGCCCAGAGTTCCTGTAGGTTTCTTACAAAAAACTCTGGTATTCTCTTAACTATGCAGAGAAGTCTCTTGGAGCTCCTGAATATACTGTCTCAAGGATATTTAGATAAACCATAATTCATCACAGGCAGGATGGCTGGTGTGTATCTTATTAAATACCAGCTCACGCATGGTCAATAGCCACATTGCTTGACGCAGTTTGCTAATTCTCAGTTTGACTCCTTCCCCACAGCCAGGTTAATATCTGTTGCAGAGTCCGGCATAGGCAACCACAACCAAGTGGCCTCTGATGTGTGTCCATGAAAGAAGCGATTGCTGTCCAGCTGGCAGCAACGAAAGGTACGTCCGCCATGTGTCAGCTGCATGACACCGGACAAGTCACTCAACCCCTGTAAACATTAGTTTTCTCAACTATGAAAGTGAGGTGACTGCTGCCCCTCCCGGAGGCTTTCGGGGCTCTAAGATCTGGTAACAACTATTGAAAAAAAATATGGTGGATCTCATGCAAAGATTTTCACGCATTAAACAAACAAGTTTTGGTACACACTTACATGATCTCTACCCTTCAGAAATACAAAAACTAGTTGAAGATTCTGACAGATAATTAAAAAATGAAAAATCTGTGTGAAATGTGCTTTGATATAGTAGCTAAGAATCTTGTTCTGTTTTTCCCTTGAAGGCTCACTCAACTATTACCATGATCTACCATACACCTTCGTGATTGTTTCAAGAAAAAATAAGGGTTTGGGGCGCCTGGGTGGCTCAGTCAATTGAAGGACCAAGTCTTGGTCATACTCTTGGAGTCATGGGATCATGGGATCAAACCCAGCATCAAGCTCTGCACTCATCAAGGAGTCTGCTTGACAGTTCCTCTCTCCCTCTGCCCTTCCCGTTCATGCTTTCTCTCTCTTTCTCTGAAATAAATAAATAAATAAATAAATAAATAAATAAATACTTAAACAACAAAAATAATAAAGAAATAAAGAAAGAAGAAAGAAAAGAAAAGAAAAGAAAAGAAAAGAAAAGAAAAGAAGAAAAGAAAAAAGAAAAAAAGAAAAAGAAAGAAAAGAAAAAAGAAGGATGTCGTGGGATTTTTTTCTTCTTCCTATCCTGAATATTGCAAGCAATTCTGGTAACTTCCACATGGTAATTTGCTTAAAATTCACTCTTACTCACTCTGATTTTTAAGGTAAGCAAGGGAAATAACTGGCCATCCTTATCTGATAATACCCACTATACCAAGACAGAAGACCTCTGTTGTTGCTGTTGTTTGTTTTGTTGTTGATATTTTGAACCACCATTACAGAGAGTCAGGAAGGCACAATGCTTCTCTCCCCACAGGAGGTGCCCTCTGAGCCACAGTGGGAGGCACAGACCACAGGGGGTGCAGCTGGGAGGTCAAAGGGCACACCCTTAGTTTTTGGAGAGCATGAAGAAAAGGCACAACAAAGTAGAGCAAGGAGAGAGGACGAGGCAGTGTGAATGAAAATCTGTAGCACATGATGTGGTCCCTCCTGCGTGTGGATTGTTTGTGGAAATGCTGGGGACCCTGACTGTTCCGGAGGTTTGCACATGGAATGCTAGGGGAATAATCCTAAACAGGCAAAAACAGCATAGACCACATCAATGTTGTTAGAACCCCTGAATTTTGCAGGGTGTTGCTGTTTGAAAGTAAGTGCAGCAACCAAGTGGGATGTACCCAGTGTTAAGACATTCTATTTCATGGGGATCCCTGGGTGGCTCAGAGGTTTAGCACCTGCCTTTGGCCCAGGGAGTGATCCTGGAGTCCCAGGATCCAGTCCCGTGTCGGGCTCCTGGCATGGAGCCTGCCTCTCCCTCTGCCTGTGTCTCTGCCTCTCTCTCTCTCTCAGTCTCTCTCTCATGAATAAATAAATAAAATCTAAAAAAAAAAAGACATTCTATTTCAGAGGTGCTTGGGTGGCTCAATGAGTTAAGTGTCTGACTCCTGATTTTGGCTCAGGTCATGATCAGGGCTGTGAGATGGAGTCCGTGTTGGGCTCCATCCTGAGAATGGAGCCTGCTTAAGGTTTTCTCTCTCCCTCACCCTCTGCCCTTCCTCTCTCTCTCTCCTTCTCTAAAATACACATGCACACACACACACACACACACACACATACACACATTCCAGTTCAAATCCCTGCACAGTCTTATGCAAGCACACATACCCCTGGGAAGCCTACATTTCCAGGGTAGTTGGTCAAAGGAAAGACTCAGGGTGGGGTATTATTTGACTGGAATGTAACTTGGACCCTTTAAGTCCTATGACTTTACATTTAGATAAGACAAGAAGGACCCAGAAAAGTCAAGCTGCTTCCTGAGAACGAGGACTACTGATTAATTACCAGAGTCGTGGCAAGACCCAGAGAGTCCCCCAGTCCAGAGCGCCCACCGAGCTAAAGATCATTCACCATGGAAGTGTTTTCTTAATCTTTAGCATGCATAGTTCACCTGGGGAAGCAAAAGCAGTATGTGACTTCCTTAGTTATAATGTACTCAGGACTTTGCCAAGCCAGAGTGATTACAGAGAACGAGGGGCCTCGGAACGGAGAGTTATGAGACCCAGATGCCTGAAAGCCAGAGCATTTCAAGCTCTAACACCTTGCAGCTGCATCCAGAGGGGGTGGTAGTTACACATCATTTTTTCTCCCCTTTTTGACATCTGTCTCATCTCTCAGGGAAATGCTCCGCAGAGCTCGCCAGCTGGTTTTTCAGATGGGATGTGCCACGACTCAGGTGGTACAGTTCAGCAGAAAAAATAAATAAATACATGAAGCGATAAACAAGACACAACCTGTCCATCTTTTCACCAAGAACCCAGCACGAAGGGCTGCTACCTATAGGAGTCCCACCAAAAACTGAATTCCATGCCACACATTCTCCCGCCACATGATGACGTGAAATAGTTAAATAAACTGATGAGAACATCTCATTTATATCCATTACTGGTATTATAGCTGGTTTTCTTAATATGTTAGGGAAATTGCCCATACTACACCTGTCACAGGTGAAAAATCTGCATAGATATGCATAATTCATGAATCCCCAGTCCCAAAGAGAGAATCGCAACGACTTGTTATTGCTCAAATGCCAGTTTTTACAGCAGCATCTCAGATATAATTGAAGACTCTGGAAAAGGCAACTGTCGGAACAGGCTTCTCCATTTGCTCCATATCCAAGACTGCTTGCCATTGGCCAAGGTAACGGATGCTTCTCGATTTCATCCCCCTCCTCGCTCTCCTCCCCCTGCCAGCATTTCAGCAGAGCAGGTGCATCCCTGATTTAAGTAGATGGGATGTGAGGCAACTTGGATTTATGGTAAAAGTTGATGGGGATAGAAGCTGGACAGGAATTCATTGGTAGGAGATGAGTAATCTGTACATTTATGTATTTTCCATCGCACCTCACTGCTTCCCTAGAGGAGAGACGAGAGAAGTCACATTATAAGCTTTGACCTTTTGCTTACAATGTTCTGGCTGTCTGAAATGTTCTCTGTACCTCCATGCACATCTCTGAATATGGCTTTTTTTTTTATTATTTTACTTGCATTAGCTAAAAAAAAAAATGTGGCACGCAAGAAAATATTCTTGTTATAAAAAAATGGGAACACTGTGTAAATATATACATTCCCCTCCTTAAAAGTTGAACTGTCTTAGGCGTGTGTACTTAGTGTATACATTGTTAAGCTGTGAGGTGTGAATACTTCTGGGCTGTTTCCTATGCATTTCTAAGGTGTGTACATTGCAGGCATAAATAGCATTTACCGTATTAGTTAAATTGTGTAAATTATTCTTCTCATTGTCCTATTCCCCCTTTTTATTTACCAAGAGTTTTGGATTTACAGAAAATGTTTTAAAGATAACAGAGAGTCCCCAATGTCCCCTGCCTTTAACATCTTACAGGGTACATTTATCAAGCTAATGAGCCAGTATCAGTGCACCGTTATTAACTAACATCCATATTTTACTAAGATTTCCTTATTTTTCCCTAATGTCATTTTCCTCTTTCCAGTCTGAAGACGGCTTGGGTTCTAATATTAAAATCTTTAGGTTATTAGCTGCTCGTGACACTGAGACTCAGTTTTCTCAACAGTAAAATACTGAAACTACGGCATCACCCCATATGGTTGTTGTGAGGATTAAAACAAATGTGTGTGACGATGCGTGTGTTACTTCTAACAGTTCTTGAAATTAATTAAAGGCTAATTGACAATATTTTATTTAGCCAACATATTTTCCTCGGTAAGTTTTGTATCCTTGAAAGGCGAGTCGCTGTTGTTTCTCACACACGAATACAACATAATAGCACCAGCCTTGTACCTACCAGGCTGAAGACAACAATTTGCTAAGTTGACTTTGTGAAAGTAAAACACTCTTAGAATTACATAAACTCTCCAGGTTGTTGGTGAAATGTTGGGCAAATTTGTATGTCTTCTACCTTTTGAATAAGTAGGGAAAAATGTTGTTAAAGATACCATTTTTTTTGTTTGGCCCTGTTTTTGTTTCTAAAGAACAAAAGAAATGTGTGGTTTCTCTGTGATAGGAAGATGAAATGAAAAGGAAAAAAAAAGACCTCTTTTTTTTTTTTTTTACAACAAGCTGATAATTTATGGAGGAAAACGCATCTAGTAGACAGGCATCGGAGAAGATGTATACAAGGAATAGAGTGAAAGCTTGCGGGGCGAAGGTGGGTCACGCTGGAGGAGCGGGGCAGCGGGTAGGCCGTGGGAGGGGAGCTTGAAGCTTTCCATGAGCTGCCGGGGTGTACAGGCTCTGTGTGCAGACGGGACCTCAGCCGCTGCAGCTCAACGGGAGCGTATTCCAGTAAAGAGAGGACAGAAAGGGCAAGAAGTACAGTGTGGTGATAAAGGAACAGATTTGGACTTGGATGCACTTTATTCAAATTCTTTTCCTACACCTACAAGTTGTGACATTTCAGGCCAGTTATCCAATCTTTCTAAGCATGAGCTCCTTTTCACCTATTAAATGGAAAAACTAGGCCTACTGGACTAAAGGATTGGATGCAATAAATGAACTGATATTTGGATTGCTTGGCACATAACAGATGCTCAATTCATTTTTGAATTACCTTTCTTTCCAGTTTCTTTTTTTTTTTTTTTAAGATTTTTTTTTTTTTTTTATTTGAGAGACAGGGAGACAGTGAGAGTGCGCGGGAGGTGGAGGGGCAGAGGGAGGGGGAGAAGCAGACTCCCACTGATCAGGGAGCCGGACACCAGGCTTGATCCCAGGATGCTGGGATCATGATTTGAGCCCTGGGGATCACGACTTGAGCCAAAGGCAGATGCCTAACCAACCGAGGCACCCAGGCGCCCCATCCCGCTGGTTTCACTAATTTGTTGATAGTTTCCTATTGACATTTATACCTCTGACTCATGTTAATATTTAACTCATTATTCCTCTACTTCCTATCTGAGATCTTAGCTGTTTGTGACTATTCATCTTTGCAATCAGGGCACTGCAGCTGCAAGGGGTCCGCTGTGCAATAAAGAATTGATGTTTGGAAAATGAACTTCCAAATCCAATAACTTTTTTCATAATTCAATGGCTGTTAGGTATGGATAAAATCCTTGCTAACATTTTATTTCCATATTGGTCGGGGAGCGCTCATTTTACTTCGAGTATACACATGAAGAGCCCGAGACGGACAGAGCTGACCCCTGGCCCAGAGCACGCCACTAGCAAGAAACAGAATGCAATTCCCGACTCAGGCTAGGTCGCCGTGTGTGTGCTTTGCTCTTGCAGATTTGAGGGTACTTTCAAAACAGGCCATTGCCCAGAGAATTACCAGCCCAGATCTCACTACTCCATTTGACTAATTTAGCACTCGTTGCTTCTGAAGGTTGGGAAGAAGTGGTTGTCCGGAGATTTGCAGGAAGACAAGCCATCACCATGAAGGAGTTAACCTCAAGAGACGGCTCGGAGCGCACTCACCACCAACCCCCAGAGCCAGCGCCTCTGAAGGGCACAGAAAGCCTGGTTTGATATTGTCAGAAAACTCATAAATGTTTCATAAGGGCTACTCACAAGAAGACGGAGATAAAACCTCACCAAATGACCTCTTTTGATTTTCTCATAATGGGAAGATTATAAATCCAGATGAAACATCAGGCCCGAATGAAGACCTGCCTTTTGAAAACGTGAAAATGCCTCGTCAGAATCCATTTTGTCCTATCTGATCCCGCACGTTCCCCGCTCCTCTGCACTTGAAGAGGAAGGAGGTCATCAGATTGTCACCGGCAAGGGCAGCTTGGCGTCCCCCAGGGAGGGAGGCCCACCCCAGCCCACCCCAGTCCATGCCAACAGGCCACCTGGCAGCACGGAGCCTGTCCTCGCTAAGAAGGACCTACTGGGGCTGGACCAGGCCCCTCTGCAGGCCCAGGAGGTCACCCTTTCAGGCTGTCACACGTCCCTCCGTGGCCACCAGGGCTCGGCCACAGCATGGCCAGGGGAGCACCTCCGCTCAGGCATGTGGCCTGAGTGTCCTGCATATGAAGTACATGCCTGTGCACTGACACGCTTCAGGGGCCGCGTGGCACTGTGCCACACACTGCCGACGGACTCGTATTTCCCTGTTACTTCCCCGATAATGATTTTCACTGTGGAAAGACAGAGAACACCAACAAGCAAAAAAGAAAACAAAACTCTCATTTACTCAAGGGGCAAACACAGCCTCCTGTGGGTAGAGTGAGAATCCTCCTAAATAACAACTTTCAGGGAAGCTTAGTTTTCTCTCCAAAATTCTTTTTTCTCCCATGATTTCCCCTCTCTTGATGACATCATAGCCTCTGACTTAATCTAAATCAACATGTAGAGAAATACACACACACATACACACACACACACATATGATTTTGGTGTGAATGGTTCCATATAGAAAATATACTTAAATCATGTATCCTGTATGGTTTTGTATATATTTTATTCTATAATGTGTTGATATATACATATGCATATGTGGCATGCAGCTTACAAAGGGTATATATATATGTATAAAATTACATAATATTTATCTGTATATATATTACATATGTGGGTAATTATATTAAAAGACATACACACACGGTTTGTATTTGATATGATGTCCATTTTGCTTACCCCCTGCTATACTCAAAATACTTGAACCCCCAATTCTAGTTTGCTTGAGACCTAAGCAGCCAATGAGCTTTAATGACCTAGCAAACCTCTTCTCATCCGTTGGGCCTGAGTTACACTATGAGCCTAGGAGTGTTCTGGGAGCACCTGTACCCAGGAGTACAGCAGTTGCAACAGCCTCCTGGCCCCCTTCATTTGATAAATCCCACTCTACCCTTAGAGAGCAATTCTGCCTTCTTCCTCTTCCATGAAGATTCTCTGAATTTCCTAGACTACAGTGAGTATCCCATTTCTTTGGATTCTTAGGACCACATACAATGTATGTAATTTTTTTTTAAAGATTTTATTTATCTGTTCATGAGAGATGCAGAAAGAGAGGCAGAGACACAGGCAGAGGGAGAAGCAGGCTCCATGCGGGGAGCCCGATGCAGGACTCAATCCTAGGACCCCAGGGGTCATAATCTGAGCCAAAGGCGGACACTCAACCACTGAGCCACCCAGGTGCTACTGTAGGTAATCCTATATTTCCTTCTGATAATGCTTGCATAAGAGACTTTCCATTTAGTGCCTCTTCTCTTTCAGAGTTATTGATCCTTGCTCTCGGGGTAAGGCTGTTTCTGTTCAATCCATTAACTTCCCTCTAACTCGGTTTCCTCATCTTCAAATGGCGGTTATAACGTGCTGGCCCTTTTGGATTGTCGTGAAGATTACAGGAGTTATAAATTAAATATATATGTTAAATATATATAAATTAAATATATGTTAAATTAAATTAAATATAAATTAAATTAAATATATATTAGATTAAATTTATATTAGATTAAATATATATATAATGTGTATGTGTGTATGTATATAATGATGAATGGAGGGAAAAAGAACTCCAGAACTTAGTATTGGCCTATCAAATATTTGTTGAATTATATTAAAATGTGAATACACCTCTGAGCCTACGAGCCACTTATCATCATCATCATCATCATCATCATCATCATCATTGGTAGTTCTAATAGGAATTTGTCGTTCTTAGCTCTATGGCTTATTCCCAACAGTGGGTCTAAAAAAAAAAAAAAAAAGACTTTCTTCCTTTTGATTATGTCTTATTTTTACCTTATTTTTACCTAAGTTCCCTGTATCCAAAGTTCTCCATAAAGTACTCCAAGCTCCCCCAGTGAATCCATGTATCAGTTTCCTGTACACATGGTTACCTGGACCCATTTGTTCCTTTCTGGTCTAAGGTGTTTTTACAACTTCCACTTAACACTTTCCTTAAGGACATTTGAACCTCACTGAATTTCTGTTAGGGTGTTTTGTTGTGGTTGTTTACCAAGCTTTCTTTGCATATGTTACATAAATTGACTCCTGCCGCTCTGAAACATTTTCCATAAAGGCAAAAAATATTTGAAAATTGACTAACAAAGAATGGAGGAAATGCCAAATAATCAATTTTACACTTTTCTAAAGATCATCATTTTACTTAATAAATTTGGGGGCAAATTACATTAGTCATCACTGAAATCATATCAAATTAACCAAGTCTTGCCCCGTAAGAGCTAATTTGCAGGTAAGTACCGCTATTCAAATTGGCTCCACTGCCCCTGGGGTAGGCATGTGGCTGGATGCTTAAGTGCCTTCCCACAAACGAATAATGGCTGGGATCACTGGCTTCTCATGCAGCATCTTCGTTTGCTGGGATAACCTCAGAAGCCCTTTTGCCTCATTAAGAACACAACCTTATTTATTTTATTGTATTTTTTTACTTGTTCCTATACTTCCAAAGCTGGTATTGGTTAGAGGAGGTGAAATCTTTTCCAGAAGGTGAAACTGAATCAGCAAGGTGTTTTTCCTTCAACCTTCCTAGTTTCTTACTTCCCCTGCAGAGGGAAGATAAGGCTGATTTTCCTCACATCTTTGCATGGTTCTCTCCTTCACAACATGCAGGTTCTGCCTCATTGTCCCTCCTCACAAGTAACCTTCCATGACCACCTGACTTCACTCTGGTTTAATATCTTCATGAGCTTATCTCAGGATTCCTCACCAGAATCCATGAACTCCGGTGGTGACTAATCCAATTTCCTCACTGCCCAGCTTCTCCTTGGTATAGACTGTCGGGCACATGACAGCCACTGAGAAACATATTTGTGGAAGGAAGGAGGGAGGGAAAGAAGAAAGGAAAAAGGAAGGAACAGTTAAGTGGTAACATTTTAACTACAATGGCCTTGACTAGGAAGGCATCTACAGCTGAAAATGTGCTTCAGTGGGAAGATCTCCAAAGGCTGGTTCTTACCTAAGCTCCTAGAGCAATGGCTAATGGAGCCATTTAAATTCTTGTTATAGTTCCAATTGCCAGAAAAGAAACCTGGACTTTAAAGAAGACTTAATTCCCCAGAATACAATGTAGATACTTGGCTGGAATGGCTCTGTGCACCTTTGCACTACAGGTGTAATTGACCTGGGAACCCAGGAGACAAAACTCCCTGACAGGGGGAGTCCAGCCACAAATAATGTTGACTCTGTGAGAAGAACAGAGTGGGATCTGGGGGAAAGGAAGGCAAAACCATTTGCTCAGGGCTCAGTTTTCCTTAGCCTTTAAAAGAAAGGCTTCAGGGGTGCCTGGTTGGCTTAGTTGAGTAAGTGCCTGCAGTTGGCTCAGGTCATGATCCCTGGATCCTGGGATTGAGCCCAGCAGGCGGCTCCTTGCCCAAAGGGGAGTCTGCTTCTCCCTCTCCCTCGGCTCCTGGCTTGTTCCTTCTCTCTCTCTCTCTCTCTCTCTCTCTCATATAAAAAAATAAAATCTTAAAAAAAAAGAGAAAAGCTTCAAAGGTCATCATAGATCCTGCATGAGGGAGTTCATCAATATAGGAATACAAAAAATAATTCAGGGCCGAATCACCAGGATGTTGTGTGATGATGCAGGTACACTGTAGGTGAAAGAAAGACACGTTAAAAAGAGATGTTGAAAATGCTAACATGTGCTCTAAAACCATACCTTAATTAATCGTATTCAAATCTCTCTAGAGCCCCCTACTGATGACCTACCTCAGGTGCTCTCACAGAAGCAGCTTTCCTCTGAAGGCATCTCTCACTCAAAAGTCACTCTTCCTCCTGCTGGCGAATAGATTCAACTCCTCTAGGATACCGCTGCATCAAATATTTGGTTGCATAAGAACCGTTTCGAGACATAATCCTGCTTGACAGCAACCCCTTCCGTGGAAAGCAGACAGGCTCTGGGAATCCACTGGGGGTGCTTCTCTGCGCTCCGTGGGTTTTAGTCATCTGAGATAAGTCACCAGCTGCAGGCATTCTTCCCTCTTGCTTGCATGCGAGGCACCTGCACTTCCACTGGTCTCTACCAACCACAGCAGCGACACTGAGGCCATTGCCTTCTCTTAGCAGTGCAGGGTGGGTCAGTGCTTACTTCTGAAGCCCCTGGCGTCTCCAGGGCAGATTCCAGTTGTTGCAAATGGGTCGTACAGTCAGGAGAGGCCAGGCCTTATACAATAACACACGGCCCCAAACCCTCATGGTCTAGGGTAACAAAGTGGATTTCTTAGGCTCAAAATGTCTGTTGCGGGTACAATCAGAATTCCTGCAGGAAGTGGCTCTGTGAGAAGGGAGGCTTCAAATCCGCTCCATCCTTGCCCTATTGGCAGCAGTAAGAGAAGGAGCAGGGAACTGCCTCAGTACCTCAATATTGCAAACCCCACACAATAAAATACACCCACCTGCTTCTCCCCAGATGCTTGTCTGTCCCATGTTACTTATCTCAGGAGATGGGACCTCTGTTTGGCAATTTTCTTGTGCCTAAAACTCAGACGTTATCCTTTCTTTGTTCTATCCATTCCCTGAGCCTTCCTATCACATCAGTAAGCAAGTCCTGTCAATTCTGAAATGTTTTATATGTTTCCAAGGAACTTGTTTTGATAATATCTCACCTGACCCACTGCATATCCATCTCCTACCTCCATCTCCCCCTTCACCTCAACTTCTTCTACTCCAGCACCCACACATATCTCACCCTGGTGGAGGGCTCTAAACCTCTACCAATGGGTTCCATTACTCTTAGAGCAAATCTGAATATCTAACATCTGCTGGAAATCCTAGACTTGTCCTTTCCACACTTGCATGTGTTCATACTCCTTCCTCCCCACACTCCCCTCACTGTGCTTACACACAGAGTAGGGTTCCTCTGTTTTCAATTCCTCTATTGGATCCTGTCTTTGGAGTCCTTCACATCTCATGGGCTTCAAACATGATCCCTTAGGGGATCCCAGAGCCAGATTACCAAGAGTCACAGAGTCAGAGGTCTCACAGAAGGGTTTGATAGCAAGTCTTTCAGGTCCCAAAATGCATCCTCTTCCCGCTGCAAGCTGTTAAGTTGTGAGTATCTAGTTAATACTTGTTGGGTTGAACTGCAGAGAGAAGAGTAAATATAAAGAAACCTTAGAGTGAGTTGAGGAAATCTGAGAAGATGTGGCTGGCAGCTTGCAAGTATTTCTTCGGGTATTTCAGTGTAAATGAGAAATACTTAATGATATTCCTTTCCTAAAGACCACTGAAGGTTTATGATAGAAAGATAGGGAGTTTTAACAAATGTTATTAGAGCTCCTTTGAGACACTCAAAGAACCTTTAAAAATGTGATTCCTGCTTTCATCTTTATGACCAGAAATGTTAAGTACTTAATTAGCATTTTATCAAATCACTGACTCCTGGAAAAAGGAGTGGAGATCAAGTATGAAACTTTCTAGAAACAGAACACTGGATCCAGCCTACTCACTCCTGCATCTTCTGGGAAATAACCAACAGAACACAGAGAGCTCATTGTTGATATTTTCTCACTTGCCACCTTTCACATCCAACAACTGTTCTGCTGCTGTCAGATATTTGAAAAGTCACGCTGGCCTTGAAATTCAGTCTATTCCCATGGTCTCCAGGGAAAATAATTTAATTGTTTAAATATTCGCAGTAAGGGAATCATAGGAGAAAATGAAAGCTGTATCTCGGTGCCACGCTCACTTACACAATCTGCAAGAAGATCCAGGTAGTAGCCACCAGTCTTTGGCTCATTGGTTTATGACAGTCTCTGTTTAGGACTCCAGGTGGGCTGCTGTATTTACTCCTCCGTGTATGAAACATCACAGCTGGATGAGGTAGTTCTGTGCATCTCTAGTTTGCAAATAAGGAAACTAAGACCTGCCAAAGGCTTTGTTAACATTTGCTAGTGCTTAGTAAGTACTTCCTGTGTCATAGATTCTGCTGTTAGTGCACTAATTTATTTATTTTTTCAAAGATTTTATTCAATTTATTTATTTATTTTGAGAGAGAGATAGAGAGTGACAGACAGACAGCATGAGTGGAGCAGGGGAGGGACAGAGGGAGAGGGAGAAGCAGATTCCCTACTGAGCCTGGAGTCAGACATGGGTCTCTTTCCCAGGACCCTGAGATCAGGACCTGAGCCGAAGGCAGATGCTTAACTAACTGAACCACTCAGGTGCCCCCTAAGTGCACTAATTTCATTGTCTAATCCTCCTGTGCTCTTGAACTTAGATGCTCTCTAAGGAAGTTGTACTCTGGCTGTTGACAAAGAAATCTGATCTCCTACCATCCAGTAATGTTGCTATCTTAAGACTATTGTGTTTCCAACACTATAGACATGGAAGAGAGAACCTAAGATTAGTAAGGATGTTGCAGATGCCTGGACTGCAAGAGGAGGACATTATTTCCACCTCCATTCCACTGGACGCAAATCAGCATCATGGGCCGAGCCTCACTGCCAGAGAGAAATATTCTCTGCAGATGACAAACTAAGTAAAAAGCTCCTAATGTTACAATTGTTAGAAAGATCAGATGTGTCTTTTTCTTCACTGATCCAGGACACAGGTTCTGATGGAGATTGTATTCTCTTAATAATGAGGGAGCACACAATTATACAAAGGAAGGGGGTAAAAACATGGGCTTTTGGAGTCATGCAAACCAGGGGTTCTAAGTCATTCTCTGTCATTCATGAATTCTGTGACTGCTTCCATGTTCTATAATTGTATCATACCTATTTCCTTAGCTATAAAATGGTACTTTGTTTTTGTCAATTATTTGTTATTAAAACTGAGACTACTGGGTATTTAGGCAAAAAGAAAAAAGATGAACGAAAATAGATATCCCCTGGTCTCAAGAAAGTTATATAGTAGCAGAGAAGGGAGATGGTAATAAGATAATCAATAATCATAAAAATAAATGGAAAGTTGTATTAGTTGTGAATGTTAATAAGCATGTGTGCATGATGTCACTGGAATGTATAATGGGATATTTTTCAGAAGAAATGAGGGAAGGATTTTCTGACATGACCATGACCCCTGTGAGCTGTGAAGGAACAGGCAATGGGAAGTGGGGGCGTCTGAAAATGAATGTGAGGGCTCTTTACAAACCCATTAAGTGAAATCAGAGAGATATATTGGACCGCGGGAGGTGAGCTTCTGTTTTCCTTACACGAAGAGATGCAATGAAGACAGTAAAAGTTATGAGTGGCTTTTCTAACCCTGTGTACAAAGAAAAGATGCTACTGCACAACCCACCTGCCTGACACACACAAAAACTGAAACAAACAAAAATGAAAACAAAATCCTATCTCCCCTGAAAGGCAGTAAGTGACTCCTATGTTAGTGATGATGGTCACTTAGTGTGTCTCTGCTGCTCTTTGTAATTCATTGTAGGACATCTTGCACGGGGCTACAGACTCAAGCCTAAGAAATCTGTGACTTATGAGTTCTTACCTATGCATTTTGTTGAACCTTAGAGATGGATCAAATCTCAACTGTTCTTTGCATCAAAATAATGACATGGCAGCCAGTATACAGTCAGTGCTCAATACTTGTTAGTTGTCGCGCTTGACCTCCACAGCCCTAGAAACTGAGACACATATAGTACTGCATCTCTGTGCAGCCTATGCTTTATCAAGTAGATGCAGATGTCAACTAGCACATCCCTGAGACGCTAGAGTTCATGTGCCCCTTGATGACACATCTGAATATTTCAGGGCAGCATGTCTCCTTAGGCTGTAGGACATAGTCATGGATTCCTAATCACCATCTACAGCCTACTAGACCTTGGCTTGGAGAATCATTGTGCCTCAAATCTGAAGAACCTAACTCCCATCTACAGTGTCCTATCTCATTACTAAGAATCATTCTAATTCAGAAGAAGAAAAAAACACATTAAGTTAGACAGAAATGAGGCACATCAGATACTTAGGTTTATTTTCTTATTTTTTTTTTCAAATTCTAGGTGAGAATTATTAATTAAGAGTGAGTTGGCCTTTTCACAAGAGCTGAATAAAGTGTGTATTCCATCAGATAATTGACAACACAGGTTTCTGGGTGAGTAGAAACCTGTATTCTGGCCTCATCCTTGCTACTTCTCAGGAAAGAACATTAGATTCAGAGAGCGATATGTATAAATAGTGACTTTGCCACTTAATGTGACTATTAAGGTGTTTAAATAGGATGGTATGTGTAGAGCATCCAGCGCAGTATCAACCAGAGACCAAGGTTAGACAGCAGATACATTGATTGACTTGTCTGCCTAACTCCATTTGTTTATTGGTCATGATCTTGCCTGAAAGATTCTATATAAAACTTGGTAGCTGCATCTGGGCTCCACAGAGAAAAAGCCATGATGAATTACTGATGTCTTCTAGGGTCATGGGGAGGAGAGGTGATGAGGGGGCATGTGGCAGCCTCAGATTTACTTATCCGTCATCCCTGTAAAAGACGGTTACTATGTCTTCCCACATTCCACAGTGTTCTTTGGCATCAGTGGCCTCATCAGTCTAATGGGTACAGTCAGACCGACCATATGGGCATCCCAGGGTATGGGAGCTACAGCTGAGTTGATGCCTGGGAAAACTCTTAGCAAGGTAAGTGGTTGAAAAATGTTGTTTGAATCATTATTTTTGTATTATTTAATCACTCACAGATCATGGAGTGGCTTATAGAACCTTATAATTTTATTGCCTCACAGAGCCTCAGGTTAGTAATACAAAATTAGAACAAATATTGTCTCAGAAATCAAATAAGTGTACTTTGACTCCACCGCCCCTTCCCCATGATCCAGACTCCTTGTCATAGCAGAAATTCCTGACATTATCTAGCACCAGTCTGTATCTGTGAGCACATTTTCCAGAACTCTACCTTGTGTTGTCATATCTCCTCTTGTAGTAAAACACAAAGATTCCTAAACATAAGAGTCTTGTCTTATGTATTCCTGGCAGCGTCCCTCAGGCTCACGGAGTCTGGCTCATCATAGGAAAGATTCTGTATGGCCCTTCTGGGAGTCGCCCCTGGGACTGAAGGCTTTGCTGTCATGAGCAAAAAGATTCTACGTCCCCACAATGTATGTGCAGGTGGGTGCTGTGTGGCAATGAGGAGTTCGACACCGGGTGTGCAGCCGGGGGATGGAGGTAGCTCTCCACTATCTTCTGGTCTCTCAGTGGGTGCACAAAAAGACCCCTTCCATGCTGGAGAGGGGAAACCAGATCTAGCCTCCTGATTCAGGGGACCTTGCTGTTGTTGAGTTATTCATCAAGACCCCAAGGGATAACAGATGAATAACTGAACTCTACATTAGAAACTAATGACAAACTATGTGTTAATTAATTGAATTTAAATTAAATAAAAAAAAAGACCCCAAGGGGATGACAATTATTTCTAAGTAAAAGTGCCACGCTAGGGCAATGATGACTACTTGACACAGCAAGTGGGTGCAGGTTCTTGGTAAGGGAATAAAGGTAAACATCTTGACCTAACACTGTCCACACTGAACTTACTCCAGATTTCATTCCTGACTCACTGTTATCCATTCACCACACTGCAACTTCTGGAATCATTTTAAAACATAAAATGATTGGACATATCACTTGTTTGTTTCTTAAAGTTCTTTGATGGCTTCTCATTGTAAATAGAGTAAAATATAAAGTCCTTCCATGTTTTAAACTCTAGGAGATACTCAAAATCTGGCACTCCCTGTCTAGCTTCCCAATGTTGTCCCTCTCCTACCCTATAATGGCCTCCAGGGCTTTATTTACATTTGCAAAGCTCTTCCCATGTGATGCATTGGAATTTCACTTTCTCTGCTTCTGGTTCTCTTTCCCCCACACTGTAGGTATCTGGCCCCTTTCATTTTCTTTTCTCATTTGAAACATCATTAAGTCCAGCCATCTTGTTAAAATAGGTGCTCTACACTGGTCTCTATCAGGAACACTGTTTTCTTCCTATCACTGAAAGCAATGTATTATTATCTATTCATTGTTCGTATTTTATTAGCTTCCATCTTTACTGGGTTGTACGCTTAAAAGCAAAAACCTTTTGGTTTGATCTTCCTCTGGATACAAGTATCTACAATTGAATCTTGCCTAAATCATTGTTGAATGCACATTATAGGTCTTAATAAAATTTGAAGAAGGAAGGACAGGAGATGGGAAGGAAGGAGGGAGGAAAGGTGGGTGAGAAGAAGGGGAGAGGACTGGAGGGGGCAAGAAATGGACAAGCTCATGATGTTAGGGAGGGCTATGAATTCACTTGCATGTAGGAAGAGCCATCACTAATGTTTCTTCCTTCAACATCAAGTTCAAATGACACCTCTATGAAACCATCCCTGCTGCCCATGGGTAGAATTGGGTGCTCCCTTCCCTATGTTGCCATCACACCCACTCTGTATCTTTGGAAAGATAAAGTAAAACAAGAGTTCTAATCTTATGTGATACCACTCCCACCCTGAACACCCAGATGACTGAGAGAGCCCTAGCACATTGTGTAGGGTTGGTTACATAAGATTCAGACAATAAAACTAATTGTAGTTGTTAACACTAGCTTTAGGGCACCTGGGTGGCTCAGTCAGTTAAGCATCTGCCTACAGCCCAGTCATGATCCCAGAGTTTCAGGATCGAGTCCCGCATTAGGCTCCCTGCTCAGCGGGAGTCTGCTTCTCCCTCTGCCCCTCACCCTGCTCATGCTCTCTTGCTCTCTCTCAGTCTCTGTGTCTCTCTCAAATAAATAAATAAATCTTTTAAGAAATACTAGTTTTAGTATCATAAATTGACTGTACTTTTTTGGTAAACTAAATCCAACTGTCCTCTTTAATTCCATATCTGTTGGTGTCAGGCTTATTACTCAGGACATGAGCCTCAGGCTCAGGCTTTTTCTGTGCTTCTGGCCCTTTTACATCAGCAGCATCAGTAAAGGCTATGCCTCCTACATGTGCCTTACAGTGGCTTTTCTTACATTTCATGTACAGACAGGTACCTGGGGATCTTGTCAGAGTGCAAATTCTGAGTCGGCATACCTGGGGTGGTCCAAGCCTCTGTACATCTAACAATTCTGATACACAGACCACACTGAGCAATGAAACTCTATTACACATTCAAATCCAGACAGTCAACTTGAAAGCACTTTATCAACCTCTGAAGGAATTTTCTTGTCTGATGACAGAAACCCCCCAGTAAGCCTAGGGCCATAATTCAGTGTCAAAACTAATTTCAGATAAAGTGAATGTTAATGGCAATCACATAAACCACTGGTTATTGATTGACCATGCATAACACGGGATTAGTGCTACCTTGTATTGACAGAGGCTCTTGAGTCAAACGACCTGGGTTCTCATCTTTCTGTGCCATTTGCTAATTATGGGACCCTGGTAAGCTGTGTAGCCCTTCTGAACCTCCGATCTCCTAATCTGTGAGATAGACATAGTAAAAATATCTATCCACTAGAGTCTGTGCAAGAAATAAGACACAGTACACTGCTCTTAGTAGAGTGCCAGCAAAATACAAGCGCACTATGTATGTTATCTGTTTTCTTTTATTGGCAGATTTCCTTTCCTGGGAAGCCATTCCCAATTCTCACTAGCGAGAGTTACTTATTCTTAACTCACTGTTGCCGAAAGAGCACTGCCTGGTAATGATCTGTTCCAGTTCCTTGTTTCAAATAGATATTACACATCATCATCCCAATGGGCTACCATCGTGCTGGGAATAAGTAGGATTTGTATATCTGTTGGAGAAGATCATCGAGAAAGCATGACTGCTGGCTGACCCTCAAACTGGACCCAGATAATCAGAGACTCCTCATCATCTCCTCTGTCCTTGGAACAGGCATTCTGTCCCCACCCTCATTACCACAGTGAGAGCCATTTCCACGGACGGCCTTGAGAAAGCAATGTGCTGCTAAGACTATCTGGATGGTATATGTAACTGAAACTCACCAAGACTTATCTCTAAACTTTTAAGATTCTGGTGAAAATTTTTAAGATTTTTTTTTTTTTGAGGAGGAGGTGCAGAGATCTCCTCACCTAGTGCCCAAGACAAGACTCATATATGTGTTCCCTTGCTCTTAAAAGTGCCATCTACCCATCTCAAGTGGTCCACCTCTTTCTTCCATATTTCTCTTCCCTCCATGTATGGGGGACAATTTTTGAACCAACAGTATCCTGGGTGGATTACTAGAGTCTGATTTTGATTACTTGACTTTTTTGGATAAATCTGAAAAGTAGTGTCTCCACCACTATCTTTAGTACCAGACATTTTCCCACTAAAATATCTCTTTACAATCCACCTACCCTTGTTGTCAAGGTCCAGAAAAACCAGCTTCTTCAGGGAAGCCATTCCTGATACTCCCAGAGAAGCTCCCTCTTCATGGTCATCATCAGTGACACCATTTGTGAGCCTCCTCATGGCAGAGTTGAGGTGGTTTCTCTGCACAACTAGCTTCCATGTCATGTGTGTATATATTTTCTTTTAGTTCTAATGTAAACTTAGTTAATATTAATTTTTAAAAATCTAGTCCAAAGAAAGCAATAGTCCCTCTCTTTATTGGTAAGGTCCTGCCAGGGCAATTGAATTCCATGTTAATCCCTGGACTCTAGAAATCAGATAGAACAGCAAGAGAACATGCAGACTTAAATAGGAAGAGTCTTGAAGTAAATCAAAATCATGTCCTATCAGCAAGAGAAGAAGGGACAGGCAAGTGGAAAATCATGTTGGCATGATTAAACATATCCCTGTGAAAGAGCAGGCCAACTTCTTACAATGCCCCAAAGAAAACTGTGTGCTGAAATAAATCATGAAATAGTCCATAAAATATTTTTTAATGATCCAAATTGTGCAAACCATAGCATTGACTGACACAGCAGTAATGAGTTCCCCGCTTGAGATGTCTGACCCCAGGCTGAAAGGCCATATTAAATGAGGTTCTTAGCAATGCTACACAAGCATCAGATGATTGCTTAAACTAGACACCTTCACTATTAGCTCCAACTTTGAGAATCTATGATACTCTCTCAAAGCCACAAGAAGATAGAAACTGTGTCCTCATGTCAAGGCCTCGCACCCAGTGTATCCTCAAAGTACAGACTGAATGACTGAATTAGACCTCTTTTATCCCAGGCTACAGGGAAATAACTATCTGGCAGGTGCCCTAAACCTATCTGTGGACTACCAAATATCAACGCAGAACTTTAGGAGCATTCTGGGTAGTGAATTAGCTTTCAACAGCCAGAAAAGTTTGAATGAAGAAGAATTTCTTACCCTAAATTTCCCATTCTAATTGTGAAGACACAAGCAATAAATGTAATTACCTTGTATTCACATTCATGTCATAATTATTTCTTACCCACTGTCTGTAACTATCTCAATTATCTGGAATGGTTTAATGCCACAGACAAAAATAGGGTAGAGTTGGCAATAACAATAAAGCTAAAGAGGGTCCTGGCTACTTTATGACTCTGTGGAGCCATTATGTTCCTCAGCATCCAAGTGAGGCAGATAACAAGAGGACATTAAAATTTTAGCATCCTCAAACAACAGTATGGTTATTGCTTATTAATTATACCAAAGGAGCACAACTAATGAGTTTAATAGGTAGCATTATGCATGCCAGCGACAGATCGGAGGAAGGCAGTGGGCCATATAAAATTCTTTAGGGGAACAATCAGCACCATCTATTACCAGTTACTCAGCACACCTAAGACAAATGGAAATAAACATGAAAGGCTGGAAGAGACCTTGATTCATGGCCTTTTCCTCTTCAGTGTAGATTACAATTTGTGCATTGTAACAATGGTTTTCACAGGTATTTTTTTTTCCTTCAAAAAGTATGAGAAACAATTTTGAATCTTTTTTTTTTTCCCTTGTCTCTCTTCTTCTCCCAGTGAAAGAAAGGACAAAGGAAGTGGAGGGCGTGAGAGAAATGTCTGCATGTTTGAGAAGTGTACCTATCATGAAGAGTAATTTATAGATCAAAAGGCAAGCATATTTTGAATTCACAAGATGATGCTGAGTTGTTTTCCAAAAGGATTTTCTGAAATTTGTATTCTTATCTTCATGCATTAGTATATATACTTCCCTACCAAAGGGTGATCATTTTAATTTCTTCCTGTATTTTTACATCCCCTATCTAATGTTGAAAATTGTATTTGATGGTTTTTTTAATTTGTATATCCTTGATTTCTAATGCATGTTTCATTATGTCAAGTATCTGCCATTTATTCTCTTATAAATTACCTGTTCCTTTCATTTACAGTTATTTTATTAAGTTGTTTTTCCTATTAGTGTAGAAACTACTTATGTATTCTGAGTATTGGTCAATAAAATCCCACAGATGTTGGGGTGATCAGACAAGGATATTAAAACCCTGATAAGAAACATGTTTAAGAAAAAAAAAGAAACATGTTCAAGGACATAGAGTTAAATATAGTTATGATGAATAAACAAATGAAAAATCTCAAAACAAATGGAAATTATTAAAAAGAAGCAAGTTAATGCAAATAATAAATACAATAACTGAAATTCACTTGAATGGATGGATGGATGGATGGATGGATACATACTGAGATTTAGAATCCTAGAATACATGGATTTAGAATCCCAGAAGGAGAGGAAAAAGAGAATGGGAAGCAATATTTGAAGGTATATTTGGGAAGCCATATGCTTGTCATCATCCCCTTAACAGATCAGGGTATTCCCAGGAACTGACTTCTCTACTCCTAGATACCTTGCATTGCAATGTTCCTGCATCCACTCAACCCTAGATCACATCATCACAACATCAATATCTTCTAGACAATCTTCTCCTTAATGTCCTGTTTTCTGACCCCTGTCTTCTAATCCTCAAGATGACTACATCTTGGAAGCTAAAGACAACAACATTTGTATCTTCTGAGACCTACAATTTGCCAACACCAGCACTTTTTCACTGTCTTTCATTTCCTATTGTCTGTACTTTCTCTTTCTATAGGTATGGAAATCTGTTATCTCTAGAAATGGCTTCCAAAATCCTCAGTTCCCTTGCCCTTCCATATATATATATATAAACAGCCAATAACTTTCCCCAATTTATTATTGAAAAAGGATACTCACTGAGAAGAGTTCACTCATCCTCCCTCTAATAAATCAGTAAACTTTTTTTGTTGTTCTTGCACTTGGATCCCTGTGCTCTGTGTTCTCCACTATTAAAATGGAAAATGAAAATGTATTGAATTTTACCAAGGCTACTCAACCAACTTGCATTTGCACACCTTGTTTCTATCCCCAGTTACCTACTTGAGAGCTCCCCTCAGGTGGCTGTCCTCTTTCTTCAGCTCTATCAATTTCTAACTCACTGCTAGGATAGTATCTGTCACATAGCAAAGTTCATTAAAATGGTGATTATGGTCAAGATACTACATACCTGAGCACTATACAGCCACTCTGCTGTAATTTCCTCTACTCCACTAGGCCTCTCTCCCAGTCTTTCATTCATCTTAATCCTGCCACTTACTCTACCATTGCACCTTTCTTATCATAATAAATGGCTCCATTTTTCTGACATTTGCTTCAACAAGAAACTTAAGACTTACCTCTCACCTTCCATACCTATCTTTCCCTCTCTCCCAGTATCAATTCCACTGGGATATTCTATAAAGATTGTAGATCTAACTGCAAGTTGACTATGTTCTCTCCTTCTACCATCACTGCCTCTCTAGTCAAAATGATTATCATCTCCACATGAAAGATAGTGATCTCTGAACCAACCTTTCCTTTCCCTATGCTAACACCCACAAGAGTGTTCCTTATCCCTTAGAGTAATCTGTAAACAAACTTTGTGTCTTTGTACTATTTTTGCTTAAAATTCCTCCATGGCTATCTTTCATGCTTACAGTAAAATTCCAACCCCGTGCCTTGCCTACAAAGCCTTGCATGATCTAGCCCCATCTATGCTCTCAACCTCAATTCTAAGTATTCTCCCACTTTCCCATACAGATCCTGATACCCTTTCTTCCCTCTGCTCCTTGAACACATCAAGGTAATTCCTGTATTAGAGACATTATGATGGTTAGTTGCTTTGTTCTTTTGTTCTGGCTCTTCAAATGGGGGTCTTCCTCAATTGTTCAAATATCAACCCAAATTTCTCCTGTAGAGGGAGTCTTTATTTGTGGAAAGTCACACACACACACACACACACACACACACACACATACATCTATTTCTTTTTCAAAATTTAGTGTACTTTGAAATTACTGCTTATTTAATGTCCCTTCCTCCCATATGTAAGATTGATGAGAACAGTAATCTTGCCTTACTTGTTTACAGCTGTATTCACATCACTAAGAATGACTCTGAGTATAGAGTAGGCACTCAATAAATGTTTATAAAATGAGTAAGCAAATGGGAGAACAATAAAATATTAAGCTAAGCTAGCTTCAAATTGCCTTCTCTTCCCATTAGCTTATGAACAGAGACAGGAGATGGCAGTATGGTGGTTAATATTTATATTTATGAATTCAATTCTTGATATTAGGGTGGCTCGGTTATGAGGATGTCTTTGTCAGGTCAATGCTTGCTTATTGGGCATACAGAAATATATATTACTTCTAAATTTAGGTTACTCTCTAAGAACTGGGATAGGATACAGTTAAAATCGGGACACATCAACTCTGAGGGAAGAAGCATATGATAGTAACAAAAATATGATTTAAAACAATTGCCTCTTAAAAAGGAAGTCAGTATTTTGTAAGTGACCTTGGAAAGTTTTTCAATTTTTTAGCCTAAGTGGATTAAAGTGGATTGCATTAAATCTTATTTAAAGCCCATTGTAGAACTAACTTTCCATGCTCTATGATTGAGTATGTTCAGGCTGAAATCCAGGGAGAAAGCATGCGGGCACTGGACATCTGACTGTGGAAAGATATCCAAATTGGAAAACAGAAATAGTCAATATCTCTATCTGTATCTGTATCATATATGTCAATATCCTTACTGATTTAGGAAAATGGCACATTAAATAAGAATTCTTAGCTTACTGTAACTTGTTATCTATGTGTCCTTGTCCAAGTCATTTCCTTTCTCTCAACCTTGGTTAATTCATTTCTAAAGTGAGGGAATTAATAACACCTAACACAGTTGCTATTATAAGTAAACCGTATGCAAAGTCTCTATAGATTCTAAAGCCATCTGTAAGTGATAATTGTTTGCTGTTGCACAAATTTACAGAAATAGGAGAGAAACGTGTTTGTTCCAATAAAACCCAGAGGGTGATTACACTGCCTATGATTCAGGTTTATTAGTGGTTGTGTTATTTTGTTGATATCATTATTGTTGTTTATTTAGCTAACATTTTCAAGTGTTTATCATGTGCCAAACACTGAGTGAAACACTTTGTAACTCTTTAAACCACATCGAATCTTTGTCAAGTAAGTGTTAATGGAATTCTACTTTTATAGATGAGGATACTAAAGTTTTCAGAGTACTCAAGTTACTTTCCCACTGCAAGGAGCATCTGATAAATACTGGCACCAGAAGATAAATCCACGCCCTCAAACACCACATATCATGGTCTCACCAGCAGAAAATTAACAAAGATTAACTTGAAAAGTGAACTACAATGTGTTAGAACTGCCTCCGTCTCTCAAGACAGGTGTACAGAACCACTACAGTTGCCTTGATCTTGTATGACTAGGAGAGGTTTGATGTAAAATGCAGGATGTCCAAAATTTTTAGTGTTCCTACACACTGCATAGGTGTCATAAACCATCCCCTGCCTTCTGGCTGACTGACCACCTCTTCTCCAACCACACCACTGTAACCACAGCAGCAAGCACATTCTATAATATCCATTTACCAAGCATATTACCTATGCCCATAACACTGTCCATCTACACTATATATGGGAATGGAGAACAAGAACTTGGGCATTCATATGTTTGCTACTGATGTGCAGATAATTCTGGGATATTCCAGCTGCTGTTGGCCTATTATAATCAACCCAGATGTCTATCTCTTTGAACTAAAGCCATCCTTGCCTCTCCTGCCCAGTGCTCTCGCACTTCCCTTTGAATACAGAATATCAACCACATTTTGTTAATATCAACAAATTCTGAAATTAAATTCAATATTCTGAATTTAATACATTTTAAAAATCCCTACATTACCTTCTTGACATATTGAACTTAAGATGTTTTGAAAACCAAATTCTCTAATTTGACTGCTTAATTCCTGTCTGTTTTTTTAAATTCATCACATAGTATGAAACCAACTTGATATATATTGTAAAACTTTGGCCAATATAAAATGACAACTACAATATGTGATTCTAGATAAATTTGTCCTGGCTGTTTCTGCTCTGGTGAGAAATTCATTTCTTATTAAGATGGTCTAGCCAGTTAGTAGGCAGGGACAGATAGTAGAAAGTTCAATGTTATGTTGACCTCACAGCTACTCCCCAAACATATTTCCCTTTGTAGTACTCTGGAGTCTCAAAAGCAAGAAAATAATAATTTTAAAAACCAGTTCACATGCAGCCAGCACATTTCACTTTAAAAATCACAAAATATCTATCCTAATCATCACCTGAAGCTGGGAGACATATATTAGTATCTCCTATGTTACCGAGACCTAGATGATTATGTGGCTTTCCCAGGGCCACATTTTAGAATAAAGACAAAGCTATTACTTGAATACATTTTCCCCCTAACTTCTAGTTATATATTTTCTCTACTTCACTATTGCAATAGTGCCAATATTTAAAAATAATTAGCATCCTAACTATCTTCTCTGTTCCAAACGAAAATCCCTTGTTTAATGTTTGGAGGTAATCTGATTAATGTAAGCAATGTCCCAAGCAAAGGACTGCAATCGCCCTTTGCTCATGTTCTGCTTGGGTTTCGAGTTTAGTCTGGTGCTACTTGCTAAGTGCAAATCTAAGGAGAGTGACAATTTGTTAAGGGGTAAAGAAACTGTCATATGAAGATTAATAAAATCTCTGGGGATATTTCACCTATAAGAGAGGAAATGGCATTTGCGTTCAAGAGTTTGAACAATTTTTGAAAATTTTATATATTTTATGTAGCTCCAGAAACTAAATGAGGATAGCAGATACATGTTAGAGGAAAACTAATTTCAGCCCACTCTACTTTGTCTAGGTCAAGTCTAATATTTCATTATCTCCTGGATCCTTCCAATGAATGAACATACAAATTAAGGAAGAAGATATTTTAGAAGTCACAGCTTTCTGACTTGAAATTTGACTGCTCCACAAGCATGATCCCAAACACCTAATTCTCGAACCCTTACATGAAATACTTTTCTCATGACCCACATTTTCATCCATTTCTCTGTACCTCTGATGCCCATTTTCTATTTTAAACCCCCATTAGGTCCCCAGTGAGTGGACCTCAGAAATAAATCAGTTAGGAATGCTTTCAGCTGCAAGCTAGTAGGATACTTGACTAAAAGTGCATGTTGTGGAGTTTTAAATTTCACCCAGAGTTAATGCCACAAAATGTAAGTCTGGAAATGCATGGCATAACACAGTGAAACTGACATCACTGAAGAAGCCAGATTACTAAATTCCAACAAAAATGAAGTAAAAGGGATTCCCGCAGTGAGTAGGAGATTGGTCCAAAGCAGCATTTCCTGACATGAGATTCGATAGCCATCTGAATCACATGGGCACACTGTGTACAATCCATAAAATTGGCTCTTGTGATTACACTATAGAAGAGATCACTCTGGACATTCTATCATGAAGAGATAGATGCAGAACAAAAGCAGAAACAGAGACACTGGATGCAAATGTTTTCCATTGCTGCAGGTGGAAGAGGAGGGTTTAAAGGAAGTAGAACCATCCATAAGTCATCAGATAGGCATCTACATCCTAACACTCTGAGGATCTAAAGGAAGGTCACACCCAATGGAACAGTTAGCGTTACCTTTGAAGATAAACTTAATCTGACCTACTTTTTCGAGGTGTCACCAAGGTGAACCACCTGTTTGTGAAATTCTTTAAAAGTACAGAGTATATCCTCTGTTTATTTTTTAATATGTAAAGCTCTGATATTGGCATAAGCCCATTAGGAGTCAGTACAAAACCTCCCAAACTCCAACCAACAACCAGATACCATAGTTATTTGCAGTAAATTTTAGAAACATGTCAACCATTTAGGTAAATCTTCTCTAGATTCCTTTAAATTTAATTGTATTGATGAATGTAGAGGCTAGTCATTTGGAATTGATTTCTATTGATTTGTGTCTAACTGAATTCAATTAAGCCCCAGTGATTTGCATTGAACAAATTAAATTGCACAGACTAATTGGATTGAAGGCATTCTCACTGAGATGGAGAGCATTCATGAAGATGAGCCCACTGTGATATGGCTCTAATATTGGCTCCTAGGGTGACAGTTATTGGAAAATTATTAAGACTCAACAAATGTTTCAATTATTAAGAACACATTTTACAGAAAGATGAGCTACATAGGTCTTGCCATTACATTGAACTCTTTGGCTCCCTAATCTCTAAATAGTTCAAGATTGGTTCTAAGCGCTGCTCTTCTAATGACATTTGACCTTATTTATAAGAAATAAGAAATGTCTTCAGAGAAAAGAGAGAAGGCAGATAACACTTATACAACCCTGGGTTGTTTTGGAACATTAATACTCAGAATATACCCACAAAGAATTACTTGCTTTGAATGCACCTTAAAATTTCATATCTTCCCAGTGTTGTCTGTTCATTATTCCTACTACCATTGCAGTGGCTGCTGCAAGGTGCACCCTGACAATGCCCCACCTCAGATACTTGTCAGTCTTTACTTATTCCCTGGGGCTTCTCTGTTGACCTCACTGCAAGAAACATCACAGGAATCCACAGGGAGGGGGCACCTGTGTGCCTCAGTCAGTTGGGAGTCTGCCTTCAGCTCAATCATGATCCTGGAGTTTTGGGATTGAGCCCTGAATCGGGCTCCCTGCTGAACTGTGCCTCACCTCTTTCATGCTCTCTGTCTCTCTCAAATAAATAAATGAAATCTTTAAAAAAAAAAAAAAGATCCACAAGGAGACTATTACATGCAAATTAACAATACAGGATAGTTAATATCCCAATGAGTGAAACTTTGAGTAAGGATGAATGAGAGCTGTTATGAACTGAATATATCTTTTTGTTGAAGCCCTAACCCCCAAAGTGGTGATTTTTAAGAATCAGGCTTTGGGAGGTAATTAAATTTGAACAAGCTCATGAGGGTGAAGTCCTTATGATTAGTGAGTTTAAAAAAAGGAGAGAATTACCCCCAAAATCATAAGATACCTAGGAATAAACCTAACCAAAGAGAAAAAGGATCTATACCCTAAAAACTACAGAACACTCCTGAAAGAAATTGAGGAAGACACAAAGAGATGGAAAAATATTCCATGCTCAGGGATTGGAAGAATTAACATTGTGAAAATGTCAATGTTACCCAGGGCAATTTACACATTTAATGCAATCCCTATCAAAATACCATGGACTTTTTTCAGAGAATTGGAACAAATTATTTTAAGATTTGTGTGGAATCAGAAAAGACCTGAATAGCCAAGGGAATTTTAAAAAAGAAAACCATAGCTGGGGGCATCACAATGCCAGATTTCAGGTTGTACTACAAAGCTGTGGTCATCAAGACAGTGTGGTACTGGCACAAAAACAGACACATAGATCAATGGAACAGAATAGAGAATCCAGAAGTGGACCCTCAACTTTATGGCCAACTAATATTCGGCAAAGGAGGAAAGACAATCCACTGGAAAAAAGTCTCTTCAATAAATGGTGCTGGGAAAATTGGACATCCACACGCAGAAGAATGCAACTAGACCACTCCCTTGCACCAGACACAAAGATAAACTCAAAATGGATGAAAGATCTAAATGTGAGACAAGATTCCATCAAAATCCTAGAGGAGAACACAGGCAACACCCTTTTTGAACTCGGCCACAGTAACTTCTTGCAAGATTCATCCATGAAGGCAAGAGAAACAAAAGCGAAAATGAACTATTGGGACTTCATCAGGATAAGAAGCTTTTGCACAGCGAAGGATACAGTCAACAAAACTAAAAGACAACCTACAGGATGGGAGAAGATATTTGCAAATGACCTATCAGATAAAGGGCTAGTTTCCAAGATCTATAAAGAACTTATTAAACTCAACAGCAAAGAAACAAACAATCCAATCATGAAATGGACAAAAGATATGAACAGAAATCTCACAGAGGAAGACATGGACATGGCCAACACGCACATGAGAAAATGCTCTGCATCACTTGCCATCAGGGAAATACAAATCCAAACCACAATGAGATCCCACCTCACACCAGTGAGAATGTAGAAAATTAACAAAGCAGGAAACCACAAATGTTGGAGAGGATGCGGAGAAAAGGGGAACCCTCCTGCACTGTTGGTGGGAATGTGAACTGGTGCAGCCACTCTGGAAAACTGTGTGGAGGTTCCTCAAAGAGTTAAAAATAGACCTGCCCTACGACCCAGCAATTGCACTGTTGGGGATTTACCCCAAAGATGCAGATGCAATGAAACGCCGGGACACCTGCCCCCGATGTTTCTAGCAGCAATATCCACAATAGGCCAAACTGTGGAAGGAGCCTCGGAGTCCATCAAAAGATGAATGGATAGAGAAGATGTGGTCTAGGTACACAATGGAATATTACTCAGCCATTAGAAACGACAAATACCCACGATTTGCTTCGACGTGGATGGGACTGGAGGGCATTATGCTGAGTGAAATAAGTCAATCGGAGAAGGACAAACATTATATGGTCTCATTCATTTGGGGAATATAAAAAACTAGTGAAAGGGAATAAAGGAGAAAGGAGAAAAAATGAGTGGGAAATATCAGAAAGGGAGACAGGACATGAAAGACTCCTGACTCTGGGAAGCGAACTAGGGGTGGTGGAAGGGGAGGTGGGCGGGGGGGTGGGCGGGAGGGTGGGGGTGACTGGGTGACAGGCGCTGAGGTGGGCACTTGACAGGATGAGCACTGGGTGTTATTTTATATGTTGGCAAATTGAACACCAATAAAAAATAAATTTATATAAAAAAGAGAGAACAAATTGAGGGTTACTGAAGAGCAGGTATGTGGCTGAATAAGTTAAATAGGTGATGGGTATAAAGGAAGGAACTTCTTCTGATGAGCACTGGTTGTTGTATGTAAGTTATGAATCATTAAATTATACACCTGAAAAAAAAAGAAGAGAATTAGCTATCTCTCTATATGCCATATGAGAACTGGTCAAGACAACTATGGGTAAACCAGGAAGAGGGCCTCTTCCAGGAACCAAAACCTTGATCCTGAATTCCCCAGCCTCCTGAGCTCTGAGAAGTAATTATCTGCTGTTTAAGGCACCCAATTGACAGTATTTTGTTATAGCAGCCTGAGTAGACTTATACAGTAATTAATGTGTAAAAGTTTTCCCCATTTCTTCTCTTTTTTAAAAAAATATTTATTTATTTACTTATGATAGACAGAGAGAGAGAGAGAGAGAGAGAGGCAGAGACACAGGAGGAGGGAGAAGCAGGCTCCATGCCAGGAGTCTGACGTGGGACTCAATCCCGGGACTCCGGGATCGCGCCCTGGGCCAAAGGCAGGCGCCAAACGGCTGAGCCACCCAGGGATCCCCCCCATTTCTTCTCTTGAATGGAGGCCCTGAGGTGCTTTCCGTAGGCTTTTAGGGTGGTTACAGGGGACCAGTCATTCAACTCCCTAATGTATCTTTGCTTTAGCTTTTCCTATTTCAGAGCTTTGTTCCCATACTTACCTTGCTCCCAAAATAAAGTATACTTGAGCCTTTGTTTCAGGTTCTATTTCTGGGAAACTCAGGCTAAGTCAATAGAGTTGTCTTAGATTTGCATATAAAGAAGTTAAAGCTTATATAGATAATATTTAGTAAATATTTCACAGCACAAAGTTCACTGAATCTGCTTCAAACCGAGATCTGTGTTCACATAACTCATAAGAGGAGGGAAGAACCCACTGGCAGAACTCCTTGCTCATCCACAGGGACATATGTGATTTCTGGTCTGATTCTTGGTGTTCTACATCACCCCAGGCTTTGCTTGTATCAGCTCTCCAAAATCGGACTGACTGACATCCATCTATCTGACCAAGTTTCTAATCCAGTCAGGAGAGATTCAGGAGGCATTTCAGGATTGTCAATCTTAAAATTAATCTCTGCTTAAAATCAATCTCAACATGCCAAAAGGATGTGTGTAAGGAATGAGACCCAGGTCACTTTGTTCACTTTGGCTGCTGCATGTCATCCTCTCCATTTTGTTGGCCTTGGATTCTTCCTAGATTTCCCAGTGCTACCTGATTTAGGATTACTGCAGTTCCCTGGCCTTTGTCACTGGGTCCTAGCATGCTCTGTGCCTCTCAGGTCCCCATTTTCCTTGGAGCACTTTCCTAATTTTGAGTAGTGCCTGATACAATATGGCACCTTAAAAACTGTGAGAAGTAAAGGTAGAGAATGGGGACAGAGATCCAAAGACAAGTGACAGAGAAAACCCAGGTAATTATTTCAGAAGCTATCCAGCCATATATGCTTTCTTATTCCTGCACAAGAGTTGGTTTTAGAGCTAGTGGATCCTTCCTTGGAAACTTCCCTGAAAATTTTGTGATTGACAGCCACTAAAAAAAGATAGGACTGTCCATTCTTAAGCTCATGACATCTTTCAACACCTATGGACATAGTATCAACGTCTTCAAGGAGTATTTTTTCTGATGTTTACAGTCTGAGTGCACTCATTGAGCATTTTGACAACACTCTAATTATGATTTTAGAACACAAGACCCCACATTTTCATTTTGCATCAGGCTCTATAAATTATGTAGCCAATCTTGGGTAAGTTATTGGAAAGTTAATAAAACTTAAACTTTATATAAGGCTTTGGAAGAGTTTTAGCAAGGTGTTCACCTGGTTTGTGTTTCAAGAAAGTTTGGAAAATATGTGTTGTAACACTTCCTCGTCAAATTTTCAAAGCACTTCTGTGCATATGACTTATCACATCTACAAAGCAAATAAGGGAGGTTCTTGGGGGAGACATTTTATTTTATTTTATTTTGGGGGGGGAGACATTTTAATCCCCAAACTAGGTTAAGGGCCATTTGGAGTTCCCACAGAATTTTGTTTTCCTTTAACAGTTAGTGGCTATAATCTGTCGGAGTCCCTCTTCTATAGCAAATCACAAGCTCCTAGGGGATAGGACTCATGTGTTACCAACCTTTGTCACCCCACCTCTTGGCATGGAGCTGATCACTTAACAGACAATCCTACAGGTTTCTTTATCTGAAGTTAATATGTTTGCAAGACTTTCTGGAGAACTCTACAAAAGGCAGTATTATTTCCTTAAAAACTGGTAATAAATTTCTTTCTTTTCCCCTCCTCCATTGTACCCTTCCACCACAGAAAAATGAAGGGCACAGGAATCAAAGGACAGACAAAGCAAAATATTTTGAAAGGCTTTTAAGAAATTGTGATCCAAACATTTTGCCTACTGAAGACCTGAGACATCTGTGCAATCCTGGGTAACGAGCTCATTCTGCCTGGTAACTAAGGAGGCAGCTCATGTGCCAGCAGGTCAGAAATTCATCCATATGTTCACATTTTTCAGTAGCATCTGGGCATTTCTACTTTGAATCCTAGAATATCAGAGCCAGAAAGGAGCTCGGAGAGCATCTGTTCCAGAACCGCATTTCATGTTCCGGATATTTGGATCCAGCAAGGACTTGAGGGTGTGCCCAAGACCACAGGGCACATCAGAGTCCAAGCCAGAACCAGAACCATCATATTCTGGGTAACAGTCTCTTTCTGCCTAGTTTTAAGTTTTCAGTTACTGTCACCATCCCTTTCCCTTCTCCTTGCTCAAAAGAACAACGTGAAATAACTAAAAGCAGCAAAATATTTCCAATGATCCCACTTGAAATAGATCCTATACATTCTCCTTCAAATTATAGGGGCCATGGCTCTTTCCAACCTTATAATTCAAGTCAGACAAAAACAACATCACAAAGCTGTGAGAAATATGACTGGAATTTTAGAGTTTCCAACCAGGAGGCAGGACTGGGACTGAATCCCTGGATGCTGCTCCCTCTGTATCTTGTTAACACCATTGGTTCTGGTTTGGAGCTTGGGAGCCCAAGACAACAAAGGTCACCTTACCGTCTCAATTTCTGCCAGTCCCTAGGGAGGTGACCAAACATGGACTACCTGAGCCCAAGGATGCATGCCTGTGGGTAGAAGAAGTATTCTGATGGGCTTCAAATGCTTTGTCCCGGATAAAATCTACTCCACGGCCAGACCTGGCCTCAGTCTGTTCCACTGAACGCAGCTTTCCATTCCTTCCCGCTGATCCTCTCTCTTGCTGCCTGGCCTATCTGTACCTCCGTGCTGTGCACTATTCCTTTCACCATCTCATCTTTCTGATTCTTGTTTGGCCGGGCACTCTGTGCCTGATCTCTGATGGGGACCTTTCTATTGCAAATGCTTTAGGCGTGCAGTCTGCTGTTCTCCAGTGTATCAACCTCCCTCTCAGCTCCCACCACCCTCCTGCCTCTTGTCACTCTCCACTCCAGAGGTACGGACCCCCTTCTGTTTTGGTTTCTGCCACAGGATGTTCAGCTTTGCTCCTTGGTCGCTGGAGTTCCCCACACTCCACACCTTCCCCATATTCAGACACACATATGGATCATTCTCTCTGTCCCTTCAGGTCTCTGTTCAAATGTCACCTCATCGGAAAGCTTCCCCAGCCATCCTATAAGATGGGCATCTGCCCAGCTCATAAAACTGCATGCTTCTACTGCACGCCACTCTCTGCATTCTCCCTCCACCTCATTGTCACTGTGACACCCCAGTACACAATTACAAAATTACGGTTTTACATAAGTTTACCCTGTGACAACATAGCATATGGCTATTTGTTTATTTTCTCTCATCCACTAACTATAATATAACTCTATGAAGACAAGCACTTGCCTTTGTGTTTGTTTTTGTTCCCCTTTATTGATACTATAGTCTACGTAGTATGTCCTTGAAGAATATTTGTTAAAGTAGATAGAGGTTGTAAGCATTTTTTTTTTTAGAGAGAGAGAGAGAGAGAGAGTGAGCACACACAGGTGTAAGTGGTGGGGGGATGGGGAGGGAGAGGGAGAAAGAGAATCATAAGCTGGCTCCACATCCAGCATGGAGCTTTCTGCAAGAGAGCTCATGACCCTGAGATCATGACCTGAGACAAAATCAATAATATATTATATGTTAGTTGTTAATTAACATATAATATGTTAATTAATTGGATTTAAATTTAAAATTTAAAAAATGCACACACACACACACACACAAGAGTCAGATGCTCAACCAGTTGAGCCACTCAGGTATCCGAGATTGTAAGGAATTTTAATAAATGAAATATAAAGTGTTTTGATGTTTTATGTAAACTCTTAAGCTCTCTCTACATGAAAGCAGCCATGACTGAAAACGAATCAGCTTGTATCTCACAATCTCTAGACAGGGCAGTGGATTGTCTTCAACTCTTGTGTTCTGCCTTTTGCTTCTCTCAGGATTTTCTCTGTTTTCCAATGTCAGACCTTTAAGCTTCCCATCCTTCCTTCCAAACACACAGCTCTCAGAAATTGACGTGAGAATCACTTATTCACCCCTTGGTGTGCATTTATGCCTGTCACAAGGATAGATGCATTATACAACTCGTGTTCAGTGTGACAAAAAACATTCTGTGTTCTGATACAGCTTCTTCTTCTTCTTCTTCTTCTTCTTCTTCTTCTTCTTCTTCTTCTTTTTTCTTCTTCTTCTTCTTCTTCTTCTTCTTCTTCTTCTTCTTCTTACTGGTGTTTTTTTTGGGGGGAGGGTGTTTTATTTTGTTTTGCTTTGTTTTAGGCAGCAGCAACAGACTGGATAAATTTACTTAGGGCAACCAGAATACCTACTTTCCTACAAACACTTGCTTAGGAAACAGCATGATGAATGGGAAGAACCCAGGCCTGGGGATCGAGGAACTGTCCTTCTGTCCTAGTCTATCTTTACTAGGGAGACAGGATGGCCAGTGGCTACCTGTTCCTCTCCCAGGAGAAGGTGATGCAAAGCTCCTGTTCTGGCCCATGCAGTCTGCAGCCTGAGTGTCTCTGGAGATGATGTCTTGTTCTTCACAATGGGCACTTTAAAAATGCAAAATCGGTAAGAATAGGGAAGAGAATACAGAATAAGTACAAGATAATAGAAGAGAACTATATTACATATAGTAAAAAATTAAGAATGCACAAAGATAGGGAAATATAGATTATATTTAAGTCAAAAAAGTAAAGTTAAAAAAGCATCAATGCAGAACAAAGATTATGAATAAACAAGAAGTACAGAGTTCTTTAAAAAATTAAAAATGATGAACTAATAAAGAATAATTAAAGGGAATGAAGAGCCTACAGAAACTAACCCAAAACAGAAAATAAAAGAAAGGTAAAGTAGGAAGAAAGTCAAGACTAGAAAATTTGAGATAGCAGAAATAATATGAAGAAGAAGAGAGAGAAAATTAGGGAACAGGTGGGTGAGTAAAGGGAAAAATGAAGAAGGGTGGAGAACGAGAAGTGAAGGAGAGAGGGTGAAAAGAGGCACCCAAAATCAATAGAAAAGAAATTCAGTGAGGAAATGAAACAAAACAATGTAGTTAAGGAAAAAAAGAAAGAGGAAAATATTTTTAAAAATGAGCAAAGAAACAAAAACACTGTGATCAAAAGTCATAAAAGTGAAAGTAAAATAAGGACATGGAAGAAACAGTTATTGGAATATTATGGAACTAGGAAAAGTGAAATAGAAGGTAAATAAAGTGAGAAAAATCAAAATTAACAGAAAGTTGAAAATAAGATTTTAAAAAAGCAGTCAAGGAAGAAGGATACGGAGGTGTGGGCTCAGTTTCTCCCTCCAGTCATGGACAAGGAGGCATGCCCCCTTCATGGCGACCATGGGGAGACTTGACTTGCATAAAAGCTTTTGGGCACAGAGATGGAGAAAATTCAGGGTTTGTGTGTGAATGAAACCCCTCTGGAGGCTTCTTACAGGTGAACTTCCTCATGGGTGAGATATTGTTTAAGCCCAAATTGACAAATGCTTTATACCTCATAGAAGACCAGGGACATAGGGATTCTCTGTGGAGGAGGGTGATGAGAGAGAAGAGGATAAAGGACCCTAATTTCAGAATCATAATCAGAGACCTAGCACCATGAACAATGGAAAAGGAAAGGTAATAAAACAAAATACTTACAATACAAAAGCACTGGGAAGGAATTAATTTGTACACAAGAAGAAACAGAGAAGGTAGGGTGAAAGGAAGAAAAGAAGGAAGAGAAAAGATTATATAAAAGATAAAACAAATCGAAAGAAGAAAGAGTTAAAGGAAAGAAAATCATAAATTTTGCTAGAAATCTGGTTATTTCGTTGAAATGCCTTTGCTATAGTTTGTGAGAAGTTGATTGTATGCCAGGGAAGAGAAAAGGTGTAGAGTCACTTAAGAGCTGCTTTTCCCAGGTTTTGTTCAAGGTGTGAAGCATCTGTAAAAAAAAAAGTTCTGGGAAAGTATCATGATAGAACTAAGTTTCTGAATCAGCATTTCATCTATAAGATCGCCTTCCTCTCTAAAAAATAAAAATAAAAGAATATTCTTCAATAATATAGCTAACTTAAACAGTTAATCAGCAAGACTAAGAATACAAATTGAGCTCCAGTAACAAAATAACAATTTAATATATTTTTAATTGGGAACAGGTTTTCTTCTGCTGGTTTTAAATCTTTAAAGTATAATTCTCCAATCTCACACAAATAATTCTTCTTATTTCCACTACTCTAAGCCTGATAGGCTCCTAAATCACCAGGATCCTCAGCCTCTGCGTGATCACTTATACCCTATCTTTTGTTTGGAACATGATTTTTCCATTTTCTGTCAAAACTCTAAAGGAAGGGGGTGACAGGAAGAGCAGAGACAGCTGATTGTGACTTTTTCTTAATGAACTTGCCTTCCGGGATCCCTGGGTGGCGCAGTGGTTTGGCGCTTGCCTTTGGCCCAGGGTGCGATCCTGGAGACCCGGGATCGAATCCCACGTCAGGCTCCCGGTGCATGGAGCCTGCTTCTCCCTCTGCCTGTGTCTCTGCCTCTCTCTCTCTCTCTCTCTCTCTCTCTCTCTCTGTGCGACTATCATAAATAAATAAATAAATTTAAAAAAAAAATGAACTTGCCTTCCTTGCATCAAGCAAACATCTTGATTTCAGAAACACCATGGAGGTAATGCCTGAGTAGCTCAGTCAGTTAAGCATCCAACACTTGATTTAGGGTCAGGTCATGATCTCAGGGTCCTGAAATTAAGCTCCACATCAGGCTCTGTGCTGAGCATAGGGGCTGCTTGGGGATTCTCTCTCTCCCTTTCCCTCTAGCCCTTCCTCAAAAGAAAGAAAAGAAAAAAGAAAAGAAAGAAAGAAAGAAAGAAAAGAAAAGAAAAGAAAAGAAAAGAAAAGAAAAGAAAAGAAAAGAAAAGAAAAGAAAAGAAAAGAAAAGAAAGCCCATGGAAAGTAGATTAAATACTTGAATTTTCAGCCACACATTCTCTTCCAGATCTTTCTTTCTATGTTTAGGAGATACACTTCACTCTATTGTTTTAAAAAAGATTTATTTATTTATTTATTTATTTATTTATTTATTTATTTATTTATTTATTTAAGAGAGAGAGTGTGCAAGCAGCTGATGGTGGGGTAGAGTAAAGGGAGAAAGAGAATCCTGAAGCAGAGCCCCTGATGAGCACAGAGCCCAATGCAGGGCTCCATCCAAGGACTCTGAGATCATGACCTGAGCTGAAATTAAGAGTTGGCTGCTTAACCAACTGAGACTCCCGGGTGCCCCAACTTTGCTATTTTTTTTAAGATTTTATTTATTTATTCATGAAAGACACAGACTGAGAGAGAGAGGCAGACAGGGACAGAGAAGCGGGCTCCAGGCAGGAAGTCTGATGTGGGGTTCGATCCCAGGACCCCGGGGTCATAACCTGGGCCAAAGGCAGGCACCAAACCGCTGAGCCATCCAGGGATACCACAACTTTGCTCTTAAATATAACAGATGTTTATTAGGGGCAAATTCCAAAGGAGCACATTGAGGGGTTGGGCTCTCCCCAGAGTACCTTCAAGGCAAGGATTCAAGGGCAAGTAGTTTATTTGGAAGATGTGGCAAGCAAGGATAGGGCAGTGAGAACAAGAGGAGTCGACTAGTAAAGGATGAGTTCTCAAGTCACCGTGGAGGACTGGACATGGAGAATCCCATGAGGAATCCCTGGGAAATGCCTGGGAATTAACCCACCTGAGGCCAAGCAACTGGATGTTTTATACACCGACTCTTCTCAGCCCTTGCTTGAGGGCAGCTAAGGGTCCATCATGCGTATGGCTTGCCCCCCTCCCCCAAGTTCTGGAGAAGTCCCCCAAACACAAAATTCAGTTACTGATAGATATTTGGAAGTCCCTGAAGGCACCTGGTGTGGTAGGACTTGGAAGATAAGAGCAGGACAGGGATTGCATCAGGGACAAAGTGAGTTCGGGAAAACAGCCACACAAATCTCCCATCTCTGGGAGTGTATCAGCATTAGGATTTCTCATGCATCACCTCGAAACTCTGTAACCACCCTATGGGGGAGTATGGTTTTCCTCATTTACAGATAAGAAAATAGAGTCTCAGGGGCATGAAGTTGCTTTCCTAGAGTCAATCCCCAGAAATGACAAGATTAAGTCAAAATCAAGATTTCTCTTACTAGACCCCTTAACCTCTTTTACTATAAAAAGTGTGTCCTGCAGAGAAAATATGAGAAGACACTAAAGCCCTCACTCCAGACAGATACTGTGTCTAGTGAGTCTGTCCTGTTGAGGGATGGGGGCTACTCTGAAAAGTGCTCCCAGTTCGAATCCATCACCCCGAGCCAGAATGTTGTCCCTGTTGATATCCTTCCTTTTTCCCCCAGTCACTTCGTAGGTCCCCTCCCAAAGTATCCAAATATAAAAAAAAGATTTAACTACTGTTCCCACTAGGAAAGCACTTAGCAAAATAATGCAAACTGGAGGAAATTTGAAGGTTTACATAGTTCTTATAGTTGCTATTTTCTGTCAACAGTGATAGAATAAATTAGAACAGAGGCATAAAAATAATTAAAGATCATGGTCTATATGGCAAGAACTACTAGACACGTTACTTCAATTACTAGCAAGTCTTCTCAGCACTTCTTCACAACAATGGCATGGTGGGAATTTTAGTGGAGACATGCCCACCTGTTTACATTGCTAATCTTGGCCTGGTTCGTGCCAAGCCCTTGGCAAGGTGAACTACACCCTTAGAAAAAGATTGCAGAGAATTCCCTTGTCTCACTTCATATCAACAGAATACTGTGTTTGCTTGTTAATATTTTATTTATTGATTCATGAGAGACAGAGAGAGAGAGAGAGAGAGGCAGAGACACAGGCAGAGGGAGAGGCAGGCTCCTTGCAGGGACCCTGATGTGGGACTCGATTCCGGGACCCCAGGATCACAACCTGAGAAGAATGCAGACGCTCAACCAACTGAGCTACCCAGGCGTCCCAGAATACTGGTTTTGATATTGTATTTTGGCCTCTCTCCAAGCCAAGGGGTTAGCCTGTTACTATTTCATGAATGTTGACAGATGACACAAGATGCCTGAGTTGGAGGTGAAGGACTTCAACCCCCTGGGGAAAAGCAAATGGATTATCATCAGCACATTACCCTTGTTCTTGCCTCTGGTGCTTATGGGGAGACGAGCCTGACATGGCCCAGATCATTGCTGCACATGCAGTGGGTTTGCTTCACATCTAAAGAATACCTGGTTGGGGAATTCTATTACCTTTATAGCAGGGTGTAAACCAGCCTGCTTTTTGTCCCGGAGGAAGTGCTACCTCATCTCTCAAGGTCACCAGCTACAAAAAACAACACTGAGAAATGGCCTGAGTAAAGAGCATTTCTAGCCCTCAGCCCTGGCATACCTGGAAGGGTACAAGAAGCCCATAAAGGATTGAGTTTCTAAGGTACCTGCACCCCATGTTTGCTGCAGCATCGCTCACAATAGCCAAGCTCGGAACAACCCACATCTTACTGTTTGTGGCAACGTGGATAATCCTAGAGGACATTATGCTGGAGTGAAATAGGTCAGTCACAGGAGACAAACATTACATGATTCCATTTACAGGAGGAATCGAAATTAGCCAAACTCATAGAAGCAGAGAATAGAATGATGGTTGCCAGGGGCTACGAGGAGGCAAAAATGGGGAATTACAAACCAGCAGGCATTAAGTTTCAGTTAAACAAAATGAAAATGTTGTAGGGACCCATGGTACAACATAGTATCTATCCTTAAGAACAGGACATCTCCACTTTAAAATACCGTAAGGGAAAAAAAAAAAAAAAAAAATAAAAATAAAAAAAAAAAAAAAAAAAAAAAAAAAAAATAAAATACCGTAAGGGGATCTCTGGGTGGCACAGCGGTTTGGCGCCTGCCTTTGGCCCAGGGCGCGATCCTGGAGACCCGGGATCGAGTCCCACATCAGGCTTCCGGTGCATGGAGCCTGCTTCTCCCTCTGCCTATGTCTCTGCCTCTCTCTCTCTCTCTCTGTGTGACTATCATAAATAAATAAAAATTTTAAAAAATAACGTTTAAGTGGTGGGGCGCCTGGCTGGCTCAGTTGGTGGAGCATGCAACTCTTGATCTCAAGGTTGTGAATTTTAGCCCCAGGTTGGGTGTAGAGAGTATCTAAAAAAAAAAAAAAAAAAACCTTGGAAAATATACATGTTAAGCAGATAGATCCCATGTTAAACATTCTTTACCACAAGCACACATACAAATACGCAAACACAAAAGAACAAAAGGGAATTTTTGGAGGTGGTATGGGTATGCTTAGTACCTTGGCTGTGATGATGGCATCTGGATGTTTGCATATGTACAAACTTATCAAAATGTATATATTATATAAGTGCAATTCTAATATATCAATTATACTTCAATAAAGCTTGTATATAGGGGGATAAGGATATATATAGGTATAGGGCAGGTGTTGAGGGGGTATTATGGAAACTAGACTTCAGTGTTCATATCTTTGTGGATATTTCTTCATATTTTAAAGTACGTAAATATATTACCTATTAAAAAGTAGATTTTTAAAGTTTTTACTTTAATTTTAGTCAACATATGGTTTTAATTTTGTTTCAGGTGTGCAATATAGTGAAAAAGTAAATTTTAATGGAAAAAAAATGAAAAAAAGAATAAAAAAGAGGAGTGACTTTCTCCATATAGTGAACTCATCCATCATGACTTAGGATTTCTTTATAACACAAGGTAAAGCGTATGCTGTGTATAGAGTAACCCAAGGGCAGAAATATTCACTCATTGTAAGTGACATATAAAATGATTTTGTATGCAATATATTCAATACCATGTAACATGATTTCATAAAACAAACAGTGCTTGAATAGCTGTTGACTGTCACCTGCTTTGTTGACAAAACATTACACAAGCTATACAACCCATCTCTAGAGAGTACTATCTGTCTTGCCAGGGCATACTAATGACGTGTTTACATTTAATGGAGTCACAGTCCAATGCCCCACCCTCACCCTCCACAGGGCAAAACATTAAAGAACACCTAAATATTTGAGCATGTGATTTTAACAAAAGTCAAAGAATTTTAACCTAGCTCAATGCCTTTGAGTTTCACATTTATTCAATCCTTCATTCAACAAAAATGCATCAAGAACCTGAAATATCCCTGACATAAACAGAGTGCCAGCGATTCCACTTGGAGTAAGGGCATCAATCACCCAGTAGGGCAAGGAGAACTTGCAGAAATTACCCCACTTTGCAAACATTTCACTGAAAACCAAAAAGGTCAACTTGGCATATGGTCACCCAGCTGGGAAATGCTATGAGGTAGAAGACTTCACAATGCGAGGAGAATCTTCTCCTTTACCTAATAGGAAAATCACCCTCCTAACACCCTATTCCAAATTCTGTTTATCCTCCCCTGCTCTTCATGCTTCTCTTCCTTCTGCCACAGACACATAGACACACGATTCACAGACCCATCTCATAAGGGACAGAGCGAGCTGTCTTGCCTATATTCAGACAATGATTCCAACACACTGTTAGGTTCAACAGAGGTCATCCCAGCCAGTTAATTCTGAAATTGCCCCCTTCGTCCCTCCAGCTCTTTTCCTTCCTTAGCATTTCTTGATTTTATGGCTAGCTCTCACCCCTGATTGAAAATGGCACTTTTAGAAAGTTGAGAGATGACCACTGTGGCCATCTTTGCAATGACTCAATCTGTCAAAGGAAAAACAAAATAAAAAACCCCTCATGCGGGCTGGAGGCCCTGCTCATCCAGAGATGAAGTCATAAAACCATTTTCCTTGCAGAGTTATTTCTGTGCATTGAGTTCATGTCTAATTTTCTGGAGTGGTGAGTCTCAGGATTGAAAGTACTTGTGTCTCCCTGACCAAATATATTAGAGCTGACTGCCCTCAGATGCTGAGCTGCATGACTTCAAACAGCACAGACGCTGACACTTAAATTTGAAGATGCGAAGAAAAAAAGAGAGAGAAACAGCTGGAGGGCACCTATCCCCCAAAACTGTGAGACATTGAAGCACCAAAATCAAAGAACATGTGGGGAGCACCCAAACTCTGAGGTGATGCTGGGAGATGCTTTATTTTCTAGGAGAGACAAGAGATGAAAAAAATTAACTGAGGACAGTGTAACTCACTTTAAAGTCATTTTGACTTATTTGTATGAAGTGTATGAAGCCCCTGAGCAGAACAGCTAAGTGAGGGGTAGCAGGATCTGAGTGGAGGTGCAGGCCTTGGTCTCCTCATGGGGGCAGGGGGATGGGCTTGCATAGAGGTACCAAGAGTTCCTGCTCTAAGATAATAAAATAGAAATATTAGAGGAAACAGTTTGAACTTGAAGTGGAGAAAAAAAAAAGAAAAAACAGGAGACATTTCCCAGGAGAGACCATTCTGCATCCCCAGCATCCCAGATGCATGCTTTTCCTTTCCTCACTGCACTGAACTACCTTAAGTTTTCCTGCTCACCTGGACCTCTGCTGGGGCTGTTCTCCTTGCCTCCTTGCAGTCTGGTACTCGTACGGGCAAAGGAGTGATCTTACTAAAAAGAGAAAATGTGGTCATGGAACTCTCTGTTTAAATACCCTTCCACCTATAGCTTCTCCTTGGAGAATTTCTGGTCCTTGAAGGCACCCCTGGAGGCTGCAATAGGCACGCTGTTCTCCATGTCAACATGTAGCATTCTGCTTGGTCAGTGAGCTTTCGCTGCATAACAAATAGCCCCCCAAACCAATATTTAGCTTGAGATCCCCTGGGTAAGAGCCCAGTGAATCTTCTAGCCTGGGTTGCTTCAATCCTCTCTGCACAAACATAGACTTGTCTCTGACCTCTGGCTGAGAGCTTTACATAAGTTAGCTTATTTCGTCCTTTAAAGTCCCCCAAGCAGACACTACTAACTTTGCTTTACAGATTAAAAACTGAGTCTAAATATCTAAGAATCTTGCCTACAGTCATGTGCCTAAAAAATGGAATGAGCTTTCCTATACAGATCTCTCTAACTCTGAAGCCCATGAACTCTGCACTCTTTCAGCTTTAGAGAAAACAGGCAGGTCATTGACAGTAGTTTCTCTAATTTAAAAATTAAAATTAGGGGATCCCTGGCTGGCTCAGTGGTTTAGCGCCTGCTTTGGGTCCAGAGCGTGATCCTGGAGCCCTGGGACCGTGTCTCACATCGGGCTCCCTGCATGGAGCCTGCTTCTCCTTCTGCCTGTGTCTCTGCCCCTCTCTCTCTGTGTGTCTCTCATGAATAAATAAAATCTTTAAAAAATTAAAATTAAACTCCATAAAAAATATTAACACTATTACGATCTACACATTGAGGACATGTATTCTAAGACCATTTGTACTGTAAGAACCACAGACTAGCTTGCTGGTAAGAAAGCCAGGCTCAGGTAGGTTCCCAGAACTTCAGCTGTGAGCCTTCAAGACTTGTGGCCATTGGGAAGTTCTCTAATATTCGGGGGCCTCCTATGCTTATTTGCTGGTACACTGTTTTAATCTATCGAAACAGTAATAAGATTACTTAGAGGGTAATTTCAAAGATTAAACAAGATCATCACAAAATGGTCAGTACTGTTATTATCACTCTGTCAAAAAGAAGCTATTAGGGAAAGGAAACTTGGATATTGTGATTTATAATAAGAAATACATATAGCGCCCTAAAACCATTGAAAGGTGTAAGAGATAAAGGTGTCTTTCATTATGTTAATGAGGTGGCTTTTGGATTCTCTTGAGAGGTTGGAGCTGGTTACCAGGAGAACCAACCACCTGAATAGAGGGTTGGAACTTTCAGCCCCAACCCCTGCCCCCTTGACCTCAGGGAGTGGAAAGGAGCTGGAGAGGGAATCAATCCCTAACTGTCAATGATTTAATAACCATACCCAGAGAGTGAAATCCCAAAAGGACAAGGTTGTGAGAGCTTCCAGGCAGGTGAAATCCTGGAGGTGCTGGGAGAGGATCACTGGAGAGGGCTTGGAAGCTCCAAGTCCTTTCCCCACACCTTGCTCTTTGAGTCTCTCCCATCTGGCTATTCCTGAGTTACATCTTTTACATCATGAGTAAACTCATGATCTAGTAATTAAAAGGTTTCTCCAAGTTCTTCAAGCAACTCAGCAAATTCATCAAATCCTTGGACAGGGTCATGGAGACCTCTGGGGCTTATAGCCAGTTGCTCGGAAGCACAATTAACAATCTGTACTTGCAACTAGCATCTGAAGTGTGTGTGTGTGCTGGCAGGGGCTGGAGGGTAGCCTTACAGGACTGAATCCTTAACTTGTGGGACCTGATGGTATTTCCAGATAGATAGTGTCAGAATTGAGCTGAATTCTTGGACACCCTGCTAGTGTCTGGGAATTGCTTGTTGGTATGGGAAGTCTATACACATACACATACACATACACACAGAGGAATTGGGTCCAGGAACCCAAAAGAGTAGCTATTTGGGAACATGAGAAATGCAAGTGGTGGCACGACGCTGCATGGACACCAAACAAGGGCTAATCCCCTTCTTGTCACAAACACAGTGGAGGCCCGAGAACGGAGTCTGCTACTGGACGTGTCACACATTGACTCTTGACAACTAATGTATCTGTTACTTTGGACGAGCTATCCACCTTCTGTGTCTCCGTTCCATCATCCGTAAGATGAGAAAAATAACAGAACCTAATACACAGGGTTTTGTGGTAAGGGAGAAATGAATATATGCTGAATTGTACAGAATACCAGGCACATAAACATTCCTAATTACTATTAGCTACTACTATTATAGTATTTTCCATAGATTGACTTGCAAAGAATTGTTGAATCATAGCCAATAGAAATATTTGTAATTCCGTAGGGAAATATGCCTTCTTTGATTACATCTTTTTATTATGATTTTTATCAGCATTATCATTAACATGATCATTATTGCTGTTATAGTGGGTCATTAGTCATACTAATAGAGGTAAGAAGTTTAACTGTGCTGACATCAGCCATATAAAGGCATAATACTATTGAGCTACAAATCTTCTTGTTTTATTGGTTCCTAGAAAATGAAGGGGAAGCGATATAAGTATCAGATACTACACTAGGTAGTTTATATAAGCCACTGAATCACAGTCATCTTCTGATTTGAGTACATAAACTCTACTTTACACATGAAATTGAGGCGGAAACTAAAATTTTGCTTAAGATTACGGGATCAGGGGGATCCCTGGGTGGCGCAGTGGTTTGGCGCCTGCCTTTGGCCCAGGGCGCGATCCTGGAGACCCGGGATCGAATCCCACGTCGGGCTCCCGGTGCATGGAGCCTGCTCCTCCCTCTGCCTGTGTCTCTGCCTCTCTCTCTCTCTCTCTCTGTGACTATCATAAATAAATAAAAAATTAAAAAAAATAAGATTACGGGATCAGTATTTGATAGATCGAGGCTTTGAACGCAAGTCTCACTAACTTGAAGTCCTGGTTCTTTGCATTATCCTACTCTATTTTTGGAATGGATACACTGTAGGGAATGGATTTCAGTTTCTAAGTTTCTAGTAAATTAATCAACACTGTGTTGTGATGAGATGTGCAGCAGACACAACATAAGGAGACTTACCTTAAGGCCTGAGCTCTTCCACTTACTAAGAATGACCTTAGGCAAGGCTATTTGTCCTCCTTGGGACTCAGTTTCCTTATCCATAAAATGGGTGCACATAGTCTTTACCCACAGGTGGTTGACAGACTTATGTAAGCAAAGGAGAGACTCTTAACTCTAGGGAAACAAACTGAAGTTTGCTAGAGGGGAGGTGTCGAGTGGGGATGGGTAACTGGATGATGGGCCTTAAGTAGGGAGCCTGATGGAATGAGCACTAGGTGTTATATGCAACCAATGAATCACTAAACTCTACCTCTGAAACTAATAATATACCATATGCTAATTAATTGAATTTAAATGAAATAAGTTAATAAAAATGAGTATGGGAATGTTTTATGTATCATAAAGACACTGGGGAATGCAGTGAAAAGTCATGTAGTGCCAGTAAATTTGTGATTATCTCAATTATTATATATCCTCAGGCAGTATCCATCCTGGGACCCCTCCCCTTTGTCACCCTTTTTAATGCAATCTTCAATTCCTCTTTTCTACCCCTAACCCAACCAACAGGAGCTCTGTTTAAAAATATATTCTATGTCCTTCCATGGTCACTACCAACTCCCTAGTCCAAGCCACCATCACCTGAAACTGGATGACTCATTGGCCTTGATGACTTACTGCCCTGTCATCACTTCTTCCCTTCAGAATCTATTTGCTCTAGATCATAGATCATACCACTTGCCTCTTTCCAAGTCTCCATTATGCTAACAATGAAACCCATACCTCTTGCTGTGACCCTAAATGGCTCCGTGAGACCCAACTCTTCCCCATGACTCTGACTCAGGTCCCATTCCCCAGCCTCCCAAGCACATGGAGTGTCTTTTTGTTCTTCCATCACTCACAGCCTCTTTGAGCCTTAATGCCTTTACACTTTACCTTCCAGAAGCACTCCACCCCCAGTTCCCCATGTGCTTCCTTGGTACCATATGGGTCTCAGCTCAAAATGCTCCTTCCCATAAGAACCCCCTGGTTCCTCAATCTAAATAAGCAGCCCATTGCAATTTCACTCATAGCCATGCTATTCATGGTCTGTTGCCATTTACTGCTAACTGAAATTCATTCATTCGTTTTTGTGCTTTATTCGTTCACCTGTTTCTATTACCCTGACAAGATTTTGACTCCATGAAGGAGGAGCCTTGTCTATTTTGCTCACCATTAGCACCCAGACCAGTGCGTAGCTATGCAATTCATATACACCAGAAGGATTTCATTTTATTTTTTAAATTTATTTATTTATTTATTTATTTATTTATTTTATAAATTTATTTTTTATTGGTGTTCAATTTGCCAACATATAGAATAACACCCAGTGTTCATCCTATCAAGTACCCCCCACAGTGCCCGTCACCCAGTCACCCCCGTGCCCCGCCCACTTCCCTTTCTACCACCCCTAGTTCGTTTCCCAGAGTTAGGAGTCTCTCATGTCACCAGAAGGATTTTAAAGGGCAAATCTCTCTTATGCTGCTGCAATCCTGCCATGGAATTTTCTGCCTCCTCAAATGTTGCCTGCATTTTCCTTAACCATCCTGGTCCTGTTCCTGCCTTGCTTTTCCCAGTTAGGGTGCTATTTTCTGTGTGAGAGCTGCTCCCACAGCCTTCCTTGGATTGAACACTAATCTACTCTTTTTTTTTTTCTTCATTATTTAGATCTGTGACGGTGTCTCACCCATAGTGTATTTCTTCGAGAGTGATGGGAAGGGTGGAGTAACATGTCCTAACACTGGCAGTCAGTTGGCCATGTTATATGTCCATCGCCTGCTCTGAATTCTACTTCAGGACTTCAAGGATCATTTCTCCCACTTCACAGATGAGAACATTCACGTTCAAGTAACGGCCTTAGGATTGCACACCTTATAGGTTGCAAACCTGGGGATAGATCCAGGTCTGACATCAAAGCAGATGTTTTCTCCACTGTGTTCTTTCTTTCTCCCCACCATGTCAACCCCAGAACAAGGCTGAACTTAACTGAAGGGATGAAAAGGATCAGGATGGGATGGAATGGGGGAGAAAACAAGGCTGCTTTGAAGGCCACGACTATTTCTCAGTGTGACCCGAGACTCCTATGTCACATCCTTGTTTACTCTCTGATCCCCTTGTCCTATTTCCAGATCCTCCCAAAAGGGAGGAAGGAGACCAGCTGCTGGGTAGAGCACCCCCTTCTGATCATAACGAGGGTTCCCTGTATCCCTGAGCTGTGAAGCTCATTGTTCCTTGGCATTTGTTTTAATGGTCACAACGAATGGATTGTGCCTGCTGGATGCTACTGAAAATTAGGTTTATTTGAAGATAGACTCACTTCAAATTGCTAAAGCCTTCATCTCAGGTTGCAAATATGTCATTCATGCTTGAAAAGAAAAGAAAAATATAGCATCTCTCCCTCTCCCCGCCCCGCCCCCTGTGATCTATACGAGATGAAAACCCACCAAATTAGAATTACATTGTTCTCGCTGGCATTCAGCCAGCTTCTCACAATATTCAAGGCAATCATTTCATTTCAACAGCTCATAGAAAATATGTTTTTCTTAGTTAGAAAAAAATTGAATTAGAACTTCACATTTGAAATAATACTAGGAGCAGCCAAATTCAATAAGCCAGAACAGAGAATGGGGGTAGGTTTTGGGACATGTGTGTTTTAATCTCCATCCAGCACAATTTGCTGACAGCTCCTGAGTAAGTCATTTACCTTCCCCAAGACTCATATTCCCTACATGCAGAACTGAGCACCTGTTATGTATTCCAGAGCTGAGAAACATTATTGGAGTCGGAAATAGAAAAACACATCCCTAAAACCCAGGTACCTTCACAGACGGGGCGTGTTCAAGCACATGTCTGAATCTCAATTTCTTCACTGGTAAAATGAGAAAAATAGGGCCTCCCTCACAGGGCTGGTTGGGGGTATTAAATGAGATGATGCACATGAAATCACCAAAATCCTGGCTGTCTAGGTGCCAAGATGTTCAGTTGTGTGGCTGATAAGTGAGTTACAAGTCAGGGGTCAGCAAAGTACAGCCTGCACACCGACTGCCTGCTTTTGTAAATAATTTTTTTAAAGATTTTATTTATTTATTCATGACACACACACACACACACACACACACAGATATATATATATAGAGAGAGAGAGAGAGGCAGAGACACAGGCAGAGGGAGAAGCAGGCTCCATGCAGGGAGCCTGACAGGGGACTCGATCCCAGGTCTCCAGGATCATGCCCCGGCCCAAAGGCAGGCGCTAAACCTGCAGAGCCACCCAGGGATCCCTGTAAATAAAATTTAATTGGGATGCAGTTAATACCCATTTATTTAGATAATGTCCATTACAACAGCAGCATTGTGTGGCTTCTTTCGAGACCAGGGGCCTTCAAAATTAAAAATAGTTACTCTCTGGCCCTTTCCAGAAAAAAATCTGCCAGTCGTGGACTGAGTGATTGCTAATGTCCCTTCCATCTCTGACTTAGGAGAGAATTCTCCCTCTCTTCTTTCTTTCTTCCTGTCCTTACAACGCTCTCCCCTACTTCCTGCCTATTGAGCAGTTTCCTCTTTCTTTGCCTGCCTCCTTTCTTCCTCTTCCTGCTCCTCTTTCCTTCTTTTCTCCAAAATAAGATAAAGCCCCTCCTTGCTGGTAGATGGAAGTGGAACTGGTCCAGGACCCATGGCTTGACCTCTGTAGCTGGGACAGGATGGCATCCTACAGTCACCCATGTCCTGAATGTCCTTAATCAGGAAACAACCAGTACACAGTTCCAAGTGGCCAGACATTTCTTGGATACTACTGAAGCTTTGTACTTGGTACCATGCTTTTTCTACTTTCAAAAATCAGTTTGTTCAAAAGAAAAAAAAAAGAAAAAAGAAAAACAACTGACTCTTAACTTACAGAGAACTGGTCATTATCAGAGGGGAGGTGGGTGGGAGGATGAGTGAAATAGATGGTGGGGATTAAGAGGACGCTTGTCTTGCCGAGCACTGAGTCATGTAGAGAACTGTTGAATCATATAGTGTACACAGGAAATTAATACAATGCTGTATGTTAATAATATCTAAATCAAAACAAAGTGTGTGTCCTAGAAAAAAGATATTTCATTCATATAATTCTTTTATACTAGACTATGAACTTCTTAAGGATGGGGTTATCTTATTTGTTCTCAAGATCACATATATAGAGTTTACTCTTGAATGACTCTGGCATTAGGGGTGCCATCCCCCCATGCAGTCACAAATCTGTAACTGAAAAATTTAGCTATTAATAGCCCTCTTTTGAAATTAAAATAAATAAAATAAAAGCCAATTATACATATTTTGTATGTCGTATGTACTATATACCGTAGTCTTACAATAAAGTCAGCTAGAGGAAAGAAAATGTCCTGAGGAAAATAATAAGGAAGAGAAAATACATCTATAGCAGTATACTGTCATTATTGGGAAAATCCATATGTAAGTGGACCCCATATTGTTCAAGGGTCAACTGTATATCAGAATGCCTGGCATTTAGGCTCATTAAGTTTTGTTGAACTGAACAGTTTTCTTCAGGATTACATGTTTCTTTTTTTTTTTTTTTTTTTTTTTTTTTCGTTTTTTCATTTTTTTTTTATTTTTTTTTTTAACTTTTATTGGTGTTTAATTTACCAACATACAGAAAAACACCCAGTGCTCATCCCGTCAAGTGTCCATCTCAGTGCCCGTCACCCATTCCCCTCCAACACCCGCCCTCCTCCCCTTCCACCACCCCTAGTTCGTTTCCCCGAGTTAGGAGTCTTTATGTTCTGTCTCCCTTCCTGATATTTCCCAACATTTCTTCTCCCTTCCTTTATATTCCCTTTCACTATTATTCATATTCCCCAAATGAATGAGAACATACACTGTTTGTCCTTCTCCGATTGACTTATTTCACTCAGCATAATACCCTCCAGTTCCATCCACGTTGAAGCAAATGGTGGGTATTTGTCGTTTCTAATTGCTGAGTAATATTCCATTGTATACATAAACCACATCTTCTTTATCCATTCATCTTTCGATGGACACCGAGGCTCCTTCCACAGTTTGGCTATTGTGGCCATTGCTGATAGAAACATCGGGGTGCAGGTGTCCCGACGTTTCATTGCATCTGAATCTTTGGGGTAAATCCCCAACAGTGCAATTGCTGGGTCGTAGGGCAGGTCTATTTTTAACTCTTTGAGGAACCTCCACACAGTTTTCCAGAGTGGCTGCACCAGTTCACATTCCCACCAACAGTGTAAGAGGGTTCCCTTTTCTCCGCATCCTCTCCAACATTTGTTGTTTCCTGCCTTGTTAATTTTCCCCATTCTCACTGGTGTGAGGTGGTATCTCATTGTGGTTTTGATTTGTATTTCCCTGATGGCAAGTGATGCAGAGCATTTTCTCATGTGCATGTTGGCCATGTCCATGTCTTCCTCTGTGAGATTTCTCTTCATGTCTTTTGAAGAGAGTTAATTAAAATTCGAGCAGAACTCAATGATATCGAGACCAAAAGAACTGTGGAACAGATCAACAGAACCAGGAGTTGGTTCTTTGAAAGAATTAATAAGATAGATAAACCATTAGCCAACCTTATTAAAAAGAAGAGAGAGAAGACTCAAATTAATAAAATCATGAATGAGAAAGGGGACATCACTACCAACACCAAGGAAATACAAACGATTTTAAAAACATATTATGAACAGCTGTATGCCAATAAATTAGGAAATCTAGAAGAAATGGACGCATTCCTGGAAAGCCACAAACTACCAAAACTGGAGCAGGAAGAAATAGAAAACCTGAACAGGCCAATAACCAGGGAGGAAATTGAAGCAGTCATCAAAAACCTCCCAAGACACAAGAGTCCAGGGCCAGATGGCTTCCCAGGGGAATTCTATCAAACGTTTAAAGAAGAAATCATACCTATTCTACTAAAGCTGTTTGGAAAGATAGAAAGAGATGGAGTACTTCCAAATTCGTTCTATGAGGCCAGCATCACCTTAATTCCGAAACCAGACAAAGACCCCACCAAAAAGGAGAATTACAGACCAATATCCCTGATGAACATGGATGCAAAAATTCTCAACAAGATACTAGCCAATAGGATCCAACAACACATTAAGAAAATTATTCACCATGACCAAGTAGGATTTATCCCTGGGACACAAGGCTGGTTCAACACTCGTAAAACCATCAATGTGATTCATCATATCAGCAAGAGAAAAACCAAGAACCATATGATACTCTCATTAGATGCAGAGAAAGCATTTGACAAAATACAGCATCCATTCCTGATCAAAACCCTTCAGAGTGTTGGGATAGAGGGATTACATGTTTCTTGTGAATTTCACATTATGTCATTCTGATGAATTCTATAGTGTGAATTGGTCTTGTTATTATCTGCGTGCTTAAGAGAAAATAGTTTGTGGAAAGCAGGAACCAATACTTTTAGCCCATATTATCGTTACAGGGATGAATAAATGAAGAACAACAAATGATATGCTTTTTGTGATTTGGATGGTTCGAGGAGGTTATGCCCTTAAATTAGAAAACATCCAACACCCTTTCCTCCAAGCCTCTGCTCTGAAACTGTATTCAGTAAGGAAGATGCCTGGGTACAGCTGGGCTATAAACGAACCTCCACTCTTTACCCAAGTGTGACCACATCCACCTGTGAGACATGAAATACATTTCCATGATCTGCTCATCAGTTCAAAGTGGGTCCAATTAAAGCCTCATTTGCAGGAAACTATGATTAGTTTCCTGCAAATTGGAGGAAATGCAGTTCCAATCAAATACATAATTCCCCTTCCCTTATGAGTCAGCTTTCCTGGTGTTCTATGACATTTAGCAGTTGGCATAACCCTCAAAATTGTTCCTTTTGGGAAGGGATCCTTGCGTTATGAATACAATTCTAACTTGACTTTGATAGAATTTACGTTTTTCTGCCCAGCCTCTCCCAATCTGACATTATTACATTTGCAAACTTTGAGGTCAATTCAACCATTTTTCCATCCAATTCTAGTACTGTCTGAGTGTGAATAACAATGGCTTCCACTTACAATATTGAATTGGTGGATACTTTCCAAAGGGCTTACCCACTTTATCTCATGTAATCCTCAAAATAACCCCAGGGGGAGCATGTGAAATTGCCATATTTTATAATTAAAAATATCAATAACAACAGCAACAAAACAGAAGTATAAAATGAGTCACTAAATTATTCAGAATTGCATAGTAAGCCATGAAGCACATTTCATAAGTGGGTCTACTTAATTCCTTACTCTGTCCTCAGGAGTATTTTATGATGTTGGTCTTCAGGCCAGTCAAGGATGGAACACTGGAGCAGGATACTGGACAGTCATCACAGTAATACTAACATTGCTGCAAGAAGCCACTGCTTTAGGCTGGATGTTCTGGTAATTGCAGGAATTAGAAAGGATTGGTAAGCCATTCCAAATCTGAGAGATCCTTTAGAGAAGGATCTGGTAAACTAAGTATATCACACTTATGATTGTAAACACATCAAAAGGAACTACATTGTGCCATATGAAAATTATCTGAAATTCAAATTTCAGTATACACAAAGTTGTATCAGAACACAGTACCATTCATTTTTGTGTTGCCTATGACCACTTCTGCATTACCACAGCAGAGCTGAGTAGTTGCAACACAAATCACATGGATAGCAAAGTCTAGAATATTTGCTATCTGTCCCTTTAGTATATTTTGGGCTGCAATCTCATTGTCATCTCCTGTGTGGAGGCTTGGTCGGTTTCTTTGCTCTCTCTTGAACATGAAAAGTGCCAATAATATCTAACCTGAGGTATATAATTTCACTGACACTGTCAGGACTGAAAGGCTTTAATTCCAGCTGGTCTAACCATGATTGATGCTTTGAAACCCTCTATAACAGTCCTGTCCAACAGAATTTCTTGTGATGATGGGACTGTTCTCACTCTGTGCTGTCAAATACAGTGTATGTAACCATATGTGGCTACTGAATCATTGAAATGTGGCTGGTGCAACTGAGGAATAAGACTGTGCAATTTGGGTTAATTCAAATTTAAGTCTCAGCTCCCACATTGGACAGTGAAGCTCTAGGAGTTCCTTGCTGAGTCATCATGAGGCCTCAACTTGACTGATTTAATGCCAGGCTTGCATTTTATCATTGAACAACTCTTGCTATTTGACAGTGATGTGTTTCATTGAGAAAAGTTCCCTAATAATTTATATACCTTATTTTTAGTTCAATCACCTGTGGCCATGAAAAATAAGCCTAATTTCCCTGACACTGTCAATCCTTCATACATCTGAAGCAAGTGAGAATGTGTACCAATCCATTTAAATATGTTGAGAGGCATGCTGCATCTTCTAAGTTTGGACTGGAAGCAAAGGGGGTGTGAATACACCAAGTAGAACTAGGGCTAATAACATCACCTGCTGAATATTTTCTACCCAGCATGGAAACTCCTTTCTGTTTAGGGGCTTGGGTTCTAGTGGGTATCAGGAATCCCACCAGGGAAGGAAGCTAAAGCTCAGGTAGATTGACTAAGCTTCTGTCAATGGCCTCAGTATTCACATTTAATTTAGGAAAAATTAGACAAATGGGACAGAGATAGGAGATTACTCAAGCAGAATGGCAAAGTCCAGTGACTGATTGTCTAATGAGAGAGTCTGAACCTATCCCTTGGCTATGTTCTCAGTTTCCTCCACACTTAACGTTTCAGTCCATTGTCCATACCTTAGTCTCCAGCCTTGCTATTGCTTCTCTGTGATATACTTTCAGAAATTTCTTGGCTGTTTAAGTTAGCCAAATTGATTTTTGTTATTTACAACCCAAAAGCCAGAGTGGGATAACTATCGAAATTACTTCTGTGGAGTTATAACTGGTTTTGAGGTTATTAATCAAATGTCCAAGGATCTTTTTTTTTTTTATTTTTAGAATGTGGCTGGTTTTGCTTGACTTCACTCACATGCAATGCAAAAGAATCAAGATTGGCTTGGAGATTGCCAAAACCATGTCTGTAACTCTCAAATGAACTAGTAAGGACAGATATAGCCTGGCCCCATGGGGGCCACATGGAAGAAATAGGTATGTAATGGTCACTATCATAACACGATGATCAAATGCTGGTGGGGACTATAAGGAGAGGGAAGAAAAGCCAGGAACACAATAACCCCCAGTAGTATGAGTTACATGAAATGCTATTTTCTCTTTTCTGCCTTGGCTTTTAGCAAATTCAGAATTAAATTTAAAGCTTTGAAAGATAGAAATTTTATAAAACTATGTAACCAGGGGACTTGGCTTATTTATTTCCAGTCTCTTGATTTTGCTTTAGATTTTATATTCCTGTTGTAAGGGTCTTCTATGTCTTTTTGAGTTTAGGTTATCTCTAATGTTTTGGATGTGGATAACGTACAAATTTAAAACAAATTATTCAGCTTCATTCAGAGGAACAAAGTTTTCCCTGCACAAAGACAATGGCTAGGTGTGGGAATCAACAATGTGGTTCCTTCTAAGAGAAACACACACTACCTCTGAGGAGTGATCTGTGTAAAATAGTTCTCCAGAAGAGGCTTTGGAAGTTAAGTCTGATGGTCTAAGCCACTGGGAGAGGAAGTATGAAGCAGAAAAAGGATGGCACTGAGGGGAATTCAGGGCCTAGTCTAGAGAAATAGACTTGCATTCAGGGAGTCAGGAGGCTGGTTGCCCTGGCAGATAGTCAAGATTTGCACAAGTGTGCTACAGGGATTCCTGTGGGAGCCAAATAAAAAAGTACACCAGGATTAAAAATGGTGCCAAATGGTTTCAGTAGAGGTAAACACATTAGTTTGGAAAGATAAAAAAGGGCTTCCTGGAGCAGGTGTCTTGGACAATAGCTGAGTTTGGTGAGAACAAAGGAAGGGATTTACAAACTATGCTAGGTTTCTGCGCTTACACCTTGGTCCTGGGCCATGGCCTTGTACTGGGGGCTCCAAGTTTGCTGGGAAGAAAAAGGAGCTGGAATCATGTAGAGAATATTCCTCTGTCCCAAGCTTGTAGTTCAAGCAAGAGCTGACCCTGGCACTTAGAATCACAGACTAAGTCAGTAGATATTAAAAACCCAGAAGGAAATTCCCAAAATAAGTCTACCTCTTACCTGAGAAGTCTGGTTCTTCCAGCTGGTGTCCTTATTTTTTGGATCCTGGGGGTCAGACAGATCCTAGTGTGCTGTGTGACCTTGGGCAAGTTATCAAATCTCTTGATCCTTGGCTTTATCACCTGTAAAACTGAGTTGATAATACTCAAATTGTGGGAATTTACTGTGGATATTAAATGAGACAATGAACTTAAAATCCCTGGCATGTCAAAGGCTCTCAATAAGTGATACTGACAGCTCATGTCCCAAGTCTTTCTGTTCTTCCAGGCATGATTCTGTTGTTTGTGTTTCTGCTGCTTGGAACACACACAAGCTCCATCAATCTGAATCCCAGCCATTAAATCGCAACCCATGTCTCCAGTTCCACGTGTCCTTCCTATGCTTTCTCATCAGAGTGACAGTCTACAACCTTGTCTTGTCAGTGGGGGAACTTAGCTACATTTTCCTACAGCACTTCTTTTTACCAAGCATCACAGAGATTTATGGCCACAACTTATCACACCTACTAAACTATAATCTCCTGGAAGTCAGGGTCCAGGACTGCATTCATCCACCTTTACCTCAAGGCCATTGCAATAAACCCTTACCCAAAGCCTGCTGTCTTCCAGACCCCATGGTAGAATCTGGGAACACAAGGATGAGTAAGTCACAAATTAGCTTGAGTTCTCCAGGGTCCAGCAATCATGACAAAAATAACAGCCACATGGTGTTAAGTTCCTAAGAGCTTCATCATGTCAATGTGTTTTCAAAGAATATGACTCTGGAAAGACAACCATGAGAGAATGTTGTCTAGAACTGTAGGTCTGTTTAGAAACCAGAATTTTAGAATCTTGTAAAAAAGAGGGTGGGGAGAAAGTATATAATACTAGCCATGAGCAGAGAAAAGATGCCAGGAATTACAACACATTCTGCAGTAACTGATGTTGGCTGGGAATCACATACACTCATGGTAATTGAATGGAAAAGCCAATCTTCCAACAGTGAAAAGTGTGCCCCCAAACTTTCATTGTTATTTCCCTCATGAGCATTTACAGCATGTTTGCCAAATTCCAGGCACTGAGTACTCTAGAGTTATAAAATTAATTGACAATACTTGCCTATAAAGAGCTCCATCAGAGAAGAAAAGAAAGTAAACATAATCACACCCAAGTGTAAGTGCTATGGTGGGAAGAAGCACAGATACTATAGAGAAAGGGGAGAAAATTTTTTCTTTATGGACATCGCAGTGAAGGAGGGGTCAATTTTATTTAGACACTTATTTATGTCCTTGATTCTTTCTTGTTTCTTAGCCCTCTGCTCTCTAATGACAACATCAAGAACCATGGCAGACATGGGTTTTGAATTAATAGTCAACAACATTTCAACAGTCAACAATATTTCAACTCCTTTAGAATAGGAGTCAGCAAACTATGGCCTGCCATCTGTTTTTATAAATAAAGTTTTATTGGAATACAACCATATACACTCATTTATATATTGTCCATAGCTGCTTGTGTACCAAGCAGCAAAGTTGAGTAATTGTGATGGGGATGAGTGACCCACAGAGCCTAATTATTACTGTGAAAAAAAAAAAAAGGCCAACCCCTTTTTAGAATCACATTGGAGTCAGTGCTGGGGTTTAGGTTACTGAGCACCCGTATTTGTTTCGGGCATGGCTATGTCAAGGAGTAGAAGGAAAAATGAGAGAGGAAAGGAAGTTCACATTCTCTGTCTGTCTACCATCTGCCAGGCTCTGTGCTAGGCTCCAAAGTCTGCATCAACCCTCATGACCATCTGTAAGGTTGTCATTGCCCCCATTAACATATTATGAAAGTGAGGATCAGAGAAACTGTCACTTTCCTATTGTTATTCAGTTAATGACAAGCTGATACTTTATCTCAAGACTTTCTAACTCCCAAGCACTATTTGCTCTGAGACAACCTTGCTTCTTAAGGAGCAGAATATTAAAATCAATCAGTCAATCAATCAATTGAAGTAAGAGTACTGTAGGCATTGGTAACTTCATTGTGTGAAGTATGTAAAGTATATGATTTTAGTAACCTATGAAGTGATGCTCTCATTTCTCAGAACCAACTGAAAGATGACAAACACCAAAACAGGAAGGGTTCAAACATCACCTTTATCACTACTAAAGCATTATCAGAGGTTGTGGCTATGACTACAGCCAAAAGAACATGTAAGTAGTGCCTCCCAGAACTGAATTTACCTGTCCTCTTCTCAAAGCTCTGGGAACCCTAAACCTCCCTGTGGGTTCTGCAACCAAACAACTCACGGTGCAGAGCTTTGGAGAACATGTGCTTCTGCAAGGAGAGAGCTTAGTGGAGGAGAAAGGAAGCAGCTGAGCCTATTTGCTGGAGCACAACAATCCAGAAAGTCACTCCTCCCAGAAGGCACAGAGGATGAGCAGGAATTTGATTCTAAAGTCCTTCTACAACAAAACACAACATGGAGAGAGGGGGTCTCAACCAGCAGCTGTGTATTAGAAACTCTGTTCTTGTCAGAATCTGGGGCATGGGCTTCGTCTGTCCTGAGCCTCATACCCCAACTGATGGGTAGCCCTGGGAGCCTTTGGCTCTCAGAGAAGCAGCCTCGCCTTTACCATCAGACCCAGGTCCTGCTGTGCACTTCTGGTTAGCACTGAAGCCAGGCAGCCCTCACCTATTGGGGTCCTGCCTGTCCTTTCCTCTAGGATTTGAACTCTCTTCTCTGTTCTCCCAATTTTTGGAAGGGGCCGTGTTTGAAATGAACAGATACTCCTTAAACTGTACCATCATTAATTTCCTGGCCATGAATGTCAGCACAGAAATTACCCAGAGATGGCTGCCATTCTTGCTAATCCAAGCAGATCAGAATCTGGTTATAGTTCTCACATAATTTTAATAGATTCATCCAGGCAGGACATACAGAAATAAACATCAATGTCATACCAGCTAAAATCCTACAGAAATTTCCCAGTGTGCCTTGTGAAAGCCTGCATGAGGGGTGCTGTCCTTCCTCCTTCCTGAGAGCCCAAAAGCCAGAAAAGTCAAGTTTCTTCTTCCTGACACTGACATCACACCCTGCCCCCAGAAAAGATCACAGCATTTTTATTACAAGTCTAAGGACTGAGTGATGTACTCCAAAGCAGACGGATGTTCCCCTTTGGGGGCAAATATCTCTCATGTGAGAAGTTCCAGAGGCTCTTGCAGCTCCTTTGGCAATTCCTGTTCATTTCCATTGTCAGGCCAGCAGAGAGATGAATGACGTCTTCCTCAAAGTCTAAGGTTACACTCTGTGAGCTGCTCTGATGACAGAAGAAAACCACAGATCATCCCTGAAAGTGGAACATGTGTCATTAGGATCTCACAGGCCACTAGGCACGTGAATACACAGTGAGCATGACTACAGTTTGGTGGGTGTTCTACAAAACAGGCATGTCCAACATGTGCAGTGGGGAACAAGGAGGGTATGGTTTATTCTACTGGGGTGCTATCAGACAAAACTGGCAATTAAAATTGAATTTTATAGGATTAACTCATTTTTTGAAATATTTTATTTATTTATTTAAGAGAGAGAAAGAGAGACTGCATGCATGTTGTCAGGGAGGTGCAGAGGGAGAAGGGTATATTAGGCAGACTCCATTCTGAGCACGGAGCCCGACACAGGGCTAGATCCCAGAACCCTGAGATCATGACCTGAGCTGAAACCAAGAATTGGATGTTTAAATGATTGTACCACCCATGTGCCCCAGAGTACATTCATTCTTAAAGAAGAAAAGGAAAGAATCTAGAATTATTAAGGTCATTCACAAAGGCATTCATGAAGGAGTAAATGTCAGGAGAAAAGAGTGAGGTTGGAGCCAAACCATATAGGCTTGGAAAACCCTATGACTCATCTATTTATGCAGAGCAATCAACCCAAGGCCTGGCTCCCTGACCTCTGCACCAATGTTTATAAAATGAAACCATGGTGTGTTCAGAAGGATGCTACTTCATGCCTAAGGGAGGGGACTCCTGCTCTAGGTACAAACTGGTATCTGACAACCTATAAGATTTCAAGGATGGCGATAGGACAGGATAACAAGGGGACAGCTTTGGGAAATTCAGCAAGCTATCTAGTATTCCAAGAAGAAAAAATGGAGGAAGGGTGCTCTCAAAATAGGAGGAAGTTAAGGGGTAATTAGAGGAGGAAAAAATAGAATAAACTTGCTGTTGACATTTAGCTATTTTGAGAATTATAAAGCTAATTTATGGTGATTGCTTCCAAAAGGATATAGAGGTCTTGATTGTTTCAACAACTGATCCACAAACATAATGAATATCAACTATGGGCAAGATACATGGCTGGGTCAGATACAATGACAAGAAAGAAAATGGAATTTATTGAGTGCCTTCTGTGTGCCAAGCACTTTATCACTTTTAATCCTCAGAAAATCCTGTAAGGGATATAATTGTCTGCACTCTGTGGAAATACAAAAATGTGAAAGAGGATATGACTGCCAGAAAATAAAGGGCTATGGTGGCTGCCTGCATTGAGCAAATGACTGCTTCTGTAGATCAAGTGACCCTCAGAAAGAGGATCTATGATATGAGCAGGGGAGATGCTACCGTAGGGTTGTGTTCCACATGCCACACGGCAGCTTATGTAGCATCAGGTGCTGGTTCATGTGGGTTCCATGAATTGGGCCATAAGAGATCTGGCCCAATATAGGTGATGGAAATTCATTACAGGGTTTAAACCCAGGAGTATGGTGATTTTTAAAATTCGGAGTGATCAACCTAGGAGTGGTGTGCCAGGTGTAGTGAGATGGGGTAAGACAAGAGGGAGAAAAAGCAGTGAGGAAGTAGTAGTAGTAATCTAGACAAGAAGTGATGGGGGACAAGGAAAGAGCAGGGGTCAGGAATCCAGCAGGTGGAGAAGCTACAGAACTGGCAGGAAGGGGCAACTGTGTCCAGCAGGGTGCCGGGGGAAGATATAAGGAGGTTGGTTGGCTTTGAGTTTGAGCTTCAGTTCCCAGATGGGTGACTGTCAAGCACACACACAAGACAAGATTCACCAGTGAAACACGCCAGCCACTTTTCAATTCAGACAGTTTACCACCTGAATGTGGTAAGGAAGGTCAACCAAAGGCACCAGCTCCCTGTGATCCTTGCTTCATACACCAAAAAGACAACATTGCAACAAAAGAGAGTAGATGAGCACAACATGAGCTGGGAGCATCCCGGATGGTACTGGATAGTGTCCCCGAAAGCATGTCTAACCAGAATCTGAGAATACGAGCTTACTGGAAACTAGTCTTTGCAGATGTAATGAGTTAGTCATCTTGAGATGAAATCATCGTGGATTTAAACTGGGCCCTAATTCCAACAGTCAGGGTTCCTATCAGAAGAGGAGAAGACAGAGGAACAGAGAAGCAGAGGCAGACAGTGGAGTGATGTAGCCACAAGCCAAGGGACACCAGAAGTCACCAGAATCTGGAAGAGGCATGGAAGGATGCTCCTTAAGGGCCTTTGGAGGGGGTGGCACCACACCAACACCTTAATTTCAAACTTCTGCCTCCCAGACAAATGAATAACTTCCTGTTGTCTCAAATTTCCATGTTTTAAAAATTTGTTATGGCTGCTCTAATTAAATAACACACTCTTTTTCTAAAGAGCCAATATCAGGCTGCAGCTGAGAAGTTTTATATTTTGAAACTCTATTTTGAGAAGATGAGGCAAAAAGCTCCATATTCCATGAGACCTCAGGAGGTGATGAGAAATTGTCTCATGACAGCCTCCCAAGGGGATTGGGAATTCAGAAGATGGCTTTGTAGGAGGCCCTTCCAAGTTGCCCATCCCCACCTATCCCCTAAGGACCACAAAGTGTCCATCCAAGACTCAGATTAGCTGCAGGTCAAGCCCTTCTCTGCATGGGCCTATGTGGCTGTGTGCAGGGCTTCCCAGGGTGCCATGGCAGGACCATCACTCTGGAGATGCCATTCTCTGGCACTGCAGTCACTTACCAGAGATGCATGGCTGGGCACTCAGTAACAGACAAGAGCCCGCCCTTTCCTCTGAGATTGTATGGATGGAATGGAAAATTCTCAGACCTGAGCTCAGTCACATTCTCTGATGCTGAGATGACAAGATGGAGAAAAAAAGCAGTGAGGAAGCAGTAGGTTTAGGTTTCCTTGGCTGATACAGTCCTGATTCATGTGTGAGAATGATGCATGAATTCACTTCCAACACCTCTACCACCTCCCACCCTGGCACAGTCTGCGTCTCCTACTGGATTTGCCAGGATCCTCCACTGGGGCCTGACCCAATTCCCTAAGTACATTCCTGCTGACTCAACTTCCCTCAGTGACTGGAATGTGCCACCTCCTCCTTAGGTGGGTCTCTGATACCTCTGCTCTTGATGCATCAGTGAGGATTACTCTTAAAAACGAGAAAATTCTTCCAATGTCTTAGTGAACCTTCATGTCTTCATATTTTATGACTTCATAGTGGACTCCTTCCTCAATTCCCTTAATTCTTTGGTTTCCCATGGAATGAAATTTCACACACAGATAATTTCTAAACTATGCTGATAGTTACTGCCCTTGGATTATATTTTAACCTGTTGGTTATACCAGCATGAACCTCAGTGATGGGGTCCTAAATCTTTGCCCATTCCAAACCCATTGGCCTAAACTTTCCTGGCTATCTGAATATAAAAATAAAAATATATAAATAAATAAATATATAAATAAAAAATATATAAAAAGATAAAAAATATAAAATATAACCTTGGATTATATTTTAACCTGTTGCCTACACCAGCATGAACCTCAGTGATGGGGTCCTAAATCCTTGCCCTTTCCAAACCCATTGGCTTAACCTATCCTGGCTATCTGAATATCCCCATGCATATATTTTTTTGAAATGTACCATATAATGGGGAAGGTAATCATATGAACCTTAAGGCAAGACTACCCTAGGTCCAATTCCTATGTCTGCTGCTTATGAGTTCTGGCTTCATGGACAAATTATTAAACATCTCTTGGCCTTAGATTTCATAAAAAAGCATTATAAGGATTAAAAGAGCTAACCTAAAATCACCTAGTACATTGTCACACAGTGGAGACTCAATACTCAGTGATTATCAGTAATGAGTGATGATACTAATTTTGGTAATGTTGATCGTGCCTGTATTTCTCCCCCACCCCAACATGAGTATTACGTTATTCACCATGAAGGCACTCATCATTTTATAAGTATTAATACTGTCCATTTTTCTGGACATTTGCATTAAATGACAAATTCCTTGAAGGCCATCATCTTGTTTCAGTCATCTAGTAGGAGGATGTAGCATCTGCGATATGAAGTCTAAACAAAATTATTGTCATCACTCTCCTCCTCACTTTATTAATTCTTTAATAAGATGTGCAAATAGCCAGGTTAACTTGAAAGAAAAAAATAATGCTTCTACAATCTGTATAATTGTGTTGTATATTTATAAAATATTTTAAAATCTAAACTCTGAGTTACATATTGGATGATAATTATATGAACAGTCTGAAATGTAAACCCATATTGTACATTTTCCTGCTGGCAGAGATGCATTGAATAGAATTGTACAGTATTTTTTTCTCTCTTTAGAGGTTATTTAACTCTATCAATCTTATTTCCAGTTCAATTATGAAACCAACATGCCACACATACCATACGTCCAAAAATAAATTTAGTCTTCTGAATATTAATTAACATTGTTTCAAAGAGACGGGCACTGTTTATCATTGATTTAAATTAAATATTGAGAAGGAAATTAAAGAGATTTTTATTTCATTTATTCAGCAGCAACATTACAATTTATACAAATGAAGGCATAATTAAACAGTCTGCCATTAAATTACAATCTGCATCTCATGTAAGCAAACATATTAAAATTGAAAATGCTTGTCATGAATATAAAACCAGCTTGCCTGAATAGGAATTACTCCAAATGTACAATGCACATTTAAGCAACTGCTTTGTTTATTTTCCAAAAAGGATCATGGCTCTTTTGATATGATGAGACTTACAGGTTTCATTACTTTTAAGATATATAGTTGATAATAATTCTAATAGTACTAATAACAGCTAATGCTGCATAATCCCTGGTAAACATGTAACTCACACCAATAAATTGAGGATTTTAACTCATGAGATGGATAACCATATTATCTATGGCTTTTGTTTGTCTAATTGATTGATTGGTTCTGTTTTGTTTTATGGATGAAGAAAAGTCATGTGGACATGGCCCCCCAGAGAAGTAAACTCTGGGGAAAACCAGGGTATAACTGAGGAAGAAAGGGATGGAACCATTCAGCAAAGAAAAAGTTCTAGGATGAGACTGGTTCTGGGATTTGCCTGGTGGAAGGCTCATACTCAGTTAAAGCATTAGTCCAGAACACTAGATAGTCACTAAGAAAACACCACTTTCTTATAATAGGTTGGTGGTCTTACATAGATTTAACTCTCTGAGTCTTCACTTGCTAATCTACCAAAAGAAGATGATAGGATTTATAAGCCTTCCCAACCCTCCATGGTGAATATCACATGATAATAGATGGCGGCTGGTATCTACTAGGTGTGCAAAAAGGACATTTATTGAATGCTTGAAAATGCAAACTAGAATTTAAAAGCATTTACAAGAAAGAAATGTCATCTCTACCATGTATCAAGAAATGGCTGTGAGAGGAAAAAATGGAATCTCAGGGAATCTCACATAAACTACCTTGCCCCTGTTTTCCTTCCCCTAGTCCTGCCCCCTTGATATCTGGTGGTATGCTTTGCAATCCGAATGGTCCCTAGTTATAATCTATAATTCTCCTAAAGACACTATACTCATGAATGCTCACCAAGGTAACAGCATCCAAAGCAGTAAACAGAAACTTAAATGAATAAAACAAGCAAGTTTACCCACAGCACTTCTAGGAACCATCAAATGCTAACTGCACAAAATTGATGTGACGTGATATACACTGATCTGACCAAGCAAAACTGGATTCAGGAGAAATATGTTTAGCTAAAGAAGGAATTTAATAATAAGGATGCATCTCAGAGAAGGACATGAACCCTGTTACCAGACGGGTCTGTTAATTTGACTATTAAAGATCCAACTTCTTCACCTGGAGTGTGCTTATGTGCTGATTTGAGCTTTAGTGATCCTCTAGTGCTTCAATAGAGCAACTGACCTGCCTCATGTCCAGTCAAGGTAGAGTGTTACCAATGGTGGCCCCACGTTCAGCCCCACTGAAACACTTCCCCACAAATCAGCTAACTACCCTCCTTTGTAAAGTCCTTCCTTTTAAAAGCCATCTCAGGGTATCGCCACTTTCTAATAATTCATGTATTCATTCCATATATTTTCAGCTCAGAGTCCCAACAGGGACTTTGTTAAATGTCGAAGAGGCAGCAATGCCCAGATGCTAAGGCTCAGAGCCCACTGTTCACCACTGCAGCGGTCTCAAGGTTTTTGTTGTTGTTGTTTTGTTTTTAAGATTTATTTACTTATTTTGGAGAGAGAGAGAGAGAGAGAGAGAGAGAGAGAGCACCAGTGGGATGGACAGAGAGACGGAATGAGAATCTCAAGCAGACCCCACATTGAGCTTGGAGTCTGATGTGGGGCTCAGTCTCACAAACCTGAGACCATGACCTGAGCCAAAATCAAGGGTTGGCCACATAACCAAATGAGCTACCCAGGGGCCCTGCAGGGGACTCAAGTTTATGTGTTAGATTGCTCATCTCTCCAACAGTATTGGTTATGACTGTGTCTGGCTGTCCATTTTTCTGTTTACTAAGCACCCATTCCAGTGTTGTTGGCTCAATATATAGCCAAGACCCCTTGTACCTGTTGAATAGTCCTGACCTCCTCGGTAAGCACTCACTCTCCCACAGATCCCTAGTCCACCCCGTTGCAGTGGAAAAGGCCACAGGAAAAACATATCATGGCCCAGCCTCCTCTGCACACCCTATAGCTGATGACCTAGTAATGGACTCCTAACCCAGCCAACCAGAAATGGGGACCAAAAGGGGCCCAACCGGGCTGCTCTGTGGAGTGGATCTGACAGTTGATGACTGACTGGCAGCTACTTCCTGCCATGTTTAATGGAAAACAGTAGCCATGGATGTGCTGATCTGAAATAAAAGACTCCTCAAGACCTAAAATGCTCCGGTCCTCTTCTTCAGGCCTTGTCCAAGACCAGCCTGCAGCCCTGCCCTTGGGTACTATGAGGCATTCCCCTTAGCCATGGAAGGAATCCCCTTGTTTTATTCAACAAACCTAAGGAGGTTACTAAAGCATGCACCCAAGTAGTCAACCAACATAAAATCTGTATGTCTTTCCCAGCTCTCTGCTTCCCCCTCAGAATCAGCTTAAAGCCCTCTTGATCAGACTGTGTCCAGATAAACAGATGGTTTGGGGAATATATCCCACTTCTATCCATTTTCCAGTTTGATTTATTGAATCTAAAATCTCAGTCAAATTCTGCTCTGCAACACCCTCTCCAGAAACAGTCATGAACTTTCTCATTTCCCAGCTGCTTCCCATTTGGTTAGAAGAGCTTTTGAAAATATAATTTGAGCCTAAAATGTTTAATTTTCACTGACCAGCCAGGGTGTTTTTCTATTTGGAGATCTATCCTATATCTTTCTGTAGAACAACAGAACAACAAAAGTGTTATTAATAGAACATCCTCCATCAACCATGAGGACTCATGAGCTAGAAATTTAACTTCCTTTCCATGAGCTCCTGACTCTTACATCATCTTAGCTCTGGACACCTGAAGATGCATGGAAGTTTTTCAGTCGGAAATGCTTTGAGGACCACTTACTTGCCTTCATAATTCAATTAAAAGGATAAATTGCAGGCCTTCCAGGAGTTTCTTAAAGCCCCTTTTTTAACACAAAAGTATGACTATTTCAGCCGACTCTAATAGACACTGTGAGCTGTTTCTACCTTCCCTAGTCACATTCCTACTGCTTATCTCCACTAGGACTTCAGTTTAATAGCATTATATTTTGACTCAACTTTCTTTCACTACACAGCTCTTGTTTTGCTAGAGCAGAACATCACTTCTCCCACTCAGTGTATTTTATTCTCTCCAGCCAGCCCCAACCCATTTTTTCTGGGACTTATTTCAATGCCTCCAGTAAGCCAGTTTGGAACTCCTCTTATTAAGAAGCAGAGGTACAGGGGATCCCTGGGTGGCGCAGCGGTTTAGCACCTGCCTTTGGCCCAGGGCGCGATCCTGAAGATCCAGATCGAATCCCACGTCGGGCTCCCAGTGCATGGAGCCTGCTTCTCCCTCTGCCTAAGTCTCTGCCTCTCTCTCTCTCTTTCTCTCTCTCTCTCTCTGACTATCATAAAAACAAATTTAAAAAAAAAAATAAGCAGAGGTACAAAGACTCAGGTCTCCAGCATTCTGTGTATGGCCCCTTTAATTTGCCTGATTTTCTCTTCTCATAACTTTTCCTTCTCAAAATCAGAGGCCATTTCAACCTTTACAATGTCACACCTCTGCACAGACTTCACCATAAGAAGTTTCTTCATCAGAAAACATTCCCGTTGCAGGTAAGCCTAGCTGTAAAATGGACCATATAATGAGTCTTACTAAATGAAAGTTATTGATTGGATTGCTTTGGTAGACATTTGGTGAAATCAGTAATCATTTCTCAGGAGCCATGTCCCTGAAAATTGTTTTCTGTGTTGTTTCCTTTCATTTCTTTCCAAACTAACAGCGACTGCAAATGGCTCTAGATCTGGCTGTGATCCCTCCTGATATAATCAGTTGTCACAAAGAAAAATCATTAGCATGATGCAAAATTAATTAGAAAAGTCTGTTGCAATTTATAAATATGCATTTGTGGTTAAATAAATCTGAAGATGTGGATTTCGCTTGACGTCCCTCAGGGTGGATGTTTTGCATGCTTGTAGTGCACCAAACAAGAAACCTAATCAGATCGGTTCTGCCATAAATGAAAGCCATTTATTTGGCCCTAATTGGGATCTGAGAAGTTATTAAAGCATATTTTTGGAGTTTGTTCAAATTAATTATTGTAAAGCAAATGGATTTATAGGCAAGCTACTTTCTCAAAACATTTTCCCCCGAAACAGCTGTACCTTGTTCTAACAAATGAAAATTATATGAATAGAGAAACTGTAATGGTCTATCAGGGCTGGAAAGAGAAGTGGGGGGACCTAGATTTATGGCAGAGGCTTGGAAGGTTGTCAAATAAAACAGAGCTGTTTTGTATCCGAGCTTTCAGTATCCAACTCACAAATCCTTCTAACACATTTCCACTGGAAGAAATTAGTTTACTGCCAGGAAGAGGAAGCACCCTCCTATCCAGTTGATCCGGGGACGCACAGCTTTATTTTCTAGATCGAGACTTGTCCTTGATACTTAAGAAGCAGTCTGGTAAAGTAGCTCTAATTTCTCTAAACCCTAATTTATAAGGTTGCATGGGCTGGAACATTCTACCTCTAAGTTAAGGGATTCAGGGTAGAATTAACTGGGGTTTGGGGGGAAACTGGTATTTCATTATGTGGTGACTTAGAATTTTTAATGAAAGAAAACTCTAGATATTTATGTTGTTTACTCTTTCTCTACATTATATATACTATCTGAATTGAAAGCAGGCTTTGTAACAAATAAGACATGTTATTATATTAATAAGTATTTCTACTTTAATGGAAGCCACCTATGAGAATATGACACTTAGTGCCTTCTTTAACCCACATGACCACCACTATAGGAGTCCTCGTTCCTCAGAACCAGGCACCGTAGTCTTAACACTACTGACATCAATGACTTGACTTGTAGAATTATATTAGGGGCCAGTCGGTTCTTACCTGGGGATAAGGAAGTAAGGTGATGTAAACATTGTATATTATTTCACTAGCTCTACACGTTGGCATTATAGAGGATGTTCTGCATCTAGCAAGGGATAAGATGGGTGGACTTTATACATATATAGGTCTTTTCCCCAAAATTCATCCAAATACATTTTGTGAAACAGTTGAATTTTCTGTTTATACTTCTCCAAAGGATCGGCAAACCTTTCTCATTACCCACTGGTTGCTGTTGTCTTCTTCATTTCTCTCTCCCTGATATTATTCCCGTTACAATACAAGCTTCTCTCTAGGGTGATTTCAGCAGCTGACAGCTTTCCATCAGCATATCACAAGCACAGCACAATCCTGTTTCCAACCACACCCTCTCCAACTCAGTAAAATAAAAAGGAAAAAAAGGAGATAAGAAAGCATCATGTGCCATAATTTAAGGGTCAATCATAAGCTTTAAAGGTCAAGCATGATTTCCAAATAAATATAATTTGCTTCACTTTGAAAGAGGATTTGCGTCAACATGTGACTCAATCAATATTTGCTGAATCAAGCGATGAGTAAGTAAACAGGAGACTGTCTTACTGAAGCGTGCTTCACTCAGCTGAGCGTGAGGGGACTCAGAGCACAGCTCACATCCTCTTCTCTGAAGAACAAGGGTTGGAGTTCCAAGAGATTTCCTGGAGGGAAAAAAAAGAGAGAGATACACCATTTGAAGATTAGTTCCCTCCAAAGTTTTTATTGGTGCCTTGCCCCTAATTTAGCTTCTAAAACAAGGATGCAAAACATTGGAAGGTAAATGTGGATCCTGGGAAAGAAAGCAATGAAAACACTAATGTGAAGAGTCATTTTTGTAGTTTTAAAGAAAGATCAAACCCTGGAGAGAAAGCAAACAGTGATTCATCGGGGACTCTAGCCCAATCTCTGGGAGTCTGGGACCAACACAAACTAAGGAAAAATTCTGCCTGGAGTCTGCAACAAGAGAGAAGAGTTGGTGTCACTCAACTGTGGCATTATTTCAGAGGAACCCCAGAATGACATTAATGAGGTCCTACGAAGGTCCCAGGAAGCAGTTCCAGGCAGAAGGAAATGCAAATCCTCTCTGGAGGAAAGTATTCCACATATAAGACCTCAAATTCCCATAGTTTAACAAAGCATGAATTTTAGAAACAAAAATCACCAAATATGCAAGCAAAGTGCCAATAGAAATAAAAACAATTTAAGAACCCCCACTCACCGAATTATTTGTAAATGACAGATACATATTCTAAAATAATTTGTCATGAGATGTTGGTATATATATGGTATGGTATATATACCAACCATATGGTATAAAAATGGTATAAAAATATGGTATAAAATAAAATATGGTATAAAAAATGGTATGGTATCAATAAACCAGCAAATTATATGGTATAAAATATGGTATAAAAAACCAGCAAGTGATAAGTTACTATCTGTAATGGGTTGAAATGTGTCACTCCCAAAATTCTTATGTTGAACTTCTAACCCCCCTATATCTCAGCATGTGACCTTATTTGGAAACAGGATTGTTTCAGATACAGTAAGTAAAGATGGGGTCATACTGAAGTGGTGGTCTAATTCGCCAGGACTTGTGTCCTTATTAAAGGGAGAATTTGACACACAGACACACACAGACAAGATAATGCCATGTGAACATGAAGGCAGAGACTAGGGTGGTGAATATCCAAGGCCAAGAACACCAAAGATTGCTTACAAGCTGCTAAAAGCCAGGGAAAGAGGCTTAGAATAGATTCATCCTCACAGCTCCTGGAGGGCACAGGTCTGCTTATACCTGATCTCAGACTCCTAGCCTCCAGAACTCTGAGGCAATAAATTTCTATTGCTTAAGCCACCCTGTCTGTGGTACTCTGTTATAAGCAGCCCTAGCAAACTATGCAAAATCCAAAGCAACCAGGAAGATTCATTTTAAAATAAATGAATAAGGACACCTGGCTGGTTCAGTGGTTGAGCATCTGCCTTTGGCTCAAGGTGTGATCCCCGGGGTCTTGGGATCGAGTCCCACATCGGGCTTTCTGTATGGAGTCTGCTTCTCCCTCTATGTCTCTGCCTCTCTCTGTGTGTCTCATGAATAAATAAATAAAGTCTTTTAAAAAATAAAAATAAAATAAGCTCTATTCAGAGCTTTGAAAAACAGGAATAAATTTCTCTAAATTTAAAACACAGCTAATAGTGTATCCATCTGCACTATGCATGTGCAAGAGAAACCAAATCATTGTAGGTAGATACAGAAAGGATTGAATGCAGTGTAACTGGTAACAGTCCTGTCCTTTCCCAGCATCCTGGGTGCTCACAACCAGTGGAAATGGTGGTGAGAGTGGAAGCTACTTCTTAATCAGCCTTGGGTAGGAGTTTGCTTGTCTGTCCTCTGGTTTCCCGAAGATGACCCACATGCATGGGGGGTGACGGTGGAATGAGATCTTGCTCCTGGAATAGCTATTAGGGCCATGCTGGTGGATCACTTCTGATGGTTTGGGGAGTCAATCCAGAAACAGATTATTTGGGGGAAAAAAAAAAAACAGATGCCCTGGATTTTAGTCAGTCGCAACAACCAGTACGTCGCTTCACCTCTTCATTTCATAGCTCACATAGAAACACACAGAATTCTACCTTCAATTGAATCTTTAAAATACAGTCTCCTACTATTTTGGGGTTTCCAGACAGAAGGTGATTCACATATAGGGTGAACAAGCCAATGATGAGACCCCAGCAGAGGGAAGCTCAGAGCATACTGAACACGGTAGAAGCCAGAATTCCTATGAGAACATGGACTTACTGATGTTCTCAATAATGTGTAATAACAATCTGAGGAAGTGGAAACAATAGAATCAAAAGACACTGAGGGGAGACTGTGAATGTCTAATAGAAGTTCTTATCTAGGGGGATCCCTGGGTGGCTCAGCGGTTTGGTGCCTGCCTTTGGCCCAGGGCGCGATCCTAGAGTCCCAGGATCGAGTCCCACATCAGGCTCCCGGCATGGAGCCTGTTTCTCCCTCCTCCTGTGTCTCTGCGTCTCTCTCTCTCTCTCTCTCATAAATACATAAATAAATCTTTAAAAAAATGTTCTTATCTAGTAAGCATCCTAGAAGCAGACAATAGAACAGAAAATGTGTCATATTTAAAGTTGGAATTCCTAAAATGGGATAAATAAGTCAAATTTTGATTCCTAGTACTTTTTTAGACCTTTGAAAAACATGAGTCCACAAGTATAAGAAACACAAGGAATGCCAAATAGGATAAATGAAAAGAAATCCCACCCTGGTCACACGGTCATGAAATAGAATACAGCAAACAAAATGATGATCTTATAATCAGCCAGAAAGAAAGACAGATCAGTTATTAGAGAATGATAATTACACTAACAGCAAAACTTCTCAATAAAAAAAGAAGCTAGAAAACATGACAATTATACCATCCAAGAACAAAGAGAAATTAATTATCAACTCAGAATTGGTTATTGAATAAAGCTCTACTTCAAGAACAGAGGCATTTCAAGAAAGCAAACAAAAATCAGAGTCTGTCCTTAATACTGGGTTTCTAAAGTATTTCTTAGAATCAAGAAGAATAGATACCTAGTAACAAAAGGTTGACAAACATGAGCAAATGCAGACACTGTCTGAATAGTGATAATGGTAATGTGGCTGCATCTGTGGTTTATAAAATGGGTCAAACCAAAATTTTGAACAGTCGTTGTCAATCATGTTGTGAATAGCAAAATCTCTTGTTGGGAAAAGTGATATTAACTATATGAAAATCCTTATTTTATTTATATATATTTTATATATGTTATATATAAAATGATGGCATTTGAAAGAACATAAGGGTTTGACTTTTTTAAAAAACCCAGTAGAATAAAAAAAATTGGAATAAAATAAAATAAATGATAAAACAAATAAGCTGAAAGTAATCAGTCGAAAAGAAGTCCACTTAGGGTGAGGAGGCAGAGGAAGGCTAAACAATAATTATAAATGAGTTGAAGATGAAAAAGTAAGTATAAATGATAACAAAAAATTATAAATAAATTGAAAATGAAAAAGTAAGTATAAATGATAACAAAAAATTATAAATAAATTGAAAATGAAAAAGTAAGTCTAAATGCTCTAAATACTACAATAGACCAAATTCTTTATTTAGAATATTTTAACATAGGATAGGGGTGCCTGGGTGGCTCATTCGGTCAGGCATTGGACTCTTGGTTTGGGCTCAGGTTATAAACTCAGGATCCTGGGATTGAGCCCCGAGTCAAGTTTCACGCTCAGCTGAGAGTCGGCTTGGGGTTCTCCCTCCCTCCCCTTCTAAGCCTCCCTATGCTCACTCTCTCATAAATAAATAAGTCTTTCAAAAATATTCTAATATAGGATTATGAAATGATCACAACAGTGTCCCATTTGCAAGAGATACAAATCAGAAACACCGAATGTAAAAATATGGAAAAAAAAATACACCACACAAAGAATAGCCAAAATAAGCCAGGCTTAGCTTTAAAATGTCATACAAAATAGACTTTAAGACCAAAAGAATTGTCATGAATATAAATGGTTGAATATGATTCTATAGCTCTAAGCTTCTGATAAAGAAGCCTCAGAATACAGACAACTGTGCTAATCAATTAGTTGTGGGGATCCTTTCATCTCAATGTGCACAATGCATCATCAAATCACCACAATGTGCACCTTAAATATCTTGTAATTTTTAATATCAATTATACCTCAATAAATCTGGGGAAAGTACATTGAAGTTCTCTTACCAAAAATATATGTGTAGGGGTATCTGGATAGCTCAGTCAATGAAGTGTCAGACTCTTGATGTTGGCTCAGGTCATGATCTCAGGGTTGTGGGGTTGAGGCTTACACCAGGCTCTGTACTCAGCACAGAGTCTGCTCAAGATCTCTCTATCTTTCCTTCCTAAAATATGTATGTGTGTGTGTGTGTGTGTGTGTGTAATATAGAGAACAGAAATAGGCAAGATTAAGAAATCCCCATCATACAGGGATTTCTTCTACATAACCTCTCAATTATTCACTCCCTCTGCCTGTGTCTCTGCCTCTCTCTCTCCCTGTGTCTCTCATGAATAAATAAATAAAATCTTAAAAAAAATAAATTAAAATCTCACCACATTCTCAACCACAAAGCAAGATTCAACAAGTTTCAAGTAGCTGGTGTCATACAAAATTCTCCGACTTTGGTGAAGTTACGCTGGTGGCAGAAAGATCACACCCGTAGCCCCAAACTCTCTGACCTCTGCACTGATGCCCTTAGATACGGCCTCTCCCATGACTCTGAACTTGGCATGAGACCTGAAGCATTACTGAAATGAGCAGAACCTTGAGAAAGTATTTGCACACATCAACTTCCTCTCCTTTGGGCCCTGGCCACTACCCAGCCCATGTCCATATTTTATGATGCTGCCCCATGAAGACTAGCAAAGGTGCATATGTAACCCACAGAAGGCACAGATGCATGAGTGAGACCAGCCAATACCGGATGACCTGTCCTGGCAATTCATAGGAGCATAAGAAAGCAATAATAAACTGTTATGTAGTTAAGCCACTTAGGTTTTGGTGGGGGGGAGGTGGTCTTCGGTGCTTTATAGTAGAGTGTAGACGATACTATATCCCTAGATGTGGAATTTCGGGATAAATATATTTAAAATAGGTATTAGCAAATCATCCCTCCAATTCCAATGGTGCTGAGAAGAACCTTTACCTTAAGATCTCAATCTTCTGAATACAGGAAAGTGACATCTCATGTTATAATTTGCATTTAAAATACACCCATTGAATCAGGTAATAGAATATAAAGAGCTAAGCAGCCAGTAAAAAAAATAATAATTATATGTGTGGGTACGTATGTCTATATTTTCACTCCATCGGGCTGGGCCATTTTTATGAAGCACCACTTATGTACAACACCCCAGGACGATGAGACTTTGATAAAGCTCAGGGATTCCTCATGGACAGTAGAGCTTTTGAAGGCGGGTCTCTCTCTAGAGTCGCACGAAGATGATGCACCAGGCTCTATGTAGCTGGAGTAATTTATTTAATAGGTGCACCTGCTCCTGCCAGCTGTGAAACATTTGGTAAGGTGACCTGAGGCTCATTCCAACTGCCTGGTGTCACCTGAATGGCACACAGGGAGGGAGGAAGTCGGATGTAGGAGGGAGACATTCGGGCACCTTTGAAGTGGAGGTGGTTGCTATGGAAACCCTTCTGGATGGAGTACTGGGGAAAGCCTGTCTCCTGAGTTCAAAGGACAAATTTCTGTGACAGGTGTCAGTTGGGGGAGGGGCTGGACAGGGAGCCCAGCCTCTTGACAGCTGTGTGAGAAATCTTAATAACTAATAACCCCGGGGAGGAGGGCGGGCAATGCCATGATCGAGACTCTCACGACAGGGCGCTCTGAAGAGAACCCCAAAGGGCACACAAGACATGAATCAGGTTTATATTTGGGTGACAGGATGTAAAGCCATCACATTTATAGGGAGTCAACCAATTTGGTGGAATGTTTACTCTGTGCCAGGCGCTGGACCCCAAATGGAGGATCCAACAGTAACCAAGACAGAGCCCAGCCCAAGTTGGGAGAAGCCCAGAGAACGTGAGGATGGCAAGGCTCGTGATGTGGGCAGCACAGGGGTCACAGAAAGCCCCCCAGGCTGGTGCCAGGGGAGCCAGGGGAGCAGGTGCGGGAGGAGGCGTGGCTGGAGAACACTGCCAGAAGCGGGCACCCCAGTGCCAACATCGTGACTGGTGGGAGCCCGTCTGGATTTTGATCTCATCAGTGCAACTGAAAAACTTTGGGACAACACATCTGTCAGACACTTGAGAATTGCCTGGTGTGGTGGTTTTTTAAATTATTTTCCTAATTGTCAGCCAGTATTGCAGAGGACTTAGTATTGGTTAAGCAATTAGCTAAATAATTTTTTTTTTTTTCCTGCCAGAAACAGCTCCGTGAACTGTCATCCTGACAACTCTATCCTCGGAGCACTATCCTTACCTCCGCTGCACAGTGGAGGCGGCTCGGCGTGGAGGAAAGACGAGGTCAAGAGCACCAGGCTCCCTGGCAGCAGAGCCTGTGGCCGCAGCCAGTGGGCCCGCGGTGCCCAAGCCTCACCGGCTCGCCCGCACCATCTCCGCGGCCACACGGAATAGGGAGCCCTTCCCTGGCGCTGATGTAGCAGACGTGCCCCCTCCTTCTCACTTCTATCTCATCTAACAGTCACATCACCTGGCAGGCGAGGCATTAGCATCTCCCGGTGGCATGTGCAGGGAAGGCGACATTTGGAAATTAGGTGCCTTGCAGATAATCGGCTGCAGAGCTGCAAGTGGCCTAGCATCCTTCACGGCCTCAAAAGGTCACCGACATAGGTGAGGTCAGTCACCTCATTTGTCCACCTTGAGCTTCATGATGGGGAGTCGTCCTGTGCGCTGGGACCCCTGTCTCCCCCATGCCCTTTTAGCCAAGCGTTTTTTTTATGCAGGTGGAGCTGGTGGCCTGGAAGGCTGGAGAGAAAGCCCATGTGCTCCGGCCAGCAGGGATGGGGCAGCAACACGAGGAGAGGGATGCGGAGTCGGAGTAGTGAGGATCTGCTATGCTCCGGGTGTCTTTGTGGCCTCCAAGAGACAGATGAATAATAAAACGCCACGCTGCCGTGGGCAGAGGCGCCGGGAGGGCCACGGAAGCAGCACCGCCGAGCCAGCAGCCTTCGCCCGATGGGGAGCCGTTTCCAGATAGAACCCAATTTGTTATCTGCTCTTTTCCTGCCAAAAATCCCGATGAGTCAAAATGGGCCCGTCTGTCACAGCACTTGATGGCAGGACGATGCTGGGCAGGGGGACCGAGCGGTCCCCGGAGGATAGGCAGGCCTAGGAAGGATGCTGGGCATCGTGCACGGCCCTCCTCCTCCCTGAGGGCGCCCACTGGGGTTGTGAAACCCCAGCACTGACTTTATAACCTTGACCGGTCGTCCCCACACCCTCCACCCCCAACCCGGGAGCCTGCAATCCTCTGCCATAGAGATAATAAACCAAGGAGCACGCAGGACACCCCCAGTGTGCCTGCCATGGTTCCAACGGCTGTCCATGCACCAGCTGCTGTGCCACAACCTGTAGCCACGGTAGTGTTAGGATCCCGCTTTAGATGCAGCGCTGAGGGGCACTGGGCTGAAGGAACTTGTCCGAGGTCACACAGTGTGTTAGTGGAAAAACCTGGACTAAGTTCAGACACGCATAGATGCATACTTGGAGGGGGCGGGCATTGAGGAAAACTGGGAGTGTGGTCATCTTAGAGGTTGGGATTGGGGTAGGATGGGAAGGGAAGGATATGGTGGAGGAGAGCAATGAGCGTCTGCGCAGAGCTCAGGACACCCTCGCTTCTTGATTGGCTCGTGCTTCCTTGAGGGTTATCAATCTTTGCACCATTTTCCTTTTGGGATGGGTAATTCTTTGTCATGGTGGCCGTCCTGTGCATTGGAGGGTGTTGACTGGCATCCCTGGCCTCTACCCACTAGATACCAATAGCATGTTCTCCCTCAGTTGTGACAACGAAAAAATGTCTATAGATTTTGCTGAATGTCCCCAAAGGTGCAAAATCTCCATGGTTGAGAACCGATACTTTCCTATGATGTTCACTTTCCAAAAACCGGTTAGGTACATACGGTCATGCTGTGCACATTTCTGCACGGCTGCTACATTTCCCATTAAGGTCAGTTCAAACGAAAAAAAGAATCCACACAGTGCTTGGGATGGGGTAGGTGCTCCACATGTGGTCTCCTTTCCACGCTTCTTCCAGACCCGACGCCCCGTATCTCTGTGCACATCTGGGAGGCATCCTATGGCAATATCCCTGCATCCTACTTCCAGAAACCCAAGCCCTGGGTTCTACCTACATTTTACCCAGCCCGACTTAGTTACCTATCACCCATCTCATCATCTCCCATCCTCATTGTTTTGTGAATTTTTTTAACATAAAAAAAAGTAAACCTGCGAAACAGTAAAGCTATATAGTAACATATACCCTTAGGCCCATTGAGTCAAATCAGCGGATGTTGACATTTTGTCTCCTTTGCATCAGAAATTTTTATAAATAGGAATTGATAAATTAAAAAAAAAAAGATGTTTTTCTTTGTAATCTTCCCCAAATCCACTTCCCTTCCCCCGCCAGTGGAGGTTATATGATGAAGCTATAGTATGTTATTTCTGCTATGATTCTCCGCCTCGCCACATATACGTTTGTGTCAACAAATAACCTTAGTACCCATTCTCGTAGCTAATATTCCCGATCCTTGCACTTCTATGTCACAAAGCCAGCCCAGGGCTTCCCTTGTATTGTCTTGCTTATATTCGTAACAGACCTGAGACACCCACTGTGATTTCTCCCCATTTTACATGTAAGCAAACGGAGACACGGAGATGTTAAATAAATCCACCAAGATCACATAATTAGATTCTGCAGAAAGGTTAACTTTTGCAAGACGGTTATCAAGCAGACATCACAATTTGCTCGCCCATCTGTTTCGGCGGGTAGACTCTTGAGCTCCGGGGCACAGAAAATGTGTCCCTTTGTCTCAGCATCCCTGGGGCCTATGAGAAGTGACACTAATAGATGGGCACACAAATGAACAAGTAAACAAAAGGATCAAGAATCAATAGACAATTGCGACTTCTCCCCCCAACGATTTCCTGTTTCCAATCAGGCGCCCGCCCTCCTCCCACCGGCTCCTTGTTGCTCCCACAGCAGTAGCCTCCTCAGCCCCTGCCTAAGACTGTGCTCCTCGCTTAAAATTCTCTTTGCAGTCGGGGCTTCAGAGGCCGCTTTGAAGTCAGGCGCAACAAGGTGGGAGCGAGCCCAGGGATATCGCACACGAGTCCGCCAGGGCACCAGGCAGGCCTGGAGGGGAGTTGGGGAAAGTGTTCTGCAGCCTGATCTGAGGCCATCAATGCTGGATTGCAAGCGGCTTGTCGTATCAATGAGGTCACTCCGGGGTGGAGGGGCGTGAGCTGGACACTGTGAGCTGCTGGGACAGGCCGGGGACACCTGCAGACATACCTGGGCACACAAATATACCTTCCTGTTAAGGGGCACCCGGGTGGCTCAGTGGTTGAGTTTCTGCCTTTGGCTCAGGTTGTGATCCTGGGGTCCTGGGATCAAGGCCTACATGGGGCTCCCTTGCCTGTCTCTCTCTCTCTCTCTCTCTCTCTGTGTGTCTCATGAATAAATAATTCTTTTTTTTATAAAAAGGGAGGCATTGTATATAGATGCTACAGTTTTACATTTATTGTGTGTAGGCTGAAGGTCAACCTTCTGAAATCGAGGACCAAACCAGGATGAGCCTTCAGTGGGGTCTTGCAAGCGTCTGTGTCCTTCAAGATGGTGCCTGCAGGTGCTGGGAGCTCAATGACTGGGGACCCGCTGCTGCTCCTCCTCACCTGGCCCCAGCCCCAGCTCACAGCCTCCACAATCCCTGTCATCCAGCACCCCCGACTACCTCATTGCCAGCATCGCTAGATGCTCGTTGTTTCCAGGGGGAGCCCGAACTCTGTGTCACTCACCCCCCTGCAGGCTTCCCTCCTGCTGGCGGAGAATGTCACATCCTCTCTGTGACCTTAGGATGCAGGGCAAGGGATCCCTGGGGGGCGCAGTGGTTTAGCGCCTGCCTTTGGCCTAGGGCATGATCCTGGACACCTGGGATCGAATCCCACATCGGGCTCCCGGTGCATGGAGCCTACTTCTCCCTCTGCCTGTGTCTCTGCCTCTCTCTCCCTCTCTGTGTGACTATCATAAATAAATAAAAATTAAAAAAAAAGGATACAAGGCGAAACCCTACATCCATCGCCGTACCCATTCTAGTGGGGTGATCAATCTAGCGATTACGGTTGATGACATAGGTAACTTTCTAAAGTCATGATGCCGATGCCGGTGATGACCATGACAGTGACAGTTTCCCTCCCTTCTATCTGGCTCAGCTAGGTATCCACCGACAGGTATCCCTCTCTTTTCAAAAGGTTACCTTTACGGAACACCTGCATCAGTCCCTGTTTCCACGCACTAGAAGGAATCCAAAGATGATTTTTGCCTTTACAGAAAAGGGCAAAGAGGGACAAGCGCTGGTTTTTGCAGCAAGCTGGTTAAGAGGCAGCTCCGGAGTGGGGACAGTGGTGCCACCCAAGCGCCTTCCCTGGGAACTACACTCAGCATCTCCGCTTCAAAGCACCTGAGCCGTGGGCACCTGTGCTTCATCCCTGTTTATCCTTTGCACCCATAAGCAGCGTGTGGCCTAAGGTATCTGAAAAGCCCTAGAGAGGCTATCTTTGGGCCTGGGGACGCTCAGAAATGGTTCCACATGAATTAATAACGGTAAATGCTTCCTCGGTTTACATCATTTTAAGTTTTCCTGGGAACGCTCTACTTCCCAAGAGGGGAGTAAGCCTGTATCATCACCTGACAAACGACACTTTTACTTGCACCTGCTTATTGTTCTCTCTTCCTCCTAGAACATAACTTCCATCATGGTAGGTCCTCCGTCTCCCTGCTCACTGTGGCATTGCCGGGCCCTAAGTCACCACAGAGTAGGTGTTTAATAAATGCCAGCTGGTTAGAGGCATGAGTTGAGCACCTGCCCTGAGTGAAGGGGCATGGGAAGCACTCCAACACCCTGTCTCCATGAATTCATCAGAAACTTGGTAGTGGCCATCCTGACGGCCTCAGAGCAGAGGAAACGCAGGTGGGAGGGCCAGGAGGTGTGCAGAATGTGTGTCCAGAATGCAAGGTGTGTCCAGGTGTGTCAAGAATACAGGGTGGTTCTCTCCAGATGGTGCAGCTAAGTAAATAGCCATAAGGCAAGGCCGGAGCCAGGTGGCTCGGTCCTCTGCATGTGTCCTCTCCCCCTAGCTCACTCTGCCTCCAACACTAGGCTGGCAGGGAATCGATGAAAGGACTCCATCAAGTGTGTTTGGTAGACTTCGGTGCCCAGAACCGTGCCTGGAACATATCAGGCAATGAATTAATGAAGATCAAGTACAAGCAAATACGTCTCGTAGAAAGTGGACAGAGCTCGAGGTCAAGGAATTCCAGCCTTTCCAGGCTGGATCTGGCCAGTCAGAAATCCCTTCGACTGCATCTCAAGAGGAGCTCCAGGAAGGTGAGGATGGAGACTAGCACCTGCCTGGACAGGTCGCCCTGGCTCCCAAGCATGGCCCTCTGCTGCCCTCTCGTGGCTCACCTGTCGGAGAGCACGCGGATGCTCCTCATCTGTGCACAACCTCCAGGAGCGCTCATCCACCCTGGACAGGATCCTGCTGTCTTTTCACTAAGGTTTTAGTAGCAGAGCCACAGCAGAGCCATTGCAGGGGGGACATTGGTTTTGGTTGGGGGAGCTTTGGGGACTCTCTCATACAGAGATCCCGACCCAAATAAGCTTATGCTCTGTGTTGCATGTAGAATAAACCAACAAGGGTCCCTTTTTCTGAGCTTGCCCGAGCAAGAACTGCACACTGAAGGGGATCCTGGCCGTTGGAATAATGTTTTTCAGAACCCGAATTTTGCCGTTCTGACCGTTTTATGGATGGCAAACTGATTAGGCATTGAGTGTTGTGATCTCAAAAATGTGCTCCTGCTCTGTTGATGAGCAGATGGTACTGTCCACATGGAGACAGAAGGTCCCATTTGAAATTCATGTTGAATTGTCACACAGGGTTAAGTAGTCCTTTACATTCTATAAATAAACCCTACTTACAACAAGAAAATGAAAACTCAATCCGAACTTCTAAGTTGATTTCAGTGGATCAGAGGACTGAATGCTTCCTTTGTGTTATAAAGTACATTTCTTTTTTGTCTCAGTGTATCTTTTGCCCTTGAATATGACATTTGCCATGGATTATGAAAGTGCCTGAGAGCATGCTTTCTGAGAACCTCATTAAGGAACCTATCCCGGGATCCCTGGGTGGCTCAACGGTTTGGCGCCTGCCTTTGGCCCAGGGCGTGATCCTGGAGACCCGGGATCGAATCCCACGTCAGGCTCCCAGTGCATGGAGCCTGCTTCTCCCTCTGCCTGTGTCTCTGCCTCTCTCTCTCTCTCTCTCTCTCTCTCTCTCTCTCTGTGTGTGTGTGTGTGTGTGTGTGTGTGTGTGACTATCATAAAAAAAATTAAAAAGGAACCTATCCCAGGCGATGGTGCTCCCACAGCTGAATCACAGACTCATGGGGGCATTCCATGTGGAAGGAGAGTTTGGAGAACTATATTCTCATTTTTGGCTTTGTCTCTGGAATAGAATTTCCTTCACTTGACCACAAGCAGCAGCCAGATACTCAAGAGAATCATTTCGGGCTCTCCCAAAATTGCTTAGTTTTGTTTCAACTTTGAACTGAAGAAGAAAGAAAGAACATATATAAATTGCCGGCTTTGTATCAAGTATTAAGATAGGCGTTTTGCAACCGTGAGCTCATTAACTGTTACTGTGATGGATTGGCAGAGGCTGCTCATTTGTCTATTGCCGTGTGACAACCCTCTCAAATCTTAATGGTTTAAATAATTATTCTTTTTTCGTCACAATTTTCATGAGTTGACTGGGCTCATCTGGTGATTCTCACTTGGGCTCGGTCATGGGATTGCAGCTAGGCAGTAGCTACAGATGGAGTCTGCTGAAGGTGATGTCGAAGATGGGTCACTCACCTGACTGGTGATTGATGCTGGGTATCGTGGAGCCATCCAGCAGAATGCCTATTTGTGGCCTCTTCTTACAGTATGATGTCTGGGTTTGGAGAGAAGATGTCCCAAGAGTGAGCATTCCATGAGAAAGACAGTGGGAACTCCTGGGTGGATTAAGGGCAACATCTAAAATTGGGAAAGCATCCTTTCCACTGAATCCTATTAGTCAAAGAAGCCATATGTCCAGTCCAGATTCAACAGAGTGGAAAAATAAACTGCACCTCTTGAAAGGGGGCTGGCAGAGAAGTATGGGGATGAGACAGATTGCTGGATCATACATATCCTCCATATGCAAATTCTGCTTTCCACTCCCCCGAGGACTCCAGGACCTCAGCTCATCCCATTACAGTATCAGCTCAAAGCCCGGGGTCTCATCAGCCGAAGCAGACCCAGATAGGTAATCGTCCTACAGGCAATTCTTTGAATCATCTTGAGTATGATTGACTTCAATCTGAGGAACCTCGAACTAAAGATACAAAACCATCCACTCTGCTCTCGTCAAACACACAACCGAGCAAAGAATTCCTTCAATAGATATTCCTACCCAAGGGACAAAAATCAAGAGGTGCATAGCAACTAGTGGTCCATAGTGATTCCAGTTGTGCACTTATTGCCAGCGTTTTGGTTTGAGACCTGTCCTGTTCCCTCCCTGGTTGGGCTCGGTATTCTTGGATCCCCTGTCGGGGTCATCCACCCATTTGCTACAAGAAGTAGACTATGTTTGCAGCTGACCGTGGTCCTCAGCCTGCTTCCTGCCCATAGGATGCCTCAAGTCCATTTTTAAGAAGACCCTCTTATATTTTTGACTATTTCTATCCAGGTTTCTCTAAGCAGTATTTCCGATGATATAATAAAAATAATAACAATAGCAACTAAATCACTATATTTTTTAAGATTTTTTATTTATTCATGAGAGAGCGAGAGAGAGAGAGAGAGAGAGAGAGTGAGAGAAGCAAGCTCCATGCAGGGAGCCCCACGTGGGACTCGATTCCGGGTCTCCAGGATCACACCCTGGGCTGAAGGCAGGCACTAAACCGCTGAGCCACCCAGGGATCCCCTAAATCACTATATCTTAAAAATGTTATGGGCTTATCTTTAGTTTTATTGAGGTTTCCTTTATTAGATAAAGCCACAAACAACTCTTTTTGAGATATCTCTCTGGCATGAGCTCAGAATCACAGTGCTATGGAGGAAAATCTTTAACTTCCTTAAGAAGCCCTTATTTGTATAGCTGAGAGGGGACTGTGAACGTTTTCTGTATTTCTCTTTCTCAAATCTTAACAAAGCACATCACAACCACATACTTGAGATGATCTCTACCCTGTAGACATTTCTTTCTTTTTCTCCTTCTTCTTTTTTTTTTCTTTTTGGTAGCTTTTCTCTGCTTGAAATGACTGGTTATGAGAAACAATTGTATTTTTGAACCAGAATGGCCTGGATTCTTGATAGTTCTTCTAAATTCTGCTGGAAGAGTGAACAGTTACTCTTTTTTTATTTGCTCGTTTTTTAAAAAGCTCATCTTCTGTAGAATATCCATGGCTAAAAGAAAGGACCTGGTACTTCTACCATGATGCCCTATAAGAGTTTTAGGCTAACACACCTGTACACCGGATTTTTCGTGTTCGTGTTTGCACCAGTTTTTTCTCAGATTTCTGTGAGTCTGTATAATGGTCCCCCCCGATCCCAGCATAGTTTGCTCATCTTCCTTGTGGATTCCACTACATCCTCTCCAGGTTCTTCAGCCCCATCCTGAGATTTTGTTGCAGCAACATACATCTTCAGTCTGGTACCTGTTTCTCTCCTGGCCTTCTGTTGTATGACAAAACACCAGAAAACCTTGTGTGTTAAAAGCATAATTTATTTTTTGTTTTCCTCGTGAGTCTGTGAGCTGTCTGGGCTCTGGTGAATTTTGTTCACTGGGGTCTTTCATGATGCTTCACGAACTCAGATTGTGGTGGGAGTCTCCTGAAAGCTCAGGTGGCTAGACCTCTAAGGTGATTTGCTTACACAGTGGCAGGTGACACTGGCTGATGCTAATGCTGCCGCTGGGGTAGGGCTGCTGAATGGTGCATTTGGGCATGCTTGAGCTCTCACAGTACAGAGTCTGGGCTCTGAGCGGGAATATCCCAAAGACAAGGGCCCAAGGAGGCAGGACATGGATGTTGCCTGTCCAGTTAAGGGCCATGCCTAGCCTATGCCTGCAACTTGCACAGTGTCCCTTCTTCTGGGCCCATCACGATGGGCTTTATCATGTGTTGGGTTACTCTAAGGTCACATTGTAGAATAGCTTGTGTGATGGGAGATATTTTTGTGGCCAACTTTGGAAAATTTAACGTGCTATAGAGGCACTGCTCTCGGGTTTTATACGTAAAAAAAGAAATATCAGAGTTTGGCACTGTCTCCCTTAGTCAAGGGCTTCGCTCAAGCAATGGTCTTCTGTCATCCTTTTTTTTTTTTTTTCCATTTTAAACAATTCGCTTCTGTCACCTCCCAGAAAAGCGTGCTCTAAACTCCCCTATTTTAAGGTAAAGACTCTCAAGTCCATATCAACCTTCAATGAATTCCCTATTTCTGCTCCTGTTTATAGCAAGCTTCATCTCTGCCCATTCTTTCTTAAACCCTCTCTGATCAGCTGTTGCCCTCTTTCTACCAACCTCTCATTGATATCACCAAACTATCACTTTGCTAAACCCAGTAGTTGATGGTTCAGTCCTCATGTTACTGCACATATAGTAACCTCTGACTGAGTTGACTTTTCCTCTACTAAATGCTTTATTATTTAGCTTCCCCAATAACAGACTCACATAGTTTACCGTCCACCTCACTGGCCAGACTATTTTTCCTATCTTATTTATCTCTCATTTCATAACCTTAAAATATTGGAGTACCACGGATCTCAGTGTTTGACCTTGTCCCTTTTATTTTAAAAATTATATTATCGCTCCCAAAAACATTGCCCAATATCATGGACTTGAATATCTTCTATAAACTAATGTCCCCCCAAGATAATATCCTCAGCTTGGACCTTGACCTGATCACCAGACCACATACCCAACTGATCACTCACCATCTCCGATAATGTCCAGTAGGCATCATACACTTAATTGATGCAAAACTGAATTCCTGTATTTATCCGCAAAGTTGTCTCTGTAGATCCCTACCTGAGTTAATGGAAATTCTGCTCTTCTATGATGTCAAACCAAAGAGTAGCAGATTATCCTGAATTTATCTCTTACTTTCAAACCATAGAACCAGCCCTTCAACAAATCTCTTTCCCTTACCTTAATAATATATTCAGAATATGAGCACTTCCTGTCTTTCCTCCATGACTATCCCAGTCTGAATCTCTACCAGAATTGTTTCAATAGCCTCTTTGCTGTCTTCCTTTATTCAAACTTATTTCCTGTAATATATATGCAACAAATCAACAAATCATCTTTGTGAGATGTATGTCAGATTATTAGACTTCTCTGCTCAAACCCTGCAAAGGCTCTCTGGCTCATCCAATGTAAAGTAAAACTTTACAACGACCCATAAAAATATAATCAGCTTCCTACGGAGCAGCTCATTGGACTCCTCCAATAATTGTACCATATCTTGGACTCAGTGTTGGTTTCTTGTCCTGACAGATGAAGAATTTAGCAGCAGCTGTAGCCTGACCAGTCATAGCAAGGAGACACTCCTGCTTATGGCCACATTCACTCCTGACACCATGGCTACTCTGTTTATGGCTCCCTCCATAAATACTGGGGTGGCTAAGGGCAAACATGGCCAACATGTCCTACCCACTAGATGTTCCAGCACCTCTTCTGTGGCAGATGCTCCCTGGTGGGCATCAATGTGAAACAGAAAGAGCCATACACTCACACACCCCTCTGCACTCCTCTTCCCCAGACATCCCAATCTCTTTTCTCTCAGATGTTGTACATTTTAAAGAATGCATACAAACCCTAAAGATTTACAAATTTCTATTATTTCACAGGCTGCAATCATGTTGTTCAATTGTTGAGGGACAGGGATAATACATATTATTGACAGAGCGCACAAATGAGCCATATTGTGTGCTAGATGGATTCGTGTATCCTATGTGTCCTCTCAACAGCTCTCTGACATGTGTATGATTACCCTGCTTATTGCAGCTCTCAAAGGGAAAGTGATAGCAGGGCTGTTAACTGGTCGAGCTATGATGGGAACCTAAGTGCATCTGACTCACACCCTGCATTGATTGAATAGCGTAGCGCTCAGTACATGGTGGGCTCTTATGAAATTCACTTCAAGGCCCTTTACAAAGGAAAGGATAATTCTCACTGGGGTAATATGAAACTAATAATGAGGTTTATGTAGGAGGGATTTGTAAAATGCAAGATGCTGAAGATTGCCATATCTGCAGTAAATCACATTGATCCCTGCTTCTCTAGTGTACTGGCTATTTCTTGAAATTAAAATCAGAAAATCATGATATTAGAGACTAGAAGGTGAGACCTTTAAGATGATCATGCCAAATGCTTTCGTTTTGCGGATGAAAGGGACTCAAGTGCAGGGAGAATAAGTGAGTTCCCTAAAATCAACTCATAAGTTAGTCCCAGGGGCTGAACAAAGACCCTGGCCCAGCCCAACTCTCTCCCCATTATAAAGTGAAACTTCAAATGGAAATTTCATTTCATTAATGTCTTTCATTAAGCTGGGATCCTTCTCCCAACCTCACTTAAGCAGAATAAGCCAACCTAATTCAAGCCTAAACGAGTTGATGAAACAGCAATTGTAACAGATTTCACATTTCACACCCCATGCATTGTACCATGTCCACTGGAAAAAAAAGCAGTGGCCATGGAGAGCTCACTGCCAATAAAAAAGTGGAGTGTGCACAGGTGGTCTTTATATTCGAAGCCAGCTCTACGAATCTATGGCTCTCCTGTTGGGGGATCTTGTTTCCTTCCCATTCTTTGTCTCTATTTCACGATTGCTTAAATGGCAAAGATAAGAAAAATGGCACAAACATTTATTAGTTGGTTTATTTATCTTTGAAGCAGGATTTATTAGGTGCCAGCAACAGAAATCCACTCTGGCCATTGGAAAGGAAAAGTGAGGTGACTGGGAAGACAAGAATTAGTTGAAAAATGAAGGCAGGCCTTAAAAAGAAATACATGAAGTCAGGACTAAGTGAGTTGGCATTTGTGAGGCACTTCAGATAATGCCCAGCATGCGGTAAGGACTGTGATATATGGGGAAATAAGAGAACAAAATAAAGACTGGGACCAGGGCAGCTCTGCCACTTGGCACAACAGTAGCTATGAAATTTTTATTCATGTCACCATCAGTGCCTTTGTGCTGACCAAATTCCAAGGGCAGTCTGAGTGTCCCAGCATGGACTGTGATGCCATCCCCTGGCACGACCAGAAGGGGCACCTTGACTGGCTGTCCTACTGATAGGGCATAACAAAGTGACAGAGGTGGCTTCTCAGTGCACCGCCGGTTCTGGCATCAACCGCAGTGCACCTGAAGGCTGGCCAGTCCAAAATGGTGCTCTCCAAAATTTGTATCATCCAATTCATGCAAAAATATTAAGGATTAATATTCAGTGTTAGGAGCCAACTCCCAAGGATGGAAACTCATGGCTGTGAGATTCATGAGAAATCACTTCACTCTTCTACGCCCTAGGATTCTTGTTTGTAAAATGGGAGGGTACAATAAGAATGCCATAAAGGTCTTTAAGAGGAGCCCTAAAAAATAAATTTATTAAAAAAATCTCCCCCCCAAAAAAAGAGGAGCCCTAAAAGCATGGATGCTCAGAGCAGGCCTGACACATCAGACGCAATCAATCAATTGTAAGCTTTTCTCATCAGCCATGGGCCCTTGGAAAAGGTTCATGCTCTTCCTGAGTCTCAGTTTCCGCTCCTGAAAATGCAATCCGTATGCTATCAGCTCTTCAGCACCACAATCAGGGGATTAGATGTAGTAGAGGAACAACAAGTTGTAATAGAGTCGATGTCTACTGAATTATAGTAAGAATGAATTATTATCAATTTCATTATTGCCATATTTTAAATGAGGAAGCAAAGATGCAAATCATTGAACTCACAGAAGAATGGCTTTACTACTATCATTTTGGGCTTTGTTATTGTTTGACCAAATCTATAATTATAAGACTGTGGGTTATAAGCCAACCCAGGCACGGATGGGACCCCAATTTTCTCCTGCACAATGGTGTTCCTTGAACTATTCCTTACCGTAATCGATGGAAGGAGCTGGGCATCATACCATATGTGTCAGCCACCTTCCAGGATGTGCGATAATGGGGTGTGCTCTCAAGCCCTGGCAAGGGCTGTTTCTACATTTCTGGATTCCTGTAATGAAGGATGCAGTGAAAGAGTCACAATTTCCCCGCAGGTAAATGTTGCTCTTCCAACTCCACCACTGGGGAATCAGTAAAACTCAAGGACCTGAGCGAATTGCCAGCAGGTGTGGATATTCAGACAGCTATAAATTATCACTAAATTTGGCACCAAACAGAGCGGTATTTCTGAATAATTCTTTTATGCCTGTCATAAGAATTTGGCATGCAATTCTGTGCTGTAATGCATGTCGTAAATACAATAATTTACGGTTTGTTTCTACCCAGTACTGTGCAGTGTCGTGCTAAACTTGGGAACAAGTACAATTAGAACTATAATCAGTTGTGACATTTCTTGAAATGTTTCTATTTAATTGTTGTTGTTTTTTTTTGCTACAGACTGACATTAATAGCTATTTTTTTTGAAAAGACAAATCATAATAATTTCTCTAGAGAAAAAAATGACAAAGATAAATGATATTCGTGCAAGAAAACAGAATTGATCCAGAGACAGATGGTTGGCCGTGTGAAAAGGAAAATCAGAAGTTCTATGGCTTTAGTTTGGCACCCTGTAAGCATCACCTAAAGGACAAACAGGAAGTGGCCAAATGTATTTCCATCTCTTCTCCTTCTTGTTATAGCCTGCATCGCTCGGTGGCAGGTTGGCTCGGGCTCTCCTCCAAACAATGGGAAGAGTCCAGGCTTTGGAGGCAGGAACATCTGGGGAGCAACCATGGGATCACCAATCACTTTCTAACAATGGGACTGGGGGCAGCACTGCGCCACCTGTTTTCTGGGGATTATACTACCAAATTTCTCAGAGTTGTTTTGAACATTTGTTGATATAAATAGGCAGAAAGGAATTGGGATTTTTTTTAATGGGCTTTAGAATCAGACTAGCTCAGTTTGAATTAGATCTCTGCCACTTGCTAGCTTGCTAACTTAGATCGGTTAAAAATAATAACTGAAACTAAAACAAATTACGTCGAATCTACTCTGTTTCAGGCACTATATTAATCAATTACTTATCCATCCATTTGGAATAGCAAATAATAATGTTGGTATGTATCTTCTATGCTGCCACTATGTAGGTATACCTTTTACGCTGCTCACCACTTGCGCAGTGCTCATCATACAGTTGGGTGTGTAGCAAGCACTCAGGAAGACTCAGACATCACTAGAGCTGTGACTGATCCGAGAAAATGGATGGTAAGCAGTATTTCTTCCCCCCTGTAACCTGCACTGGCCCTGAGACTGATCTTGTGGGCAGATTTCATGATCTCTAATGTCTAGGACTAAATCATGGTTCCTGGCATCTGGAATTGTAATATGGAAAAGATTATGTCAAGCACTTTTAACAGAGCTACAAATTCTTTAGGGGGGCACGTGGGAAACATTAGTCAAACCCGAAGGTTACTGGGAAAAGAAGTTGCTATGGGGGATTGAAAAAAAAAAAGCAAAAGTGGAGAGACCATTATCAGTATAGCTGGATAATTAAGTAAGCAGGACTGGGTTTCCCTCCTCCAGTGAGAATCTGTGCCAGGGAGACTGTCTGCCCTCTAGGGGTTGAGGATGCAGCTAGAATCCTCTTCCTCTTGCACTCATCACATCTTGCACGTCCTTCTGTTGTTTCCCAAGCCCTCCATGGGCTGGAGTAGAGATGAGGAGAAGCAAAAAGAGTGGAGACCTGCTTACCCAAATGGCACTCCCATCATCTGGCTTCCCATGGTCTGGGTCTGGCAGGGCTTAACGTAGCTCTCTCTCACTGTGGGTGACTCGGGGTAGGCCCCTCCCTAACATTTACAGTCTCTTAGCTGGAGACCCCTGGCTGGGAAAACACACCCCATTTTCGTGATGATGATCACTCACATATCTCCAAGCCCTAGAATTCCTGGCATCGGACTCCATCTTCTCCTCTCATGACCCTCTCTTAATGCTAATAATGTAAACTCTCTGTCTAGGTTTTCAACAGTCATTCTTTCTAAGAAGCCAACGCCATTCATTTAGTAAACACATCTGAGAACCCACTACATTCCAGCATCTTCCCAGTGCTGGGGGAACATCATTAAGTGGGAAGCCCCTGGGGGAGGCAGAGAGTAAGCAAACTGAACCTATGCACAGTAGTAAGCTCTGGGGAGGAAGAGCTGCTTTTGATTGAACAATGAGGAAATGCTTTTCCATCAATGTGGTAACCTGTGAGCAGAAAGTGAGCATAATGAGCAAACTGAAGAGCGGTCTGGCCAGAGGGGTTTGCATGTTCAGGGCTGCGAGGTGAGGACAGAAATGGCATGAGACAGGAATGCATATGAACACGGGTGTGAGCAGTAGGTAGAGGAGCAGTGTTCAGTGCATGGATGAGCTCATCCGAAGGACAGGAATTCTGGGAAGAAGGGCTTCGTATCCTTACCTTACTCAGTAACCACGGGGGGATCCTGCCCTGTACTAGCCCCTTGAGATGGAGCCTCGACACCTGAAACGTGAGTGTGCACAGGTGTGGCATGACTCGTGCAGCTGACACCAACAATGATCTCTGCCTCCAAATAAGATAAAAGTTGTTTCCAGTCATTTAATCTCTATTAAAGGTGCCAACCGAGCCTTTATTGATTTTCCTGTTAAGAGAAATTAGAAAAAAGCATGAGCCTAATTAGGTTCACTGTCGTGATCACAGCAGCTGGACGCTGGCACTTCCTTTTCCAAGGTGTTTGCCTCAGCTGAAACTGGTGCTCTGGGCTCTGGGAGCCCCAAGTCAAAAGACAAGGCTTTGGGAAATGGGCAAAGGGAGAGAGAGAGAGAACAGAGTGGAGGTGATATTGATGGAATTTCTGGTCTGAGAGCAAGGCTGGTAACGCTCTCCAACACAAACAGCTATCTCTGTTGGTCTGTCTGTCAGGGGAGACACCCTGCTCAAAGGTAAAGGAGACCTTTTAGGTCTGGGGAGGCAATTAGAACCTGACCTGAGCAAGGGGTGCCTGGCTTGTGATGAATCAGTAGCCAATGTTGGACACATCCATCATCGCATTGGGCTAGTGCAATCACAGAAGGTGACAGCGAGCCGTCTCTTCTTCGTCCAAAAGATGGAGAGTGATATTCCCTGAGGATATCAGGGAAACCAAAATAAGAGACATAAAGTAGGAATTATATTCAACAGAGTTCATTATTGGTTAAGCATGAGCCCAAACCAAACCCCAGAGACTCTGGCCTTAGGCCAGCAGAAGGCCCTCACCTGGGCTGAGTTAATCCTTGGCAGATGGATCCCAAAAGGAGTCAGGGAGACCCAGCACAGAGCCATGGAAAAGGGTTCACTCGGAGCGTCTGGAGACAGTGACTATTTCCCATATAGTACATAAGTATTTCCATGCTTTAACAATAAGTGTGGTGCCAGTGAATACTGTCTGAACACCTGCTCTACCTGCCTACAGTCCAAATATTTATTTCCTAAAAAAAAAAAAATCCAAAGTTTCTCTTTTCCCCTGGCTGCAGGTGAGCTATGGCATTTAACAAATGGATTGATTATTCCATGCTTCCATTCTGAGAATCTCAAGCTTTCATTTGGCATACGCTGGGGATAGAGGTTGTAACATTAATTTAAATCCAAGAAATCCTTCCTTGTGCCTCCTCCTTACTTACCCACAAGGCAAAACAGATCTATAACATGGCCCTACCTTCAACGAGCTCTCGGTACAGGGTGCAGAGGGATCCAGAGTATGGTGTGTTCAGAGCTATGAAACAAGAGTGTCGGCGGGGAGCACCTAAATAACCTCACCTGTGAGAAGAGACTTAGTCCAGGAAGGACATTCTGGAATCAGTGAGGAACATCCTTCCAGGTCTAAAAGGTAAGTTAGTGGATAGAGAAAGAAGGAGGGTGTTCCAGGACCTGGGAAAGGAGCCTGAGCAAGCATCCTGGGAATGCGTTATGACTAGAGCATGTGGCATATGGGAATATGGAAAACATGGCAGGAGTTATCTGGTTTTGAAGATGACAATTGTAATCATAACCTTCTTATTAGTCTCCTAGGGCTGCTGTAACAAAGTGCCAGGTACTGGGCAACTTGGAACAACAGACATTCATTATTTATTATTTCACAGTTCTTGAAGTCTAGAATTGAAGTGTTGGCAGGGCTGGGCTCCCACTAAGGCATGATGGGAGGATCTGACCCTGCCTCTGTCCTTGCTTCTGGTAGCTTCACATGTTCCTTGGCTTGTGGATGCATCCCCCGACACTGACTCCACTATCACATGGCTGTCTTCTCCCCATGTGTCCTCACATCATCTTCCCTCTACGCATGTCTGTTCCTGTGTCCAAAGTTCCCCTTTTCATAAGGATATGATCCCCTTTTCATATGGGATTAAGGTCTACCCTCATGACTTCATTTTACTTGATTATCTCTGTGTATACCCTGTTCACAAATAAGGTTGTATTCTGAGCTACTGGAGATTATTAAGACTTCAATAAATCTTTCTTGGAGTCATGATTCAACCCATAAAGCTTCCCTGGTATGAGAATGGGATTTTCCATTTTACAAAGCTCTTTCTTATAGAATTATATATTATAGAATTTCCTTATAGTATATACATAGCCATGAATGATGGATTTCACTTAATTCTTTCATGCACACAGCAAGGATTTATGTCATGATTATAGACAGCATCTATTCAACACTTAAGATTAATCAGCACTTTATATACTTACTTTCCAAACCCTGACACCAATGCAAAATATTATTAATCTCTGGTTTCCAAAAGTGCAAACGGAATCCCAGAGATAAAGTAGCTTGCACATGGACACAGAGCTAGAGAATAGAAAACTTGTGCATTGAACCTTGATACCCACAGGGAAGGCCAAGCTGGAGAGGCCTGGTGGAGGCGAAACATCTCAATGTGGAGCCATAAAAATGGAACAAAGACTTCTGGTCAAGAAGATGGAATTCATAACCCACTTCTCTGTGTCTCAGTGCAAAATTGTGCCATTTACCCCCCTAATCAATTAAAGACATGGATCCATTCTCAGAACCAGAAAGAAATTGGTGTAGATGAGGAGGAGGGAGCAGTTCCGAGGGGCAAGTGCTGGTGGAGGTGGATGGTAGAGCTGAACAGCTCCAGAGACAAGAGACTGGAGCCAAGTGTGGGACCAAACCTTAAGAGCCCATGAAGGAAAAGAAGCCAAATATGGGGCACCTGGGTGGCTCAGTAGTTGAGCATCTGCCTTTGGCTCAGGTTGTGATCCCAGAGTCCTGGGATTGAGTCCTGCATCAGGTTCCCCACAGGGAGCCTTCTTCTCCCTCTGCCTATGTCTCTGCCTCTCTCTGTGTTTCTTATGAATAAATAAATAAAATATTAAAAAAAAGAAAAAGAAAAGCCAGATCTGGAGCACTGGGTGTTATGCTATATGTTGGCAAATTGAACTCCAATAAAAAGAAATTAAAAAAAAAAAAAAAAGGAAATAACCTGGGTCAACTCTGCCTGCAGGGAGGATCTCGGACCATGCTCACATTACTGAACTGGACGAGAAATAACTACCCAATAGCTTTAATGCCACTTTCTATGCTATAGAGACTAAAAAGAAGCAGCCCCATATAGAAGAACTTTGTTTCGTGCCTGAACAGAAACACAATCTGCAAGGCACACCAAAGACACAAACCCTTTACTGTGAAATGCAAGATGAGGAAACACACCAGATCCAGCCATACAACCACAGAACCACTTTTCCCAAGGAGGGAAAGCATGTGGAGAAAGGCTGTCCCACTTAGGTTGCCACAGAAAAACATCAGTGCACCTGAGTTGCCATAAAAAACACATGCAGAAACAACTCAGATGCTTGCAATAGAACTCGTGAGGCAAATATAAAAGGACTTTAAGGTAAATGTGCTTAGAATGCTGAAATGGGAGGAAAGAGCAATTTTGCAAAGAAAACGATGTTAAGTAAATTCTTAAAATGGCACAAAAATATAAATAAATAAATAAATAAATAAATAAATGAATAAATAAATAAATAAATAATAAATAATAAGAAAATGTTGGAATTCAAAAGTAAATCCACTGAAATAGGTCAGTAAAATAATATTCATAGTAAGCATAAATATATTAGACTTAGTTCAAGAGAGAATTAGTGAATTAGAATTTAAAATTGGAAAAAAATCCCCCAAACACTATATATATACATACATGTATATACACACACATATACATATATATAAAATATTCATATATATTCATTATATAAAATATATACAAAATAGTGTATATATTATATGTTTATTATGTAATAGAGCATATAAAATAAATATTAAGTACCATACATATACATGTATTTATTACATATATTTTATATATATTTGTTATACGTAATAGACCATATATAATATATACAAAATAGTATATATGCCATATATAGTGTTAAAGTATTGCATATATATTAGTATAGATAGTATTAGCATGTATTACTATAGTATTAGTTTATATAATATTGCATATGTATAGAATATGAGAAAGATTTATATAGATATACCTGTAAGTACATTACAGACTATATATAGATATATCTACACACGTAACAGAGATGCATGGAGGTACACAGATGGTAAGTATGAAAGCCAAGTAAAAACACCAAGAAAGCAATAGGACCTTCAATATCTGTCTAATGCATGTGACACGATACAGGGAGGGATAGTGAAGATGTGGGAAATATTATTCAAAAAGCCAATGGTTGGAAAATGTTTGGAGCTGAAGATTTCATGGTGTTCAGAACCCACAAAATAGTTTCCTCCAGCTGACCCATGTCCCCTTCATCCCTTCCTCCAGCACTGACTCTGGCTTGCAGATGCCATTCATTCTCATTGCTCAGCCACCCAACTTCACCCTCCCTCACGTCATGATTCAATGCTTGGCTACGCCTCCCACCTGAAGCAGAGCAGATACAACTGAATCTTCTCCAACCACTGAGTATAACCTTGACAGCATGTCCCAATCAATCAGTCAAGTGGTAAGCTAGACAGAGCTTTATTTTCTAGACCTTAGCTGGCTCCAACTCTGAGGCTTCCCTGATGGCATACCCTGTCTGCTGGGTGGACAAATGATCATTGGCTCAGTGGATGCTGCCCCTTTCTTCCTCTGCTCTCTGTTTGTCCTTTGCTGGGGATGACTGTTGCTTCTTAATTTTCTTACTCAAAGGAGGATTTTATATAACATCTAAAGTTTGTCCAAAACAGTTGTTCTGACCTGGACCAGCATTACCATTCAGTGCCAACTTTTCGTACTACTGTGTATGAGACTTCCTCTAATTCTTCACATATTCATCTTCAAATTTAGCCATATGTTAGGAAACAGGCAGAAATAAAGCAGGATTTCCATAGCTTGGAAATTCCAGAAGAGGGGGCATTCTAATAATCAGTCTACTGGTCCAAGGAAAGCCTGACTATAAATGTATTTAACATTACATCAGCATTAGATATTCTCAAAATAGGACAGCCTTGCACTAATAAATACTTGGTATTTTTTACCCTTACATGTTTTTTTCCTCTCTCTGGTAAATTGAACACTTTTGCTTTAGGAGGTTATTCTTTTATTGACTTACAAATGCTTAACATAGATGAGATCTTGGCTGGGCTCCTGCTTACTCAGTCATCACCAGTTTTAGGGTTGTTTCTTGACTTCTCTTTTTTTAACCCGAAAAAGAAACAGGTTCAGGTTCCTAATGGCTGGACATTTCCAACTCACAATCCATGACATTTTCTAAATGTTAAGCTTCCTAAATTCTAACTTTCTGATTTGAAAAATTTACTCAAAAGAAGTTATTTCTGAATGAGATAAAGCAAACAAGGCATGAATAGTCTTTTGATCAGATTTTTACTGCTATAAGAATGCAAGGTAGGTAATCTGACTTGATCAGTATGGAACAGTGAGCACTCAAAGGCATAGAAGTAAGAGCCATGGGTCTTACTTCTCACCCAGCACAGTCAATCTCTAATGCTGAAGATGTTATGACAACAGTGTCCAAAGCACAAGACCAAATGGAAAACACCCAAAGCCTGGAAAATCACCGCTGTGGCCAAGCATGAATCCTTTCCCTTTCCCTGCTTAAAAAAATCTCTTGATGAAAGCCAAAGTCCTCCATGTGGTATCTATAGTCCTTCCAGTTCTAAGCAGAATCTGTATTTCCAGACCTCTCTCCATCCACTCCCTGTTATCTCCAGCTTCCTCCAATGCCTCTTATCCATGCCCTGCCTCTTAACACTCAACAGGCTGTCCACTTACTGGAACAGGTGACCATTTGCTGACTTCTCAACCACTATTAAATCCTTATAAAATGACTAAGTAATGACTCAAGTCAGATTACTTGGGATTTAACCTTAGCTTTTGCATTTATAGTCATGTAACTTTGGGAGAGACTTTTAAATTTCTTTAGGCCTCAGTTTCTTCATCTCTTAAATTAGAATAAATCATAATACTTACTTCCTATGGTTATTCTGATAGTTTTTACAAAGATTTTATTCATTTATTTGAGAGAGACAGACAGATAGATAGAATGTAAGAGAGAGTGTGAGCAGGGGGAGGGGTAGAGGGAGACTCCCCACTCAGGATGCAGGGCTTGATCCCAGGACCCTGAGATTGTGACCTGAGCCAAAGGCAGATGCTTAACCACCTGAGCCACCCAACCACCCCAGTTATTCTGATAATTAACTGAGGCAATCCACATACATCTTAGAATAATTGTGTCTAATATATATTTAGGACTCAATCCATGTTAACTGCTTTTAATTTCTTCTTCATCTATGCAGGTCAATTCCAGTATCATTTCTTGGGAGACATTGCCATTGGCTCCTCCAGACAACACAATGAAGAAGGTCTTTTGGCCAAACTGGAAGAAGTGGCATTACAATCTAAGCCTAAGCCTTCCAGATTCCACTAACACATTCTCACTTCCTAAATTCCATCATTTAGGTTGAGTTGGTCAACTTAATGATCTAAGAAAGGTTACTGAACACCCAGCAACAAATGCCAGAGATATGGATGTGGCCATTTTAAACTACACTATTGAGCCACCAGGAGACTGCAGCCAGAGAAAGACCTCAGGATAATGAAGAGAAAAATCAGCCAGCAGATTCCAGCCCAAATTGCTGACCCACACAATTATATGCAAAGAAACAGTTGCTATTGAAAGCTATTAACTTTGGAGGCTTTCTGTTAGGTCTGTTACTCAGGAATAGGTAATTGATAAATTGCACATCTACAACAGAGCATGCAATAGTGTGCACTGGCCTGAGCCTTTTGACACATTGTCACATTCATTAATTTTTTAAAATCCTACAATAAACGTATCAGTCTACTCCATGTAAAGAAACTCAATCTTCAAAATGTTGTATTAACAGTCACTAAAGCCAGAGAAGGAATTTACAAAGCATTTGAAAACATCTACCTTAGTTTATAGGGATTCAAGAGGACAGTATAAGGCCTGGCATGTACCTCTGCCTCCCTCATCCACTTGTGTTTTTTATCAAATCAGTTTTGGTACATTGAAATGGTGATGTTGACTTCATGGACAACCCAAATTTTGTGAGAAGATGAACATTTAGTTGAGGGTTGCAGGTGCAAGTGAAACTCTTTGGTACATATCCCACAGAGGGACAAAAAAATGTTTTCTTGAACCAAACAGATACTATATATCGGTAACAATCTTCATACTTGTTTATCAAATTTTAAAAATTAGGGAGACAGAACATGAAAGACTCCTAACTCTGGGAAATGAACTAGAAGGGGAGGAGGGCAGGGAGTGGGGGTGAATGGGTGATGGGCACTGAGGTGGGCACTTGAAGGGATGAGCACTGGGTGTTATTCTGTATGTTGACAAATTGAACTCCAATAAAAAATAATTCATTATTAAAAAAATAAATAAAAGTATATAATCAATCGATCCTCACAAAAAAAAATAAAGGGAAAATATAGTATGACCTCCTGCATTGACAATTTTTAAATGTTAATTGTTTTTAAACAAAATATTTAAGCATATTCTTTATACTGCTAGCTATTTTGCAGCCCTATAGCCAAAGTAGACTTACTAATTATACTTAAACAAAAGTGTAAACTACTCCAACTCTAAGAAACAACACAAAAGCAATAGGACAGATGATGATTTGTTGAAGTAAAGCTATTCTTTAGTCTGTGACTATAGTCTAGCTGTTTGGGGCAGAAGCTCTTTTGAGTCTGTCCTGCCTATATTCTATGGGGCGAAGTAGTTTCTTGCCATTTTCAAAACCTGTTCATAGATTATGTTATAATATCATTGAACTGACTATGTATGTCATCACCTCACCCAATGGCAGACAATTCTCATAAACACAGTGGAGTCTGCAATCACAAGAGAGTCCTTATACCAAAAATGGTATATGATGATTGTTGACATATCTAGATTATTGATTAGAATAAAACATTTAAAATCTTTATGTAGGACTTAAGGATCTGTAAGGATACTTCTAAGAACTCCAAGGGCTGGATGACCTAACAGGTTAGGGAACCCTGTTCTACGTTTCATATATGGGAAAGACCCCAGCAGTAATTCCATTGGATTTGCTGTCCTAATTGCTATGAACAAATCCAAAGAATCTTATCCCTGTGGCCAAGGATAATGGCAGCAAAAGAGAACCAGAAATGAATTCTATATTGATGGATTATAATGAGATTCTAGATCCTCAAACTGAAGCCTCCATAGGCTTTTATCAGCCTGATTTATAAGCCTTGCTGACCTCAAGTAGACATTCACTAAGACCTCTATTCCTCAAAACGTTAAGTGTAAGATTACCATATGACCCAGAAATTCCACTCATAACTCTATACCCAAGATAATTTAAAACATATGTCCACACAAAATGTATACGTGGATGTTCACAGCAACAATACTCCCAAGAGTCAAAAACTAGAAACAACCTAAATATCCATCAATTAACAAATAACCAAATATGGTCTATCCCATCCATGGAATATAATTTAGCCATAAATATGAATGAAGTACTAAGGCATACTGCAGCAGGAATGAACCCTGAAAACATTTTGTTATGTGAAAAAAGCCAGACACAGAAGGCCACATTTGTAGAATTCCATTTCTAAGAAATGTACAGAGTAGGGAAATCCACAGAGATAGAAAGTATATTAGTAATTGCTACAGGTTAGGAGGAGGGAGCATGGGCATGACTGCTAATGTATAAACGGTGATAAAAAATGGTCTGGAATTAAACAGTGGTGATGGTTGCACAACTCTGAAACTACACTAAAACTCACTGAATTGTATAAAGTATTGAATTTTATAGTGTGTGATTTAAATCTTAATAAACACAATATATTTTTAAGTGGCTTCAAGGGATTTTCATTCATATTCCAAAGAATGAGCAGAAATTTCCCAGGCAAAGTATTTATGGACCATTCAGACATAGTGTGGACGAATCGGCATGTCTGGACGACAGGTTTTATATAGGGAAGAGCTGCATATAAAGCAAAAAGAAAAGTCACTGACAGTGGATTATGAAGATCTGTTTATGCCATGTGAAGGAGTTGGGTCCAGTTTTCTGAAACTCTAGGTGGAAGGCGGCCATTCAAACAGGAACAATGGGCAATTATCATCATGCTTCCAAGACGTACAAGAGTATGCTTGACTGTTTATTAATTTTTTCTTGATTTGTTTTCCCTGAAACTTGTCTAACATATCATGAGTACCTCCTTTTTCTGATCCACCAAAATGAAAGATTAAGAAAAGGACATGTGCCAAGACATGGGGTAGAGATGGGAAACATAAAAACTCAGTGAAATGGAAATGAAAAAGGAAGTCTTGCAGCCAGCCAAAGCAGGGGAAAACACCTCAAAAACTATAGCTGGTGAAATCTTTGTGACCCCTGAAAATATCTTCCTTCTTTCTTGTCTGCATGGTACAGATTGCCTCAACAGACTCACTGTTTTGGCTGGAAAATTACAAATGATTCACATTGTCTTTAAAAAAAAAAAAAAAAAAAACACCTGAGTGGTCAGGCCATGTGACTGACTTGCCCAAGGCTGATGGACTGGTTGGCAATCATGTAGACTCAGTCATTTGTAAGAACCTCATTGCAGGCAGATCCCCTAAATTCTCACCTCTGAATAGATAGAACTCAGAGGCTGGTGTCACTTCTGCACAGAGCAGAGATGGCAGGTGGCTTAAGTAAGACGGTCTTTCCAGGCCTCAGCTAGAGAAGCAAAAACCAGATCTACTCTCCTTTCTTTGTAGCTGGAGTTCCTCTCTCCACTATCAAGTAACCTGTTGGATAAAGAAGTAACTTTTCCTGCATAAACTGAGGCCAGGAAGCGAATCCATCCTGACATGGACTGCAGGCTTCCTCCATCCATGTTTAGGGAACTCAAGGAAGCCAGTGGGGTGGGAGTTGGAATGTCCCCAGATCAGTCAGATGCAGAACTATCCCCTCTCTGCTTCTTAAGGAAAATCTGCATTGTGGATTAGCTATTGGAGAAATACATGGTGCTATGTATTCACTGGGAGAAACAAGTACTGAACTACGACAAATGAAAATCTGTGACTGCATCAGTGTGTGACTTTCCTCACTGTGAGGAAATCACTCTCTTCTGTCGCTGGAAATACTGTTCACTAATATGACAAAAATACTGTTCACTGATATGACAAAAATGCTCCCAGTATTGAGCATGATACCTGGCACTGAGTAGACGGTCAGGAGCCTTATATGTTGAAACAGTAAACATTTAGGGATACAGTCCAAGAAATAAATAATATGCACAGCGATATCCAAGGTAAATCATATCAAAGAGGGCTTTGGAAAGTGACAAAATCGTAGCCCAAGTCATGTAGGGGGGCTAAGATTTCTCATCGGGGTCAGGGAATGCCAAGGACCTCTGGTCTGCAGATTATCTGAGATTGGAAATAGACTGTGTTGAAAATGTAGTGGATGTGGGGAAGAATCCTTGTGCTCTGGTGAGATGCCAGCTGTGGTTTCTGCAGCCAGCCCAAGCAAGGAAAAACACCCCAAAAAATCTTTATGTGGAAGCAGACATAGGATGGACATTTGCAGCCGGCTGCTGGAGAACTGGTCCGTGACAGTGAACCTCAGTCAGAAAGGCACCTGACCTCCTCTCCAACTCATTCCTCTCCTGCAGCCATGGCCCCAGACTGATGGGACAGACAGTCTTGGAGAAAGGGCACATTTCACCCTGACCTGTCTGCGGTGTAGTCTTTCACGTCCATGGTTGTGTGGTACTCTTGGTTTCTGATCCAACCCTATCTTGGTCCATTTTCAGAGGATTCTCTTTAAGATTCTTGGATGTACAAGGCCAACAGTCAATAGTCCAGTGGCTACAGCATCCTGTAGATCAACACATGCTAACCTAGCACCAGCCCAGAGGTCCTAAGGTCTTCCCAATATTTTCTGGGAATAAGGGCTTAATGCCTAACCCACCTCCCCTCTACTCTACACACACACACACACACACACACACACACACACACACACACACCTGTACATGCACATATGCACCATAACCACAATCCATTGACTCAAGAAGAATTCTCCTTCCTAAGACTTTCAAGTGCCCGAAAGGCAGGCTCTAAAAACACCATTTGCTTCTGGCCTCTGATCCTTTGCCCTGTTTCCACCTCCACTAGAACAGAAGTCTGAAGGCTCACTGGTAAGGAGGCCACAGCCCAAAACTGGCAGAGGTTTGTGGCCTCTGGTGTCACTCACCACCACTGTCATATGTTCTCTTCTGCATTCCCAGAAGCACATTTTTACTGTAACAACAGCAACAACAATAAACCAACATTAGTCAAATGCCTGCAGCTTACTGTCTGTGAAAATCAGTGTTTCCACTGACAGTATTATGTTCTCCTCAAAATAATTCCATTTTACAACTGGGAAATCATATACACACACTCATCGAGATGATTTATACCATATCCTGTGGTCAGTAATTAACAAAATCCACACTCAGACAAAAGTTGTCTGGCTCTCAACTTGCCATATTTTTATTATCCCAGAGAATCCTGTGTGCTGGCAAGAACTTCAAGAGAAATGAAGTGATCCAGCCTCAAACCGTGTCGATTAGAATGTAAGCTTTGCCTTGTGCAGTTAGCACTTTTGAGGGCTGGGAGGCAAGAGTGGACATCTCTGTGCAGATCTCGAGGGATGACAAACAACACACTCAACACAGAACTTAGTCCATAATTACTGCCTCGGACACTGTTTAATGAATATCAACAGTTTCTCACTCAAACGAGATGTGCAATTGAGACTTAAAGCAAAGTATATCCTTTGAAATGTTTACAAAGCTGTTTGTGAAGTAGACAGTATAGAGTTTTTTATGTTCTTGCCCTATGTTTCTGGCTGGAAAGCTGTTACCTTTCCATTAAGATGCAGCACTCATTTCTCTGTGAATCGGCCCTGCCACTCCACCAGCCCCCATCTGAAGGCAAAATTCATCAGCCTTTTACTGGCCCCACAGTCTTCCCCATAGATCATTCTCTTGTCAGCATTGAAGGCATTTATTTTGTCTCTAATTTCAGGTGGCACCAAACTTCATAAAGGTAGGGGCCATTCTGACTCAGCTTTTTATTTTTTAGTGTATAGTCTCAAGAACTGTGCAGACGCCTGCCACGGGACGATAAGCGACTCAGACAAGCAAAAACTTTAGAATCTATTCCTTATCCAGGGTCACAATGGAAGCCTCCCAAGGTAGGGAAGTCAGGAATAGCTATGCATTTGCCTAATTGAACTCCATTTCCCTTCACTTGGTCTTGCTCAGTTATTGAGACAGATACAGGCACTTCAGGATTGCCCTAGAATTAGTGCCGCTGATGAATACTATTTAAATAGTGTCCTGTGGTAGGCCAAATAAAGGTGCTAATGATGCTCATGCCCTCACCCTGTAAACTGTGAATATGTTAGTTTATAGTAAAAGGGACTTGGCATACAATGATAGTTAAGGATCTTGAAATTGGAGACTAACCTGGATTATCCTGGTGACCACAAGGTAGTCAGAAGGGTCCTTACGAGAAAACACGAAGGTTGTAGTCAGGGGTCAGATCTGATGATGGATGCAGGCTGGATTCTCAGAAGTGGCCACAAAGCAGGGCGCCTTGTAAAGGTAACCAAGGTGAGGACACAGATTCTCCCCTAGAGCTTTCAAAGGACCCCGGCTTGCCAACATCTTGACTTTAGCCCACTCAGCCTGATTTTGGATGGATGACTTTCAGAAGTTTAAAAAAAAAAGTTTAGGATAATACATCTTTGCTGTTTTCAGCCACTGAGTCTGTGGTAATTCATTGTAATAGCAATAAAAAACTAATCCACTGCCACTTCATAGCCAACGCTATCCCTAATGATAGTGCTGTCGATCACAGGATCCCAAAGAAAAGATGGCAGCTCCATATGCAACACAGAACCCAACCCAGCTCTGTCCCTTATGTGGACTGTCCAGGTGTGGAGGAATGGGATGGACTGGAGGAAAGGGGGCAACCAGAGGGGAGGGGGCAACCACTGTGATATCTCATCCTTTAAATATCATGCATGCCTCTTCCTTTTTCTCATTTGGACAACAATGCCTTTTTTCTACAAAGCAGGGAACAACACAGGTAAGGAAAATTTTCAAGTGTGCTGGCTCCTGTTGGCTGTGGTGGTTTTGCATTATCCCAGCTCATCCAAAAGACGGATCAAAAAAAAAAAAAAAAAAAAAAGAAAGAAAAAAAGAAGACACCATGTCCTGGTCGCCTTCATCATGGCCCCACCAGCTCCTCCAACACAGTGCTTCTACTTCAATTCTCCCCGCTTCTCCTCCCCTTGAATTCTGTCTCCAAGAGGGCATAGGGGCAGGGCTCACATCTGCACACATCACCTCCTCCAGAGGAGACAATCCCATGGACTGTGGAGGAAATGACTGTCCTCCCCCATCACTCCCACCCCGTGCCCTGGTGGTGTGAGCTACTGCCTGCCAAGTGATTAACATTTCAGATTCATTTTCTCAACTTCGTAAAACCTTTCATTTCTGGTCTTTCATTTGGGCCATGTTTTACTTTTCATAATACATATTTCATAATTTACCATTCATTTACATTTCAATTAAGGATGCTGGCTGTTTGTAAAAGCTACCCTGATGGGGGAGTGTGAAATAAATTATTGAAGTTGCTATAATCTGCACTTCCATTACCACCTCATTTACCCTAATGACACTAAAAAGATTGTCGCCCTCAATACAGTTCTTCTCAGTAATAGAAATTCCCTTTGGAGTCCAACACACTGAGACTATAGATATTTGCATGTGGTGCTAGATATGTTAATGAGGCAGTTGCTGGCTGGACTTCACCCTGGGAGCCTTCATCTGGGACTGTCTCAAATAGAAATTAAACTGTATCCAGAGCCTCCCAAGAAGATGCCCATGGGCTTGAATAATGAACATTTAACAAGAAAGCCGTTAGATTATCATCACCATAGCCTTAATTCCCTGGTCGTCTTTGGCACCCATTTTGCACATGTCATTTTGCTTTAAGCCGGGAGGGAGGGTGGAAGTAAAGACACTAAGTATACAGGGCATCTGCTCTGTAAGGGATGTGTTCTGAGGACTTCCTCATATCATCTCCCAGGAATTTCTGAGGAATCAGTCATTGGGAAAAACTGGCATGTATGCAAATAACTACAATGTAAATTGTAAAGGGGAACAATGGAAGGGCAAAAACAAACATTTACTGAGCTCCTACCAAGTTTAGTGCATTTTGCAAATGTATTTTCTTCCTAATATTTCCTGCCTAAACTTATTCATTGTACTTTATTAACAACAGATAATAACTAATTGTTACTGCAAATGTATCATGGAGCAGCGGAGCAGCTGCCACTGCTGGCCTGCTCATATGCTCGTGTCATTACTGCTTCATGTTGTACAATAATGACCCAATTGCCAATTGACTGACAACATCTACATCTATTTGCCTAAGGGATTTCTTGAGTTGTCAGAGCCTAGTTTGTTCACCTGAGTGACAGCCAATGGTGCCACCGAACTAATGCACTGCCTTCTCAACCAACAGGTCTCAGGCAATAGCTGATAGAAGGTGGTGTATAAATACCCCATCTCTCTCACCTTCTATATGCCTGAGGCACGTTCTGTATAGTGGATCCCAGTTTTGCCCATTGGGGTTAAGCTCCAGCTACACAAAAGTTGAGAAGCCCAATAACTCACCCCGTATTGAATTCCTTTCTTTGCCTTATTTCTCACTCCCTTGTAGATATTTTGTAATGTCACATGTTCAATCAACTATCTGTACTTGAATCCTAGTACCTAACCTAGGGCTGTAGCCCAGACGGACATGCTTGTTTGAAATCCATTAAAAAGAGTTCAGTCCTGCCCCTGAACCCCAACTAGGACCCTGGGTTCCTGGTCCCTAAATATATCCAGACAGAGCCCCCAGGAATTGCCTAGTTGGATTTCCAGTTATTGCCGCTTTCAAACTTTGGTTTATTCTTTACATATTTGGAATGTGATAGACAGTTGAGTTGCGGTCCCCCAAAAGCATACCCACCCAGAAACTTAGAACATGATCTTATTTGAATAAAGGTTTTGATGATAGAAATAACATTGTCAAAAATGAGAGTGCGCTCTATGAGGGTAAGATCTAAATCCAATGATGAGTGTCCTTACAGAGAAAAGGAGAAGACACAGACATTCAGAGGGTAAGGTCATGTGAAGACACAGACAAAGATGGCAGCTATGCACCCTATTACCTGGAGTCACTCAGACCCAATGAGCACAGTATGTTTCGTGACAAAAATAACATATGCTTTATATCTGTTAGAACATTTTAGTAGTTTTGTATTTAGCAAAAACACATATAGTGCTTACTAGGGGCCTATCACTGTTCTACGCATTCTGTAAAGAACCTCATTCATCTCTGTAACAACAATATTATCTTCTCAATTTTACAGATGAGCAAATTGAGGCCAAGATTTGGGAAGACACCTTGCAAAATCACACTTAAAACTGGCAGTGCTTGGCTTTCAATCTGAATGGTCTACTTCTAGAATCCAAGCATTTATATGCTAGATCAGCACTGCTCAAAGTGTGTTTCCAAGACCACCGTGTCAGTGCCACTTGAGAAATTATTACAAAAGCTCATTCTCAAACCCAAACTCAGATATGACAAATCAGAAGCTCTGAAGGTGAGAACCAGACACCTGAATGATAACAAATTGTCGCCTCAATTCTGATCCACACTGGAGGCTGCAGATGAGGACCACTGGTCTATACTTTGTTGCCTTTCCAAACAGGATTAACATTCAGGAACCCTGTGTTTAAGTCCTATATGGGCCACCAAATCATGCTGTGACCTCACTTGCCTGTTTAGAAAATGAATGTCATAAACTCTGTTCCACTGAACTTATTCCAGTCCTCAAAAAGAGGACCCCTCTAAAAACACAATGAGCTCTAAAAATGAAATAAATTAGTAGGGATATTGTATTTTCCAGGAAGGAGACACTGAGATTTTGTGAAGCACAGCATGACCTGCACCATAATCAGACGCCTAACTTTTTATCAAGAAAGATTATATTTAAGTTTAATCCTCACACGCAGGCAGGAGAGACTCATCAGGACAAAGCGTGGGAGGAGAGTAGCAGGGAGACACATGTGGACGAAGTCTGGCAATGAGGTTAGAGACTTTAACAGGAACAGTGTGCCACAGAGGATCTTGGTCTGACTGTAATTTTTCTGATAACATCCAATAACAGTTCTCTTAAAAATCAAATCTCTCCTTCCCAACAGTGCATGTATTTACATGCCACATAACTGAAATCACGTAGAGAAGCTTCTTTGATTGTTATCTTCCCAGAAGACAAAAACTATTAAAAAAAAAACCTAACTTAAATGCGTGTTCTCATTGCTTCTGTCAAGGAGTTGAGGCATACACATAATAGTTAAATGGCAGATTTTTCCCACCTGTTTATCTCATTACAGATCTTTGGAACTACTGTTCTGAACCCTCCCCTGTCTTCAGAGCTGGTACTCATTGGGTGCCACAGAGAATATGAGATATTATTCGAGGCCTGAGCTCATATAAACCCCCCTGGTTTCCAGGACTCTGAAATATTGGCGTCTTTACACCCTTTCTACCTCCTTTATACTTATCACACAAAACTCTCCCTACCTAGACCTTGACCCTCTGGGCTTCTTTCCTCCTGCCCCAGCAAAGCCCTCCTACCTCTTCATACAAGCTCTGAGACCCTCTCTCTGTCATGACTTCTCATTCTGTCTTCTGCTCTGAGCCTTATTTTAGGGTTATAATTCCTTCCTGCATTCAGGCATTGGTCTCACATACTTTTTACGATGTACCTATTCATTAATTCCAAAAATAAGTGGGATCATGTGCAACTTGATCCCTATCTCTGACAGTCCTTGAAGACCGTCCCATCTCTAATGCTCTGTGGTTACATGAATCTGGTAGCAGAACTCCTGTTGTATTCCTGCTCTGACAAGTATTAGCTGTAGAACTGATTCTAAAAGTTCAACTCTCTGAATGGTCAACATTCAAGAAGAATCGCTGCTGAGACCAGGAATCCCACCTCTGCCCCTCAGACCCACAGGCTGATAAGCTATCTGCAATTCACATTAGAGAAGAACATTCCACACTTCGCCTGTGATTTGTATAGCTGACATTTCCAGTGGTGTTCCCTTACCCTCCATCCAAATGGCAGCATTGCCTCTTTCACATTAAATAAATCAGAGGTATAAGAAGAAAAGAAGGAAATTTTTCGGCAGATGGCTCCGATTTCTCAGCTGTATCATTGCTGATCTAGGAGACTAACATTTTTGCACCACGAGATAAGTATCAAATTATATGCAAATGGGACTTCAGAGCACATAAAGCACAATAGATTCTCAGACATAAAGTGAATTGTTTGCCTTCTTTGTTGTTGTTCTTTGCAATGTATGGTGTTGACAGTAAACATTTGACATATTTTACAAATAAGAATCTGCTTTATCAGTACAGTCACCAAAGCCAAATAGCTCATTTAGGTATAACTCTGGAAAAAAAATGTCAAGGGTGATTGTCTGAAGGTACCAGGCTGGAAAACAAAATAAATATCCTATTTATTTAAACAAAATAAATATTTTTTAACAAAATATTTAAACTATTTAACTATTAACTATTTAAACAAAATAAATATTCTTATTAAGGAAGCTAAGAGTTGGGTTCCAATCCATGATGCAATTATCAATTTGCATACGTTTTAACAAGTACCATGGCATCTCTTCCATGGTTGATACATCTGAGAAATGGAGCTGCTAAGTTTTTCCTACACACAAAACTCCAGTGAGAATAAAATAAGTTGATGAATGTAAACATACAAGCCCCTTTATTTTTATTAAGTTTTTAAAATGAATTCAGAGAAAATGGCCCAGTGTGGCTCATACCATCACACAAACATGGCATTGCTGTAGCTCAGAATTTCTCAACCTTGACACTATTGCCATTTAAGACCAGATGATCCTTTGTTGAAAACTTCCCTGTGCATCGTGGGATGCTTAGCATCATTCCTGGCTTCCATCCACTAGATACTGGCAGGACACTCCTGTCCGTGTCCATTGTGACAACCCAAAATGTTCACAGACATTTACAAATATCCCCTGAGAAGCCTCTCTTACAAAGCCACTTCATCTAGATCCTGCTGATTCTGTAGCTTTTTTTAGGTCCTCTGGGTATTGAATCTCATTTCTAAGAATATGCAAAGGTGACCAGTCACAAGGGGAGTGATTCACAGTGGCCAAACTTGCATGGGGCAGATGGGGAATCAAGTGCCAATTTAATGGTTAAATTAAAAAAATAAAGCTGGCATCTGGCCCGCTGGAGTGCTCATGCTGGCTGATCAGTGCATGTTCCCCATCAAATAGTCTACATTCTTATCATTAGGTTGTTTGGCAAGGAGCATGGTTCAGAGCAAGTAGAGTGAGTTTGCTCATTTCAAGAAGGATCTTTCTGGAGTCAGTAGACTGTCCGGGTTATTTGGCAGAGTAGCAACCCCTATACGGTGCTGAAGCCATACTGATTATTTTTTTTCCTTTGGCTTTCTCCCGTTTCTCACAAATCTGTGAGTATCTCTATCTTCTCCATACACATCCTCTTCACATGCACACACACATGTAAAATACCATTAATTAAGCAGCAGGTTTCTTGATCATAATTACCATCATAGTATGGATTTTCTATAGCTTATTCTAACTCTAATTTTGAAAGACAGTCTTTGATAGGAGGATTTTTGCTCTTCCAAACTCTCAACAATGAGCATCATAAGGTACCTGTCTTGAAGCACACACATTTTTTTTATTTCTCAAGAAAGAATTATAAACATGAGGTGATTGGGTCAGATGCATTGTGCATTTTTTATTAACAGTACTAATGAAAGTGATGGAGTTGCTGAGGATGATGCTAGTAATTATTATGCATTGTAGAAATACACTACCACTGTTTCCAATCAGTTCAGAGAAACTATCGGCTTCTTATGCTTACCCAAATAGTGGTCCACCATGATTGCATGCACCCTATGTACCTGGCAAGACTCCCATTTTCCCTCCCCTCACCCAATATCCAGAGGCTCACCACCACGGTCTGCCAGGAGACCATCAAGGTGAACTCCAGGTGAGTGCTCTTTACCACACTTACCTAGGTCTCCATAGGAATCCTGGGACTCATTGTGCCATCAATTATTCCCTGGACTCTGACCTCCATGGGTATCATTGGGCAGTGAAGCAGCACCACCCTGGCTTCTGCATTCCCTCTCTGCTTCCTGCCTTGCTCTTTCTGCTCTCCTCAGCAACCATCAACACCTGCATAAAGTATCCCATGCTTATATATTTGATTACCCCTCTGCATTCCGACTGCAGCTCTAAGAGAACAGGCATTTTCCATTTTGTTCACTGCTGCCTTCCTGTCCTCTAGAACCATGCCTTGTGTACCAGGATGTTCAATTAAATAGAGCAGAATCGATGAATGAACGAGTGAATGAATATGATTATGGTAAAAAATGACTACTTTGGAAATTTGGAGAAAAGACAGGTGGGAGGAATGTGGAGAGCATCAGAAGAGGTTTCACAAAGATGGTGGGATGGGAACAAGGTAATTGATGTCAGCCCCACCTCAGAGCATTCAAACACTGCTTGCCTTGTCACCTGACAACTTTGTATCTTCCACTCCAGAGCACATTAAAAAGGAAGAAAAAAGAAACTCCCTTTCATTGTATTTGCTGACTTCCACTATTCCATAACCTACCTACTTTCTCCCAAGAAGTTCCAGCCTAGCTACTCAGCTCCCAAAACACTGAGATATATCATGACCTCATGATGGGTTTGGATGGTTTTCTATGACTTACAAATCCTGTTCACCCTGTAATTCATATGGCTCAGTGGCACCCACCACCCCACAGAAAAGCCCCACATCAATGTGACTCCACAACACCACACTTGCCCCACCTCTACGTTACCCCAGTCTTCTCTTCCCAGCACCATTCTTGCTGGGAGAGAGAGCTCACACAAATGACCTCACCATCCACCTAGCTGCCCACAAGTTGGAAGTCAGGGAGCAAAGTCAACCTCCACATGCAACCAGATACACATCTCGCCCATTCTACTTTATTATTCCCAAAACTATCTACATCCCTCCAATCTCCTAAACAAACTTACTCATCTAAATATTGTTTTCCTGGATTACCAGAACTGCCTCCCTACACTAATCTGGTTTCCTCTCTGACCAATATTTTTCTAAATGAAACAACACAGAAAATTTGCCTACTACCATTTCATGCCTGAAATCTACAGACTATTGCTCAGCTTCTCAAGGGCACTCCCTCTCCACAACAGTCATTATCACAGTGGACGTGTTCTCCATGCTCACCTGGAGGCCCAGTATTGAGTTATAACAAGTTTATCAGCCTTGAGTGGACTCCTTAATCCAATAAAAAAAGAAAAATAAAACAAATCCTCTCTCTTCTTCATTTAAAATTTTTCTCTGTCTAATGTTTTCAGGAAAATTCCAAAGTCCTTAGCATGACACTTAAGCCTTTGGGTTCTGGCCCTGACACACTTTCTAGGTTCATCTCCCACCACAACCCCCTGTCTAATGTTCTATGTGCACCTGCAATCATGGAGTTGCATTCTCTGCCTAGGTCAGACTCCTGTACTCCCACCTTGTGTGTCCTTCTGCCCCCCACAATTCCCCACCTCCTATTTGTCTCCAACATTTCTAGTCAGCCTTCCCACTTAGGTGCTTCCTAACTGCAAGAAACCCACTTTTCCTATGTCCTCAAATCTATGTTATGTTTACTGCTTTCATAGCATTCTATGAGAGGTGGTATTTTGTAGGGTATAAGCACAGATTTCAATGGAGACCACTAGGGTGTGAAAGCTAGCTCTGTGACTTCCTGCAAGCCACTGGGCAAGTCATTTTACTTCTCTATGCCTCAGATTTCCCATCTGCAAAAATGGGAGTAATACCAGTGCTGACTTCGTAGGATAATTATAAGACTATTAGTTCTTAGGTATATGGTACATAAAGGAAGTGCTGCGTGTTACCACTATTACCATCTCTAACATCAAAATAGTACATCATTTTTATGCAGACTTATACATGCAAACCTAACATATAGTAGGTGTGTTATAAATGTACTTTAAAGGTATGGCTGAACTTGAATAGTGAGAAAATACTCAATTAAAAATCAAGCTTCAGAGACAGCAATATGTATGTGTCCCATCAGAGATAATGAGGGATAATTCAAACCTCTTAATCTTGAAGGTTGATCCTCAGCCTTCCCATCAGGAATGAAACGTCCCAGTTTACAGTCATTTAGGAGAGTAAACTTAAATATTAAAAAAAGCAATAGGGATCCCTGGGTGGCGCAGCGGTTTGGCGCCTGCCTTTGGCCCAGGGCGCGATCCTGGAGACCCGGGATCGAATCCCACGTCGGGCTCCCGGTGCATGGAGCCTGTTTCTCTCCCTCTGCCTGTGTCTCTGCCTCTCTCTCTCTCTCTCTCTCTGTGACTATAATAAATAAATAAAAAAAAATTAAAAAAAAGCAATAAACGTTAAAATCAGGAAACAAAATATGACTCACCTATTTAATTTTTTTCTCATATTTGTAGCTAAATACACGATTTAGATATATGACATTTGTGTTGGTTATACATTTCAGAAGGTCCCATAATGTGGGGAAAAAAGGCAGAGGGGGTTTGGGCACAAGAAGGATCACTGTGCCCACAAGCCGATGGCCAACTATTGAATGAGCACAATCTCTCAGATCTAGTTTCCCCTCATGTGTTAACTTCAGAAATAATTTTTATCCTGCAAATTCCACTGCTTCTCTAAGGATAAAATGAGATAATGGATGCAGCAGCACTGTGCAAAATGTTGGTGATTATGCAAATGTAAGGGGCTATTGGAGAGAAGCACTCCATTGAGGTCAAGGAGATTCTTCTTCACGCATGTGTCAGGTCAAGAAAGTACGTGTTGAGGTTTTGAACGGATAGAGAAGTGATCCAGGGACATAAATCTTCCCTATTTCTGACTTTTTTTTTATTTTCTTCTTACTTCTCCCACTGAACCTAAATAAGACATCGTTGATGGGAAAAGAAGTCCTTAACTCCCCCACTCCTCTGAATACACAGGTAGACAGTTGAAGCCTGAGAATGACTTCAGCCCCTGGCAAGATCATTTCATACTGTTCAGAATCTGCTCTACCCCCTGCAGGGCAAAGGGGGGAAAAATAGCTCTTTCTGTTTTTCCCTCAAGGTGAGAAATCATAAAATGAAGATAGAGACAGAATAACACAACTGGAAAAATACAGCCAAGAGCTCAGGGATTCTCAGGCTGTCAATTTGGCTTTAAAGATGAAGTGGGAAAAGGATGCTGGATGTCTGCACCAACCTAAGAATATGATGTGGAGGGGGATGGAGGAGAAGATGATGAATGGGGGCTGTTGCTGAAGTGGGCTCTGAGAGAAGCCCACATCTGAGCTGCTAGTGCCCTTTCCTTTGATTCACCAAACATGCATACCTCTATGAAGGAGCAAAGGATTTTTTACTATGGCATTAATCACAGTAGGTGGAGCCTGGCAGAAAGAGCACTTTTAGAGACGGTGGTACAATTAAAAGTACACTGGCCTTGAAATCATAAGCAATGGATCCATTAGTTATTTTATGCACTCAGTACCCCTTTATCAAGGGTCTACTCTGTGTCAGGCATGGCGGCAGGTGCTGGGGACATACAAAATTAATGCAACTAGGCCCACGATATGAATAAAAATTCAGAATCTCCTGGGAAACAGATTCTAAAACATACTTCAGGGGTGCATCATGGGAGATATAACAGTTTAGGTAGGTCAGAATGACTCCAAGGTAGAGCACAGGATGCATCATGTAGCCAGAGGGCAGGAATGGAGGCAAAGAATAAGAGCAGCCTTCCCAGAGAGTGGAGTCCCAAAGAGTCAGTACAGTTTAGCAAGGGCAGGTATGCTTTAGGTCCCTAAATCTTGTCTCCCAAATATGGTTCTCCTTTATGGTCCTAACTTAGAGAATTACACTACAGGAGCTGAGTCAGAAACCTGAGTGTCAACCCCGTACTCCCCATCAGTGACACATGTGGGTACAGCACAGCACAGAGGTGGGAGTGGGCATGTTGAGGCCTGTGTCTGCCTTAGAGACTGCAAGGGCCAAGTTGGATCAGGAGCATAAGTAAACACCACTCAAGAGCTTGACTTTTCTCCCATTGCATTCTCATTGGTGAACTTTACCCTTCGGTCAGCCTGGCTGGAAATAATTGTCAACAAATATGTGAATTAAATTCAAACCCTCCAAGGATCTCTTAAAAATGTAAATAACCAATCAAACAACATTCTACAAAGTAAGTCTGAATAAAAACAGAGAAAAAGAGGACTCATGCTTGCATGCACGCTTGTTGCATACAGTAACATGTACCTCTTGGTGGCTTCAGTACCTAGTAAAATGGGGGCATTTCTACTTCCCATGCCTGGGGTTTAGAGGGTCACTGGCTGTTAAGGAAATAAATTGTACTTGAACGTCAGAAATCTCTGACCCATCACACCTTACAAAATGTTGTGTGGGTCTCTGATTGGTACCATTGCCCAAGAGGTCATCAAATCATCTACTATCTGTGAGGCGTATGTGATAAAACCATTACACTGTGGAAACTGACAAATCATCTACTGTTTATAAAAGCACTTGCAAAGAGTTGATTTTTGCCATACAAAAATCCCAGTGCCCTGATGTGACGTCCTTTTGAAAATTAAGCATGACTGGGACTTCAGAGAGTGGAGCAGGGCATGAGGAGCATTTGAAGAACATGCAGCTGCTTTTGCCCTACGGTTCATAGCAAGAACCTGTGGAGTTCTGTAGTTTAAAATAATAATGGATTAAAGGAGTTATCTTGTATATCATGATAATAGACCATCCCAGGTCTGTGGTCTTGGCACAGAGAATGAGTGTCCCCAAAGTTATCATTCCAACTGAATTCCGACTCCCCAACAGCTCCAGCTGAGGATGTTTGAGAACAGATATTTATGCCAATTTTTAAAAATTCTTCATCTGCCTATTTCTGGGCTCTTCAAATAGTTTCTTAACCTTGCTGAATCTCAGTTTCCTATATATGAGAGGCTTGATAAAGTCTCATGCAGAGTCAGGATTAATGACATGATGTTAATTGTATGTACTAGTGCCCTGGATCACAAAGGTAGTGCACCTGGACACAGGCTTCAAATCCTACCCCTGCCACCAACTTCCTGTGAAGTTTGTGTCCAGAACCAGACTTCTTCAACCCTCAGTTTCTTTATGCAAAAGAGGAGATGTAGAGAACACTTCACAAAGTAGCTATGAAGACTTGAGACTATATACAAAGTCTAGTACAGTGCATGAAACTCATAAATGTGCAAAAAATGGTAGCCATTTTCATAGTTAATTCAGAAGTACTTTGTATGCTGACCAGATCCTCACAGATACTAGCCTCATCATCTTTACTATCAAGGCACAAGCAAAATTCATTGTATCTTAGAGTATTATTCTGTTGGTCCATTACACAACATTAGGTTTTCAACTCAAAGTCAAAAAGCATTGGGAGCATTTATTATGCACTTCAACTCTTCTGGCAAATATATTGAAGGTGACTCAAAGAAAGACATGGATCAAACCAGAATGGAACTTTTTCATCCTACTTGACTCTGGGGAACAGAATTGTATCATGAGCAACACAGTTAAAAGCATAAAATAACTTTACAGGCTTTGTAGCTCTTTCAAATCTGTTTTCTTACTTGCCCCTCACATGAGCACTGGTAAGTAGATGGTGTGACTTTAATACCACAGCACTAAAAATCAGCCATACCCAAGCCCAAAGTATTATGCTGAAGGTCCACAGATTAGGACCTTCGATTTTCTCATTTGAGGTCATATGCACTCTTTATGAGCACACCATACCTCTTAAGGCTGCCAGGGGCAGGAGGAGAAAGTAACCCATGACAAAGGGTAGGTAGGGGTGGACAGCCACTGCCAATGACAAGTTCTTTATCAGCATGTGGTATCTCTTAGGGGCTGGAGTGCCATTGGCAGAGATGGCATCAAAGGAATCAAAGCATCAAGGGAAAGGGTTATTCAATACTCATCCATTCAGGACAACTGTATGCTATCTGCCAGATGCTGGGGATAAAGAGATGAATAGGGGAAAATCATTGCCTCCAAGGAGTTTTGGTTTTATGGCAGAGACAGAGGCATTGGTGGACAATTATAAAGTAATGTGAAAACTCCACGGCACACCCATAGTAAAGAGGGTGGTCTGACGCTGCTTGAGTCTGAAAGGGTGATTAGGTTGTGATGAGATGAACATGGTCCAAAACACCTTCCAGATGCAGAGTCCAGCAAGAGCAAAGCCATGATTATAAGAAACAGCATGAGCATGAGGGGAATCACAGTATATTCACAAGGCAGGCAGAGGCTCCAACAAGGAGGCTGGGCACATGGGCAGGAGCCTGGAGTGCTGAATTACATTTTAGATACTTACTTTCAGTTTTCCTTCAGTTCTTAGGTCCCTTGCTCTCAAGGAGCGCACATTCTTGAGAGATGAGGAGGGAAGCAGGAAAGGACATCAATTTTCCTTCTGACCTACTTCAGCAAACCAACTGTCTAGTGCACAAAAAAAAATGTGGACTTACGATAACCATAGACAGGAATTTATTCTAGCTCTGGTGTCACACTCATCCTCCCCAGCCTCCTTGGATCCCACACCCTGTAGATTAACAACCATGGCATCTGTTGTGGTTCTTATTTTCTCCCTCGACATGGCTCAGGTTTATTATCTACACTGGGCTCTTGGGTATCTCTTCTAATGTATTATTCTAATCAGCTCAGAAATTATAAGGCATGTTAAACTATAGAAAGGCAGTTGCTCTCCATTTTTAGCCTCTGAGCTTCAGATTTCTTATTTTAAATGATTATTATTAAGCAAGGGAAAATACCCTGAAAGAGCAGACATGTACATATATGCATACAGAGTGTAGGCACTCAAAATAGTGGTAATTATTATAAGGTTTAAATTCCCCAAACCTGGGGAAAGTTCTATCTTATCCATTTGTGGCTTGTACAATGAAAATTTGACAAGAAAAGGCCCTCAATGTCTTCATTATTATTACCTCGTATTGCTGCAAAACTCTGCTACACAGTCTGTTCTATCTTGAGAAGAAAAGGTGTTTTGGTTTTATTCATCACTTCCATCTTTTGTTTCTCAGAATCGGCCCCCACATTCAGAGCTGCCATCTCCCTTTCTCACCTCAACATTTGAAAAATACCAGGGAATATCCATCCATGAATTCACACATGAAGTTGTTTATGGCAACCAGCCCTGCTGTTTCTTGGAACTTAGTTATGATTCAGTCTTCTGAAATTTAACCTGAAGTAGTAGAAATACACAGAATTTATCATTCATGGTCTTTTAAAAACACAGTTTATCGGGACAGCATTTTGTTTTCTCACAATGACAATGGTCAACTGGACTCTGAGCGAGTGATAAGACTTGTGTCTTCTTCATCTCAATATTTCCTATATCCAGCTTGGGTTTAAACTGTTATGTATGTAACATAAATCTCTCAAGTGAAACACTGACATATTATTCATCAGGTATTTAGAGAAAAGCATCTGATAGATGAGAAATCTGAATACCAAAGTGCTTACGTGATCACCTAAGTGGTAGATCTGGGAGTTAGCCTGGGAAGTTGAGTCTGAGTAAATTACAGTTAGCTCAGCTGGGACTAGTGGGGGGCTTACCTGAAGTTTCAGGGGCAGAACAAGCTAGAGGTGAAAGCCGAAGCTCTGCAGTAAGTGGAACAGAATGGGGAGTGCAGAATGAATACAACAGGGGAGGAAGAGGATTGCGTTGTTTGGCTAGTCCATAAACAAGAACCAAACATGTTTTTCCATGTTCCAGGCTGCTCTGGAGGTGTGGGAAATTCAGTGTTGAGCAAAACAGAGAAGGCCTCTGTCCTCATTCAAGCTTACACTCTTTTTGTTTTCAGCCACCCATGATGAATGTGCATCAGTATAATTTCTAAAGAAGAAAAGAAAAGCCCCTTTTTCTAAAAGAAGATGTACTTTTTATCTTCATCTAGGAGGCTTCTGGACAATAGCAGGGAATGGTTCAATGTGTCCATTTGTTATTTCTTGGGGTTTCTAACTTCTTGGATGAGTTTAACTGACCAAAAAAAAAAAAAAAAAGAAATTGTCTAGAAAAGAACTCCTGTTGTTGATCTGTTGGGTAGAAATTAATTGGATGTCTTCCCTTTCCCCAAAATGAACCCCACAATATTTAAAGAGAAGATAGCTAATCAAGTTGCAGAAAGGAAAATGATGTGATTCTAAATGTGATTTTTCATTCATTATGAATCAAAATCTCCACGAACATCTAATGTCTACATTCTTTCTCCATATAGAGAAAGCATTAAAAAATCCCAAGAATGATGATTTCAACTGCGAATGTGCACCGCATGGCCCTGCTGCCCACTGTGACTCCTGTTCTCTGATGTGTACCAACCCCTGCCCTCACGCATTATCTGTGTTTCACTCATGTCTGGTGATGCCCAGGGTCAGACCTCAGCTTCCTTACTGCAAGAGACTTAAGAGATGAAATGCTTCACATAGAATCCAATAAATATTGAATGAATGAATAAGGGAAAAATGAATTAACAGGTAAAGGTTCTCAAAAATATCAGCAGCCAACAGATTTTTCTGCACAGACAATCTAAAAAATTGAAATAGTGTGAAGAAAGGACAGGTGCTGTCAAAGACATTCTGTGTGTAGAATGAATTACTCAAAATAGCACAGATTTATTGGGTTCTCTACAGCCTAATCTTGCTGTGGATGATGCAATGGGCACTTGATGCTATAAGTAACACCAGATATTTTGAGTTTTATAAGTAAGCTCTGGATTCTCCAAGTCATTAGAAGTGGGTGCACTAATCATTCAATTTAGGGATTAGCTGGGCACCACTTTCCCTTAATCACCCATGCTTGTTCTCTTGTGAGGACTCTTTTTAAATAAGGTGGACGCAGAAACCCCTAACAGACAAATCTCCTGAAAAACAGAGGTTGTGGCCTCAGCAAAGCGAACAGGATTCACCTCTCACCTGTCACCCTCACTCATGCTTACACCATCATTGTCGTCATGGGTCCATTATGAAAGTGCTTGAGTATCATCTCTAAAGAAGACAAGAAAAGCCCCAACTGCCAAATGAACATGCATTCTGATGTGTGAGCAGAGTGCTCAGGAGCCACTGAAAGCTCAGAGAAGTCAGGAGTTGAAGAATCTGTTTCCAAGACACAGCCAGGCTTGCTTGGTTCCAACACATCCATTTGTAAATAACTTTATTGCCCTCTCTTGGAATGGAGAAGTATTGGCAATTTGTCATTTTGGATCACAGATCCCTTCAAAATACTGACAAGAAGGGAAAGGAGGGAAACTGAGTGGGAAAAATTAGAGAGAGAGACAAACCATGAAAGACTCCTAACTCTGGGAAACAAACAAAGGGCTGTGGAAAGGGAGGTGGGTGGGGGGATGAGGTAACTGGGTGACAGGCACTGAGGAGGGCACTTGATGGAATGAGCACTGGGTGTTACACTGTATGTTGCCAAATTGAATTTAAATTTTTAAAAAGTTAAAAAAAGAAAACATAATTAAAAAAATACTGACAAAAAGTACAAATCCTTTCACTCCCCAGGAAAATGCACACACATGAAAGAAAGAAAGAAAGAAAGAAAGAAAGAAAGAAAGAAAGAAAGAAAGAAAGAAAGAAGAAAGAAAGAAAAAAGAGCTTTATTGTGGTAATAAAGTTTATTTGTATTCCAGGACCTACAAAATTGAGCCACTCCAGTGGCTTAGCTCACATCAGATATCTAAACCAAATCTAAGGCAGCCTTCACTAACAGGAAACACCAATCAAAGAAAACTAACAAACACCAATCATAATCCTGAATTCAGCCTTAGTGAGCTTGTCTTATCTAGAAATAGGACCTGCCAGCCTTATAAGGAAATCCCTGACCCCGTAGCCAACAATGCTCTGCTTTCTAAGTTGTTTTTTCAAACATCTGTCAAACTCACTCTTGCCCCAAATCCCTTGGGAACAATGCTCCCCTGTTCTTAGGAACTAGGCTCTCCCAATCCACAGACTGTTTTCCTTGAACAAAGGACATCAGCCTCATTACTAAATTGCTTTAGTGTTGTCATTTGACAAGGTATGGCTTCTATACAAAAACTGCCATTTTGATGAGTTTGGACATATGTGTGCACCTGTGAAACCATCACCACAATCAAGGTAATAAAATTCTATTATTTCCAAAAGTTTCTTGGCATTTCTTGGTAAGAATTTTGAACATAATTTATTGAATTTTGTACATCCATTAAAGTCCATGTATTTCAAAGTACAATACACGGTGAGGAAAGACTAATGTATTTTTTTCTATGTATATATTTAGAAAATTAGATCTTGAACGAATCTGCATAAGTGACAAAATATGTGGACGTGGACAAGTGGAGATAGTTCAGAAACCATGGAATCTGAACCTGAGTTCTGCTACCTATTCAAAGTACTGCCTTAATTAAGACACTTAACTAAGCATCAGAGCTTAGACACTTGGAGCTGCATTTGGTGCAAAAGGAACATTAATGCCATTCTCAGCACAAAGATAATGCCTATAAAAAGTCCAGCAGAGGGCCTGCGAGATAGTTGGGTCTCAGTGCATTTGTTCAATGGAAATTAAATTTGAATGATTACTTACTGAATGGATGTATTCTCTTTGTCTAGCTATATGGTAGTCACAAGAAGAGGCATGGCTCAAATACCTGGAATGTGGGCACTGAACATGTTTAGGCCTGATTTCACCAAACTGATAAGTCATTGTTCTTACTAACAAAAAGCTAGGAAAGCTAGAATAAAAGCATGGCAAAGCTTGAAGAGACTATAGGCATTATTCAGAGGTGAAAATAATCATAAAATTCTAAAACTGAGGGCAGCCCAGGTGGCTTAGCGGTTTAGCGTTGCCTTCAGCCCAGGGCCTGATCCTGGAGACCCGGGATCGAGTCCCACGTCAGCCTCCCTGCATGGAGCCTGCTTCTCCCTCTGTCTGTGTCTCTGCCTCTCTCTCTCTCTCTCTGTCTCTCTGTGTCTCTCATGAATAAATAAATAAAATCTTTAAAAAAAATTATAAAACTGAGTGTCAGGCCCTGTGCTCGCAAACAGAACGTCCAGTGGCACCGTGCCTGCCTCCATCAGGACTGGAGTGTCAGCAGCAGACCCCAGCGAGAATGCAGGTGTCTGGGCCCTTGAATTCTTCCCACTTGGGCACCTTGCAAGGAAACAGAGACCTTGACTGATCTCCGTTCGATGAGAGGGAAGCAGAGATCTCAGGAAACATCCCTGTAGCATTGGATGAAGAGAGATTTTGCAAGATGCTGATGCAGGATTGATCAGGATACCAGAGCTGTCCCCTCTGCCTGAGTCTTCACCCTCTTTTCTGAGACAGTGATTAGAGGGAATGAATGAACAATGGAAGAATGTCCTGAGCAGTTGACAGTAGGGTCCTGATTCTTGACTCTTCTCAGCTTTGTTGTGAAACAGTACTTTTGTTAACCACTGTAGCCTCTTGAAAACTGCTCCATCATCACTGGTTAAAGAGATAATGATAACATTCTCAGCCAGCCACAAGTCCATAGTGAGGAGTAAATGAGGGTCCCAGGTGTAGTGTGTCTTGTACAGGTATCTGCAGCAATGGGAACTCTAAAGGTAGTAGCCTCATGCCTCTCTGCACTCCCCATATTCTGCAGTTCATGGTGGGGTGTTCTCTAGCCAACACTCCGAAGTGGGGCACATGCTAGATGCTCTCTGTGTACTTAGCCCCCAGAATCAGAGAACAGACCCTGGTCAATCAGGAGATTTCTCCCATCTTACAGGAAGCTTCCTGTCACCAGAAACATGCTGCTGCACTGAATTCTTGCAAAGCACCACAGCTGGTTGCCTGACAGCACTTTTCTGAGAGCAGGGTGGATAATTTATAGGAAAGAAGCAGATGTGAAGAGAAAGGGAGGCTTCCCTTCTTTCTGAGAATCAGAGGCATAAATGTCTTCTTGCATATTCTAAGGAAATGAATGGATTCGATCAGCTTTGATCTAAAGGTATCACCCCTTGTGCAAATGAATGTGGAATTAGACCATGATGTTCACAGATAAAAGATACACAGACATTAAGTCATTGTGAACTTTGTGTAATTTATTACCATGTGTAATAAACCTCAGGTCTTTGATATTCTTTAATTATGTTAAGTTTCACACTGCATCAATAAGTACCATGGTGCTAAATGATAGGCTTTTGTCATTTTTAAAAAGCTTTAAAAACCTAGAGTATTCTTAATTAGGATGATACAATTCTGTGCTTGTTCTGAAAACTTGTAAATGTCGTATCTATTGTTAATACTTTTAAGATTACTTTCATTTACTTCTTTTGACTGATTACACAACCTACCAGAGGGAACCGACTACCTTGGTAATATTGCCAGCTCTAGAATCTAGGAGGGCAAATGGTAGCATAGAAAGAACATGGGAGGGGGAGGTAGGGTAGTTGTCTTATCCTCAAGTTCAGGCTTTGCTTTTACTAATTCCTCAGTGGGAAGAACCCTGTCTTATTGATCTTTTATATATCCAGCAACATTCAATTAATATCTCATGAAAACATAATTGGCTGCATGAATAAATCAACCAGCCCATTCCCATGCATGCATGCTATTAATTCCCTAAATGGTGATGATAATGCTTTCCCTACCTCACGAGGTGGTTATAAGAAATAAATGTTTTATTAGGGCGGGGGGATAGCCAGGTATATAAAGGGAAGCCAACCTGCACTGAGTATCTTATCCTATATCCAACCCTAAGCTTGCCATTGATATCCACTGCCTAACAGAACTGTCACAATAAAATCATTATGATGTCATTTCCCTTGTCATATTATAGATGAGGAAAGTAGAGCCCAAAGATGTTATATTACTTGCCCAAGTTCACATACAAATGATGAAACTGGAATTTGCATCTGCATCTCATTCCCTCACCCAAGTTTGAAGGAAGACAGGTTGTTGGGGCTGGAATATATTAACAACTAGTTAATAAGGGAAGAAACGCTGCTTTACATACCTCTCAGATTGTCAGCTCTGCTCCACTCCAGTACTCTGTAAATAGTGTTCTTCTTATCAGCAAGTAATGCTGCTTCTCATTTAAAACAAGTAGTGTAGTTAGAGTGTCCTTTGATGGTCCTTCAAGAGCGACTGGCCCAGGAAACCAGCAGGGGAGGGGGATATGGGGGGTGTAGAGTAAGAGGCACATATAAATCAAAGCAGGTCACTGCGAATCCTTTCCCAGAAGATTTTACATGGAGCTTTTATGTGAAGCTTTTACATGGAGCTGAGACTTGGTCTCCTCCTGGTGGGAGAATTGTGAGCTGTGTGTTGCTGGAGTCCTGGTTCCAGGGGAGGATGAGACCCCATGTGAGACCTCACGTAAGTATCTCTGAATAAGTCAATAAAACTTCCTTAATATCCTATTTCAGACAAACAGGTGAGTTGAGTTCTTGACATTTGGAATGATCTATTTTAGTGACTAGTTTCCTAAGTCCATTTAGCATGAATAAAGGCCAAGGTAGAAAGTCTTTCCTGTGCCACACGAGGGAAGTCACTGCTCAAAGTAAGAGATGGCATAGTCACTAGCACGTACATCTGTGGGCCAGATCCTCTCTCTGCCACCATTTAAAGTTTTTAATCATTCAACAGGGGATATTTGTGGAGTTATCTGAACTGAGACAAGGAGGCAGCACTACTCCAGGTAGAAGGCAATTCCACGGATGGGTTTTAGGCCACCTGGCTCTTAGCTATTGGATAGTCATTTCATTATGTCTCTTTCACAACACCCTCTTCTGCCTTCCTTCCATTAATTTATTGATTACTCTTAATAAGGCATTTGTCCAGGCTCCACAAGAGAGGGAAGAAGGGAGTCACTTTCCTGGAAGAGTTCTGATTGGTGGTAATATTTAAACAATGATCTATAGCAGTTTGTGACCAGATTAAGAAGCCTACACCCTACAACACCCAGAGATCGTGTTCTGGGAACCCATTCTACAGACCCCTTGAGTGTCTCCCAAGAGAGAGGAGTATCCAATATAAGCCCTCTTCATCAGTAGATGAAGCCCTCAATAGAAACCTACATTTGATCATCCATTAATGAGGAAAGGAAGGAAGGAAGAAGAAAAGAAGAAAGAAAGAAAGGAAAGAAAGAAAGAAGAAAGAAAGAAAGAAAGAAAGAAAGAAAGAAAGAAAGAAAGAAAGAGAAAGAAAAAAGAAAGAAAGAAAGAGGTAAACCATATATTTTATTTTATTTCAGCATAAAAAATATAAGTGCAAATTTGTCAAACTTTTACAAAGTGGCAAAGACTTTTCTCTGAAAATGACTTTGCCGATTACATTCAGAGTTGTCCTCCCATATACACGGCACACAAAATGAACCATCTTAATTGGAACATCCACTTTCATTAAACGGAAGTAGGAACTGAAGACACCGGGGAATTAACTTTAAGGTGTAATCGTTTTTAGATTTTGATCATTTTCCCTCAATATTTTATAACCACATCTAACCCAATAAAATTGGTGTGTGTATGTGTGTGTGTGTGATTTATTTAATCAAGTCTTCCCAAAGCATTCAGCTAATTTTTCATGAAAGCATCAACACTCTCAATTTTCATACTCTTTTCCAGTCCTGTACATCATAATTAAATAATGTCATAGGCTTTGGTCAAACAGAATGGATTCTTGGTCAGTTTTATGTATTGGAGGTTAGAATGGAAATTTAACAAGCAATTACCTGAGTTAGATGTTGAGTGTGAAGAATCCTCAGTATGAACATTTTGAAAGAAAATGGTCATGAACCTATTTCATGATTCTCAAACCCACTTAGTCATCTGGAGAATATAAAATGGGATGTGAGTGTGGAGGGTATTTGGTCAGGAAATTAGAACCTATTATTAGTTTCTTGGCTTGCTACAATGAGGTAACACAGTCTGGGGTTTAACCAGCAGAATGTACTATACTGTATCTCAGCTCTGGATCCTGGAAGTCCAGAATCAAGGTGTCAACAGGGTTGGTTCCTTCAGGGGGCTATGAGAAGAGAATCTACTCCAGGCTACCCACCTGGCACATTCACATGCTCCCTATGTGTCTGTCTCTAAACCCTCCTTTTCTAGAAGGACATTAGTCATACTGGATTAGGGTCCAGCCTGATGACTTCATTTTAACTTGATCCTCTCTGGAAAGACTCTATCTTCAAACGAGGTTACATTATGAAGAACTAAATGTTAAGACTTCAACATATGAATTTTGGAAGACACCATTCAATCCATGACAGAGCCTCTTTGGTGGTGATGCGACCTAGTCCTTTCCCCCAGAATGACACTGTCTCCTTATCCCATGAGTTGGCAACAGAAAGACTCACTCCTGTAGGAAGCCACTCAGCATCTTGAGAGCATGAGCGATGCACTTGGAAAGCAGGGATGAGCAGTGCTTGCCTCCTTCCGAGGAAGTCTAAAGCTGAGTGTGGAAAGGTTCTCACCCTTGCTGGTGAATCTAGAGGCCATAAAAAGGCTCTGGTGGTGGGATCAAGTGGTTGTTGCTGGGCTGGGTGGGCATGAACACTAGGATTTGAAGGACAAGGAACTATATGCCCTGATTGAGTTGATGGTTTCAGCCATGACACTGTAATCCCTGAATTGTAATTGCAATCACTGAATTAAAACTATGTAAATGGTTTAACATATCTGTAAAACTATAACATAAGATGTCACAGAAAAGCCATGGGCCCCTCCCAAGTTTTTGTGTAGGATAGGGGAAGAATATCCCCAACTAAGACATTTGAAAGGGAGAGAGACCAGAACAAAGGTGCCTTTCATCTGGCCATGAGCCATGTGTTCCAACAGATTGTTTATGCAACTTCAGCAGCATAGGAAGAGCCATGCTGGGGCATAGCAGTCAGGGACACCTGCCACTCTGGGGACAAGAGTCACTGCGTGTTCAGAGCCACGACAGAGTCACAGTGTAAAGATGGAGCAACTCTAACTGTGGAAAAGCTAGAAGAGTTTTGAGTGGCACACAAAGAGATGATCCCAGGGGAACCACAGAAACAGGTCCTATATGGTGACACTGAGCGGAAGACTGATTAACTTCCATCAGTTCTTTCACTTCTCTGAGCCTGACTGTCAATAAGTGCAAAGTGGGAAATACTTGCTTCCCCAACATCAAATATGAAATTGCTTCATAACCTGCCAAGGATGCCACAAAGGTCAGACACTGGGAGAGCTGGGGGTAACAAGCACTCAGGACTAAGCCAGGGCTTCCTGGGACCACCAGATGGCCATCTGTGTGCTCTGCTGGGACAGGATCCACCCTGGGGCTGCTTCTTGAGGAATGACAGCTTCCAAGGTCCTATTTCCTGCAGGACAAATTCAAGCTCCACTACCTGAGAAACCCCCAGGATATGACCTAGACTAGGCTATAGTTTGTGGCTAATCCCTTCCCTGCTTCAATTTCGGACTCTAGAAGCACCAACACCAACAGTTATATTGCTATTCTGTTCAGTCCGTTGGGACTTTACTCATGCTATCCTCCTTGCCTAGAATAGTTTTACCTACAACATAACTTCCCCTGTTACAGTGCAAAGGACAGAGGACAATCCAATGAGGCAACAAGAGAATTAATGACAATGGTCATTAACCACCCGACAGGAGCCCCTCATTTGCCTGGGGAAGGGCACATTTATGTGGGATTGCTGTGCTAATTGCTGAGCAGAATTAGGATCTCCCACCACAGATGAGGCCTCATAATCTTCAAGACACAAGTAACATTTGTAAGGTCACATCAGTAAGTGAGACAGGAAGAACACCCAGACACTTGGCTCCAAATTCCAGCTTTTCCTGCAATTCCACACAACCTTGGAGATAGCAGTTGAGGTGGAGACAAACATACAAGTCCTCATTGAACACTCAGGTATATATTGAACATCTATTGTCAAATGCTCGGCTTCAAGGTGCAGAGGTGAACAAAACAGACATCATCTTTACTTCCAAGGAAATGGTAGCCCTGTGGGAAAGGGTCTTACAAAAACTGAAAAAAATAAGGAAAAAAAGAAAAAAAAAGAAAAGAAAAGAAAAGAAAAGAGAAAAGAAAAGAAAAGAAAAGAGAAAAGAAAAGAAAAGAAAAGAAAAGAAAAGAAAAGAAAAGAAAAGAAAAGAAAAGAAAAGAAAAGAAAAGAAAAGAAAAGAAAAGAAAAGAAAAGAAAGGAAAGGAAAGAAAAGAAAAAGCCCTTATGGGGATGGCTGGGTTGCTCAGTGGTTAAGGGTCTACCTTTGGCTCAAGTTGTGATCCCAGAGTCCTGGAATCACGTTCCTCATCGGGTTCCCCACACGGAGCCTGCTTCTCCCTCTGCCTATGCCTCTGCATCCCTCTCTGTGTCTTTTGAATAAATAAATAAAATCTTTAAAAATATATTTCAATAAAAGCCCTGATGACAGAGGACACATCAGTAACAGCTGGATCTTTAGAACATAACCACACTGTACCTCATACCTGGACTTCGAGTCCATAAACATGTACTCTGCGAGTTGTACTCAAGAAGATTCTGGAGTTCAAGGAAAAGGTATCTCTAAATGTCAAAAAAATTTTCTTTATAAAAGAACCTTTAGGGCTCTCCCTAAAAGGTAACAAAAGGGGGGATCCCTGGGTGGCACAGTGGTTTGGCGCCTGCCTTTGGCCCAGGGTGCAATCCTGGAGACCCGGGATCGAATCCCACATCGGGCTCCTGGTGCATGGAGCCTGCTTCTCCCTCTGCCTGTGTCTCTCTCTCTCTCTCTCTCTCTCTCTCTCTTTCTCTCTCTCTCTGTAACTATCATAAATAAATAAAAAAATTTAAAAAAATAAAAGGTAACAAAAGTCCCCAAGTCTTAATTATTAATAAGTAGCAAATCCAAAATTTGGACCCAGGCAAATCCAGCCCCAAGTCCATACTTTGCCCAGATGATGTCCAGTCCACCTTCCTGCTCTCATTTGAACCTACTCTTGCCTGAAACGTTCAGAAAACTTACACTGTCTTTTTTGCAAGACTGGTTGGTGTATGGTAACTAGATACTAAAAAACAGTTGCATCACTGATTGATGTCATAGGTCCTCTGTGCTTTGCCCCACATCACTGACTCCAACCCCACCAGAGCTCTGTTTGAAATATCCTCACCAAGATGCCCATCTGCTACAAAACCCTCCAATTCTTTCATAGCTCTGGTAAATAATATTTATAGAGTCCTTATTGGCTTATATTTGAATATCACACAACATTATGGTATGGGAAAAAGATAAGAATATTCTTAGAAGATGTGTTGTCTCATGCAGCTCAACCATTAACTGGACATCAGATGTGTCATTACTCCCCTGGACTTGAGCACTCTACGCAGAGGCATCCAACACTACCTCATTCACTACATCAGACACTCAGTTAGTTTTAATAACTGGCATCTCCTGTGTGCCAGGAAGTGATCTGGGATGGTACTCACTCATTTATTTTATTATATTTATTTTATTCTCTAGAGCAGAGAATAAAACAGGCATCCAAAAAATGTTTGCTGAATAAATGGATAAATACACTAAAATACAAATGCTATTATTGAGCAAGTGAGAGAATTTTCCATACAAGATATTAAATTTGAAATTGCTTTTGTTACAAAAAAAATTACCAAAGAAGCCAAAAAATTAAAAATCCACTATCTCATGATTGTAATAAGACCAAAATGATTAACAATGCAGAGCACTTCTTTTGCTTATTTTTCTCATGCATATACAAGGAAGAGCATCTATTTTTGATCAGTCAAATCAATCAAAGGAAAGGACTGTAGTGAGTTTGTACGTGTGTTAGATACAGTGCACAGTGCTGTGGATCTAAGAGAAATAAGCCTCTCACAAAACTGAATTAAAATCACTGTTTAGATGATTTTATGACAGAGAAAGGCCAAAAAGGTGATTTAAATGTGATGAGTGTCTTAATGAAGGTGCATATACATAGGTCTCTTTGAACTTACTGCGTACTTGTCCTTTGGCTTCTGAGAAAAAAAAAAAAAATCTTTGAACTAGGTATTCCAGAACAGCTTGCAAATAATCAGAGAAAGGGCTTATAGGCTATAGGGCACATAGCCTGGAGAAAGGCATGAAGGTCTGAGGGTGTGCGATGCCCTCAGACACCTCTGGGCAGCACGGAGGCCACAAGAAGAGACCAAGGGGCTGGGGAATATGGCCACAGCCCAGAGATACTCTGTGTGAGCCCCCTTTCCCAACACTAGGCAGAGACAGCATGATTTTATCCTACTACTGTGACCCCCTCCCACTATTTGTGCAGAACCAGGGGGAAGGCACAGAAGCTTGACTGAAGTGCAGGCAGGAAACGGCAGCATCAGGAGCAAGAATGACTGAACAACCGACCAACTACTTACTTCCAATCAGACAGTGCCTTTGAGTCAAAACGACGCCCACCACCTTGAAAGGTCTACTCTCTCTCTCTCTGTCATTTTCCTGTGGACTGGACAGGATCTGAGGTCGGGCTCAGGAAGAGAAAACATCTCACATCGCCTGGAAACCACCTAACCCATTGGCCTTCTGGCAGGCATGTTCTCATTCAGCTGGATGTCACCCAAAATTCCACAAGAAGCTACTAAGTGTGGTAGCAGGTACTTGCTGGCTCTACTGACACCTCATTAGCGTGACCCCCAGTCCTGTCCTGATGCCCCTCTGCTTTTTTCTGCCCCCAACACTACTTTTGCTGGCACACCCCAGCTATAATGAGCCACCTCCGTCTGAAGAGCCCAGTGTCTCTTTCCATCCAGACATGAGAGGGATATGGGCAGAAGGGCAGGTCAAAGCCAGCCAACACTGCCCAACACCACCCTAGTCTTAAAATAACACAAGGAACCCAAGGCACAAAATGAGACTGCTATCAGCCTCCCTCCTCTCCCAACCATCCCCCCACCATGATCTTACATCTGTTTCCTTGGAAATGAAAGATTTTTTTTGCAAATGCTAGATAACAATGTGTCATTCTGAGCGTTTCTCCATGTATATGTACAATCATCTTATTTATCATCATTATCTGCCACTAACCCACTTTTCTCCCCTTTTATCCTTACTATCTTGCTTAATTTGAAGTGTGTAGCATGAGAGGGGAAATTTGGTGGGGGAAATTACCAGTTCCAGCATGACATGGGAGGTATGTTTTGAAAAAAGTGACTGGGAAATCGTGAAAAAGTTCCATCCTGAATAATTGGTCCATCCATCTTCTGCTCTGCAGGGAGATGAGCCTCCCTCCTCCTGTCCATTCTAGTGCGCTGTCCCTGCTCTGAAATGCTCGGCATCTTGTACTTGTCTGGCATTTTTCTTTTCACAAAAGTCTCTTCATTTACCTTCTGCTCCATGGAACTATGAGTGCTCGAACACAACAATGCGGTCTTATTTGCCTAGCCATGCTACCCCCCGCGACCATCCAACAGAGGTGGACACACAGTAAAATAACAGCTACATACCACATGCCATGACCCACTCCAGGGGCTTCCAGTGGGTTGTTTAATATATCCTCTACATCTCCCTCCCAAGTGGATGATGCTACAACCCCCACATTAGAGATGGGACATACATACCACTCAGAAGGAACAGAGCCAAGATTAGGAAACAGGCAGTCCCACTCTGGAGACCACTCTCTTCACCACTAATTTCTACTGGGCTCAAGAAACATTTACTCAATGGAATAAAAGCACATGCATAATTTTAGCCTAAAGGAAAAATATTTTGCTGGTAGGCGTGTGGCTGGAGGGACTTGCATTTGAAGGGTGATTTTGTAGAGAAGAGATAAGTCTTGTTCTGATAAAGTTTAGAGAAATAAAATAGAGACAATTAGTTCTTGGGATGCATCTTTTGGCTCAAACTAAAGAAAACCTTCTGAAAGTCAGAACTGTCTGTCAAAGCAAGGAATCAACTAAGGAGTAGATTTCATGCTACTGGGGACTCCCCCTACCCTGGAAGAAACTATGTCAAGAATCCTGCAAAAGACATCAGTGCCCAGGGAGAGGTTGAATAGAGGGTCCATAAGCCCTCATGCAAATCACTGCAACATTCAGGGAGCCCACAGTCCCCTGATGATGACTGCACACAGACTTCCCTGGATTAACCATCCTCAGTTCTACAGGCACCACAAATCTCCCTTCATGAGGCCCCCAAGAGTTTGCACATATGCCTGTTGTGAGTTTACCCTTTTGGGTTTGTCTCAAGAAAGCTGTAAGCACCTAGGGAACATGTAGCATCCCAAGGACGCTCAACTCTGTACCAATAGTCATTAATAGGTTCTCAGTGAAGGTTTGCTGAGCAAATGTTGTTGATGAGTGAAGGAGCATGGCAGAAAGGCAGACAGAGCATATCCCATGGGATGATTCATTCTCCTGCAGCCTGCCCGTGTTTGAGTTCTGGTGCTTTCTTAATTCCACTGTCTTGTAGTCCCTATAAAATCATTCATCAATGTATTTGTCAGAGCTCAGTGGAAAGAAACTTGTGAGGACAACAGCCATAGCTAACACTGATGAAGCTTTCATTAATGGAAGGCTCTGGGTATTTACATGCCTCATCTTACTTTATCCTTGAACAACTAAATGAGGGGGGATCATATTTATTATCCTCATTTCACAGAGAAAGAAACTGATGACTGATCCAAGGTCACAGAGACTAAAATAGAGAAGTCAGGAACTCAAGCAGGCACTCAGGCCTTAGAGTCTACTCCTACCCACCACCCTATGGACCTACTGTGGTTCATTAACCAGCTACTTTGCAGGAATTATGTGAGGTTCTTTATATACTCTGACATCTAATCCCCACACTAAGTATACAAGATAAATACCACATGTCCAATGTAAATGATTTGCCCAATGACACAGTAAATTAAAGGCCATGGACAGGACCTGAACTTTCTTTTGCCTGATTCCCAAGCCATCACCCTAATGCAATTAAACACTCTGAGACACAGTATTGAAAACCAGGGATATTTGTTCAATTTTTTGCCAATACTTTTGCTTATTTGCTCCTGCCTACCCTCAAAACCCAAGCGAAGTATAACCATCATTTAATTCCTTCCCCTTCCCTCTCTCCTAAAGAACATTTTGGGGACACCTGGGTGGCTCAGTGGCTGTGTCTGCCTTCAGCTCAGGTCGTGAGCCCGGTGTCCTGGGATTGAGTCTCCCTGCCTATGTCTCTGCCTCTCTGTGTGTGTCTCTCACGAATAAATAAATAAACTCTTAAATAATATAAAAGAACATCTCAAACATTTTGGTATATTTGCTTCTGGAAGCAAATGTATGCATACATACATTTCTGCAACACTGGCATCACAATCTACACACTGCCTCATAATATGCCTTTTATCATAACAACATAAAGTGAAAATTTTCTGACGTCATCATCTACTCTACAGCAGCATTTTCAATTGCTACGTGGTATGTCATCTTTGTACTATAATTCAGTGACAAGTCCCTACTGGTACATAATGTCTTCTAGTTTTTATTGTAAAAATCAATGGAATAAAGTTCTTTGTAAATAAATAGCCTGGCATACCCTGTGTACATGTATGTGTACATGTGTGCACACACATACCATAGCAGTGCTTAGGAGAATTGCCAGGGTCAAAGTACATGGACATTCGAATCTCATGATCCATGTTACCAAAGTGCTCTCTGACGTCTGTCCATTTCTAGTGCCACCAGCAGCATGTGAGATGGATCACAGCCAGACCCTCAGCAACAGAGTTTTAAGACTTGTAAACCCCTTTTGTCAAATGGACTGCAGACTTCTTCCTTCTTCTTCCCTAGTGTGTATTTACGCTTCTTTCAGGAACTTCTCCCATGCATTAAAGCTGGCTGAATTCGATTTTGCCTCCACTGCTGAGTTATGAGTTTCCAGAGAGCAGAAATTATATAACTCATTTTAAGTTGTAACCTAACCTAGCACATGAGCTGCTCCATAGGAGATGCTCAGAAACGTGTGCTGGATAAAGTCAAACTTTGCCAGCAGTGAAAGAAGGTCACCAGCAAACATTCTCTGGAGAATTCAGCCCCCATTTGTTATCAAGGTGGGATATCTATATTTGTGATGACATAATGCTGGGGTTCCCCAGTTCCACTGCTCCAAGCTCAAGACTCTGAGCCAAACCTTTCCTGAAGAACATACTCTGAACGTCTCTTTATCCATCTCACTGAACACCCACAGCCTGCTTCTTCATATATGGCACGCGAAATATAAATGTCTCCTCAAAATCCACAAAATGTAGACAAGTTAACTTCCGTGTGTCATCTTCAAAAACCAGTGATTTGTACCTCTGCATTTGGAAGGAAGCCACCCTTCAGGTGCAGGTATATGCTAATGATCATTTCCAATATCACTGAGACCCCTTGAACAATCACTGCTCAGACACTCTGCATCTATTCTTGGCAATTTACCCCAAGGGGCTTATGGACCTACCTCATCCCGATGACCTCAACTCTTCAAATTTATCTCAAGATATTCCATAACATGGATGCTTTGCTACATGTTTCCAGCTCTTGCCAGAATTATTAATTCATCAATTCATCCATTTATTATAAAAATAGCTAACATTTATAGAATATTTACCATCTGTGAGGCATTGTGCTAAATTCCTTATATATGGTAAATTATTTAGTCCTCACAAGAGTATTATGAAGTAGACGGTATTGTCATCTTCACTTTATGGTGACACAAATGAAGCTAAGGATCTTTCTTGAGTCTATGGTGTTAGGAGGTAGAAGCATGAGGAGGCCTGATTCCAAAGCCCATGCTCTGAAATGCTGTAACAGTCAATATATAGTTCATGGGATCTACAGTGTGCAGCCCTCCCTGCTGGGCATCACTGGTGTGAACTTCATTCTTCCTACCTAAGATGCCTTATGTGAGATATTATAGATCAGAGACCTTGTGTGAGGACTCGCTGTGTTCTGATTGCAGCAGCCATAATCAGGCAAAATTATTTCCGAATGTGTTTTTTGTGTTGTTTAAAAGAAGCTACGACCCAGCAATTCATTACTAGGTATTTAACTCCAAAGATACAAATGTAGTGATCTGAAGGGGCACCTGCACCCCAATGTTTATAGCAGCAATGTCCACAAGAGCCAAACTGTGGAACGAGCCCAGATGTCCACCCACAGATGATTGGATAAAGAAGATGTGGTCTATATATACAATGGAATATTACCCACTAGAAAGGATGAAATATTAGACATTTGCATGGATATGGATGGAACTGGAGGGTATTATGATAAGCAAAATAAGTCAACTGGAGAAAGACAATTATCATATTATTTCACTCATATGTGGAATGTAAGAAGCAGTTCAGAGGATCATAGGGGAAGGGAGGGAAAACTGAATGGGAAGAAATCAGAAAGGGAGACAAACCATGAGAGACTCTTGACTTTATGAAACAAACAGGGTTGCTGGAGGGAGGGTGGGTGGGGGGATGGGGTAACTGGGTAATGGGCATTAAGAAGGGCATGAGATGTGATGAGCACTGAGAGTAATACACAACTGAGGAATCACTGAACTCTATATCTGAAACTAATGATGTACTGTACAGTTGGCAAATTGAATTTAAATTTAAAAAATCTGAGTTCTCTATGTGTCAGCTATTGGTCTTATTCACCCCATCTCACTGTCATAGGCCTCACCATTCCCTGTTTGCTCAAAACCTCATAAATGGTTCCCAATAATCTATCCTCTTAATTCTGTCCCTCAAAATATTATTGGAGTGGGTTTTCCTCAAACATAAACCCTATATCACCATCTTCCATCCAAATTTAATGACTCCCCTTCACTTCAAGACAAGGTCCCTTTGGCAAGACATGTTTGTGGTCTGACTAGACCTCCCTTCGGTCATACAGGCCTCTCCATGTTCCCATTATAAGTCACTTTACTACATATTCTCTCCACTGTTCCCTTCTCCCACTGGTCACTATACCCTGTTTTTTACTTATTTAACTCTTCTCCAGTCTCTCAAGGTTAACAAGTCAGTTAACCCTAATCTGAAGGCACCCCGATTACTACTCTGTGTTCAATGAAATGCCCTTTTTAGTTTCTGCCTCCACACTTCTATAATGCTGAAATTTTGCCATATTACATATAATGCTCCATCAAAGCTGCTATAGACTAAATGTCTGTCCCCCCCCCCTCCAGATTCATATGTTAAAAACTGACCCCAGTGTGTTGGGATTTGGAGATGGAGTCTTTGGGTGGAGCCCTCATCAATGGGATTAGTACCCCTATTAAGAGACCTCAGAGAACTCCTTTGCCTATTGCCATATGAGGACACAGCACCAATAGCCAACTGTCCCCAGACTCTGGATCTGCCCATGGCATAATCTTGAACTTCCTAGCCTCCAGAGGAAAAAAAAAATTCTATTGTTTATCAGCCACCCAGTCAATGATATCCTGTTAGAGCAGTCTGAACCAAATGAAACAAAAGCCATGCCTTTTAGTTTGGTTTCTCATAGAGTCTGTGGGCTCTTGGGAAAGGGGAAGAAATTATCTCTAGTCTCCATGACTGCCAGATTTTCAATAACACCTCACATTCTGCAGGCATGCAGGAGACTGCCCTTCTTCCTCTTCATCGCTTAATATAGTCTGACAATGACATTCCATCACTTCAAGAGCACCTGCTGCTGGTAAGATGATCCACATTCCTCCAGAGATATTTTTTTCTTCTTTATGTCTTCTCATTTCTTTATTTGTAAATTTGTTTTGTGTTCTTTTTCTCCTTTATTCTTATTATTCTTCCTCACTTTCCTCCTCCTTTCCCCTCATCCTTCTTGAACACACACCTGAATATTTCAAGTATTACTTGGCACCTACAGTGTACCAGAAGCTTTAGCAAATGCAGCAGATGGGAAGGTACACAAGAAGAGCTCCTGTCTTCTGCTGACGCTTCCCTGCTATAAAGGGAAAATGAGGACAGGTAGCTAGGCATTTGTGGTGCAGATCCATAGTGATAGTAATAGTAAGAAGACAGCTCAGGGGTGCAGAGGTAGGCTCCTACCACAGCCCAGAGAGCAAGAGGCAGTCAAGGCTTCTGTGAGGAGTTTACTTTGTTGGGACATAAAAAGAGACAACAGTTAGCAAAGCAAACAGAAGAAGAGGCATTCTGGGCAGAGGGGAGAGCTTCAGCAAAGGCAGGAGAAGCCTGATAGTAATAAAAGCTACAAACACTGCCAGGGGGTGAAGGTGAAAGGGGACAGAGTCAGATGCTGAGGGATTAGGACTTGTGTGCACAGAGAGAGTTAGGAAGTTTCCATGTAAGACGTCGTCTATACTAACATTCGTGAAACAATTACCAAATGTCAAGTACTCTTATAAGTGATTTGTGTGATTTTTCTGCTTTAATATTCCTATAAAAACTTTGAGATAAGAACAATTTTTGTCTCCAGTTTAAGAATGAGAGACTGAGGGATCCCTGGGTGGCGCAGTGGTTTGGCGCCTGCCTTTGGCCCAGGGCGCGATCCTGGAGACCTGGGATCGAATTCCACGTCAGGCTCCCGGCGCATGGAGCCTGCTTCTCCCTCTGCCTATGTCTCTGCTTCTCTCTCTCTCTCTCTCTCTGTGACTATCATAAATAAATAAAAATTAAAAAAAAAAAGAATGGGAGACTGAGGGAACATGGGTGGCTCAATTGGTTAAGCATCTGCTTTTAGCTCAGGTCATGATCTCATGGTCCTGAGATCAAGCCAGCGAGGAGTCTGTTTCTCCCTCTGCCCCTCCACTATTGCTATCGCTTTCTCTCTCTCCCTCTCTCTCACTCACTTGCTCACTCTCAAATAAATAAATAAAATCTTTTTTAAAAAATGGGGAACTGTTAAAATACCAAAGAGATACCACTACACACCTCCTGGAATGGCTAAAATCCAAAACACCAACAACACTAAATACAGATAAGGATGTGGACCATCAGGAACTCTTCGTTCAGCGCTTGTGGGGATGCAGAATGGTGCAGCCACTTTGGAAGACAGAGTGGTAATTGCTTACAAAACTCAATATCCTCTTACCATATGATCCAGAAACTAAGCTTCTTGATATTTACCCAAATGAGTTGAACACTTGGATCCATGCAAAAGTCTACACACATGTTGACAGCAATTTTAGTCATAATTACCAATACTTGGAAGCAGTCAAGATGTCCTTCAGTAAGTGAGTGGTTAAACAAACTGTGGTGTGCCCAGGCAATGGAATATTATTTACCTCTAAAAAAAAAAAAAAAAGAATGAGCTATCAATGCATAACAAGACATGACCTCACCTTAAATGCATACAGCTGAGTGAAAGAAGCCTTTCTCAAAGGGCAACAATCCCAATGATGTGGCGTTCTGGAGAAAGCTAAACTATGGAGCAATAGGATCAGTGGTTTACAAGTTGGACACAGAGAACTTTTATAATTGAAACTCTCCTATGATGCTATAATGGTGCATACATGTCGTTATTCATTCACACAAATTCTTGGATAGAAAACATCACCACTGTGGCTGGCTTCCAAGAAGTCAAGCAGAATTTGCCAGGCCCAGGCAAGAAATGTCCCTAGAATCAACACAGCATCCCTTCCATAATGTTATATTGGCCAGAGCACTTACAGGGCTAGATTTCAAGCAGTAGATACAGAGACCCCCCACTTTTGAGAGAGACAACAGGCCACAGTGTGGAAAAGCAGGCAAGATGGGACATAATGAAACCAGTTTTAGAAAAACACCATCTGTCACAGTCCTACAAATTAAATGTTTCTATTTGTTTCCTTGTGTTTTACTTTTAGGAAAAATTGGATAAAATCTAATAATTGCCCTTGCAGGCTAGGCAGGGGACCTTGTGCAACTAGACCCTGCCCTTCCTTTCAAATTTTAAAGTAAACAATATCATTGGTGATTTTTAACCCAAAAAGGAAAAAAGAATAAGTCCAATTTACTGTGACATCAATGCCTAGCACAGTTCCTAGCATATGGTCAGTGCACACAAAATTTTTTTTTCATATTATATTGGCAAAAATGTTTAAAATATTCAAAAAAAACAAGCAGTGTGAACAGAGACAAGTCACTGAACTTCCTTGAGCATCTATTCAATAACTTGTTTTTTTTTAATTTTATTTATTTATTCATGAGAGACATAGAGAGAGAGGCAGAGATGCAGGCAGAGGGAGGAGCAAGCTCCCTGTGGGTAGCCCGATGCAGAACTTGATCCCAGGACTACAGGATCACACCACTGCCACTGAGCCACCGAGGTGTCCCTATTCAATAACTTGTAAGATGAAACATTTTAACTGAATCATATCGATAATAGCAACAGAGGTAACAGCAAAAACAAAACCAGCAAGGGACAGTATTGCTAATACATGCAGATTACAAAGAATATTCGTATTTGAATAGATAGGACTTAGCTGTTGCTTCAGAATGACTTCTGAATTCCTCAATCCCAAATGCCCCTGACTTCCATCTTGGGATCCCCATGATTCTGGGTAAATCAGCTATCTCTGGTTCCAGAGGCAGAACACGTGACATACCTTAGCCAATTAGCATGTTCATCTGCCTTGGACACCGAGACTGATCTAGGGTGACCAGTTTGATCCACTAAGAGACTTCTGCTGGGAAGATGAAAGATTTCCACAGCTCTTTGGGACCATGAAGAGAGTCACTCTCGGATATTCAGATCCTCAGCATTGTCCGAAAGAAAACAGAAAAATGCCCATACACTAACCACATGTGGCCCATGTTTCCACTTTTGTCATTTTAGCTTACTGTATTATTTCACGCCTTGTTCAAGCTTATAATGATCCTCCAGTCTGTCTAACCTGTATTTTTTTTTGTAGTTTCAAGTTTTTATTTAAATTCCAGTTGGTGTTGACATACCATATAGTACTAGTTACAGGTGTAGAATTTAGTGATTCATCACTTACATACAACACCCAGTGCTCATCACAAGTGCCCTCCTTAATGCCCATCCCCATCTAGTCCATCCTCCACTGACCTCCCCTCCAGTAACCTTCAGTTCGTTTTCCATAGTTAAGAGCCTGTTTTATGGTTTGCCCTTTTCTCATTTATATGCCCCCATACAAGTTTGTTTTATTTCCTAAATTCCACATGAGTGAAATCACATAGTACTTGTCATTCTCTAATTTCACGTAGCATCATACACTCTCACCATCTACATTATTGCAAATGGTAAGATTTTATTCTTTTTGATCACTGAGTAATATTCCATTACATATAATGGGTGAAGAAGACAGAAACTAGAGGCAACATGAGGTTAGAGATCTTGCTGCCTGGACCACTCCATATCCAATTATATATATACTGGAATACTACTCATATATATATGTACACCACATCATCTCTATCTATTCATCTGTCAGTGGACATCTGGGCTTTTTCCATAACTTGATTATTGTAGGCATTGCTTCTATAAACATTGGGATGCATGTGCCCCTTTGAATCATTATATTTGTATCCTTTGGATAAATACTTAGTAGTGCAATAGCTAGGTCATAGCTCTATTTTTAACTTTTTGAGAAATTTCTACACTGTTTTCCAAAGTGGCTGCCCTAGCTTGCATTCCCACCAGCAGTGTAAGAAGGTCCACCTTTCTCCTCATCCTCACCAGCAATTGTTGTTTCCTGAGTTAGTAACTTTAGCCATTCTGACCAGGGTGAGGCAGTATATCATCCTGGTTTTGATTTGTATTTCCCTGACGTCGAGTGATGTGGAGCATTTTTTTCACGTGTCTGTTGGCCATTTATATGTCTTCTTTGGAGAAATGTCTGTTCATGTCTTCTGCCTAATTCTTGCCTGGATTTTTGTTTTTTGGGTGTTGAGTTTGACAAGTTCTTTATAGATTGTGGATACTAACCCTTTATCTGATATGACATTTGCAAATATCTTCTCCCAGTCTCCTCATCTTTGACACAGAGATATCGACTGTTCACTCACAGATATATAATAATGATCAAGGTAGATTATACGAAGCATATACAGTGCCTAAAAAAACTACAGTTGAATGATGAATACTAGTTAGTTCACTGCCCACAAGTCTATAGTGGTTCCATGTCATTCTGTCTCCCTCTATTACCTATCTACAAAGAATTTTCATTTAGTTTGTTGTTTGACTTCGAAGTGGAGCCAGTTAGATTTTCTGCCACCAGTTTTTCTACCTTGGTCTGATTCATTAGTATTAATAGCAGCGACCCCTGGCATGTCAAAGAGTGAACATTAATGACAATGGGCTTTAATTATAGAAGCCAAGGTTACAGTTGTTACTTCTGTGGGTAATTTCCATTCCTAAGTTCATTAAACTCTTAAAAGTGGAAAGGTCAATAGTGATTTATTCCAGTGACAGCAAACTCAATAGCAATCCTGTACAAACAATCCTTCTGTCTTGACATATGGCGAGACTAATAGCTAATGGAGCTAACTTCATAAGGCAGTGAACTGCCTACTTAGATTCATTTTTTAAAGCCTGATGTTATACAAAAAGAGAACATTCCCAAGACACTCCACCTGGGTGAAGAAGACAGAAACTGGGGGCAACATGAGGTTGGAGATCCTACTGCCTGGACCACTCCATATCCCAGCATCTAGGACATGGCTGGGCTCATGTGCTAAATGTATGAACATGTCCACCCTGGACTTTTGATATGGTGTTGCCTCACACTGGCAAAAAATAGAGAAACAAAGAGTTGGCACTTAGATAATTCACATAAGCAAAGGGGGACAACAAAGGGGGATGGCAAAACAGAAGAAGCAAGATGTTTCACAAGTACAACTACAGAAGAACAGGGATTCTGAGACAACATGCTGGGCATGGGGAGAAAGATGGAGCTAGGTGAGAGCCACACTGGTGGAGCCAGGTGTGACTTCCGCACCTCGTGGTGTGCCATGGTCTGGAGGAGTCCTGGGCAAGAGGAAGGATCTGTGGTAATAACCCAGCATCAAGCAGAGACATTCCCATCATTTTTCCTGAGCTAATAGGTCAATATAAGTTGTCTAAATATTTCCTGTCTCAAATGTCCAAGACACTCTATATAAACAAAACACCAAAAGAAAAACCACTTATCTGCTGTCTGTTCTGGAAGGGAGTCTGTTCCCAAGTGCTTTCATCTACAGGACAGAGGCTTTCTTCCTCCTTCTCTCCCTCTTTCCCTCCCTCTCTCTCTCTTACCCCTTCAATAAATGTGCACCGAAAGTCTACTATGTTCCAAACATTGTCCAATACAAAAGGAATATAACAGTAATGAAAAACACATTTTTCCTATGATTTCACAAGTTTACACTCTCCTAGGTTAGGAAATTAAATCAGGTAGAAAGGTAAACAGTATAAAATGAGTTTGGGAGCAAAGACAAGAGGAGATTCAGGTACAGAGTGTCAGAGGGGAGGACGTGGGCTGCCTGGCCCATATGGGCACTGATGCCCTGTGAGATGTGGATATGAAGGAGCACCTTCAGTCCCGACTGGGACCCCCAGAAGGCCAGTGGGAGGAACAGTCACAAAGTCTGGCAGTTGTATCTGTGGTCTACACCATTCCATGGGGGGTTTACTCACCTATCACTTTAGGTATAGGGGCTCAGTGACGATTCCTTGGATAAATTAGTATATAATGTATCATATTTTAGATATCTATCTTTGCTATTTTTGCTTCTATGTTTAAATTGAGTCATTAATCAAGCTTTTCTATCTTAGCCTGATGTTTTTCTTTCCTATCTCTTTTAACCTGATCAGATTCTGTTAATAAAATATATTTATCCCTACCCTTTTGCCCAGCATCTGATCTTGCTAGGACTGCTATAACAAAATACCACAGATTGTGTGGCTTCAACAACAAAAAATTATCTGTTTATAGTTCTGCAGACCAGAAGTCTAAGATCAAGGTGTCGGCAGTTTGGTTCTCCTGAGATCTCCTCCTTGGCTTGCAAGTGGCTGCTTCCTCACTGTACCCTCACATGGTCTTTTCTCCACATACACACAGCCCCAATACCTCTTACTCTTTTCATAAATCTGTACAAGGCACAGGGCATGGCGCTTGGCTGGGCACTGACTAAAAGGTAAGTAATACATGATCACACCATCCACCTAAACTCTAAGTATTTAATGGAGGTTGTAATGACTGTGCCTGGTAAGCTTCCCAGACAAATCCAACGTTTGTTCCAACTCAACTGGCAACACATACACCCCTGGAAGGGTCAGGCCTCCCTGCCACATGGCTCCATTCAGACCTCAGTCACTGGGTCAAAGGTAGACACTCATGCAGTACTGAGTCAGTCAAAGCTGTGTCCCTGGGTTTTCTAGGTAGGTAGGTAGGCCCCAAAGCCTGTCACAGAAAACTGGAATTGGATACTTGCTCATGATACAAAGGAGGCAAATATACTAAAAAGTAGATTTTATTGTATTTATTTTGTAAATGAAGAAAATGAGCCTCAGAAAAGTGAGAAACAGGTGCATCACTCATGGGCACCATAACCATGGGTGATGCCTCTATTTAACTGATTGGAGATATATATATATATACACACACACATATATATAATATATCTTATAAGTAAATATATACACACAGAAAACATGTGCTGTGAAGATCTTGGAATATATATACAACATATTATATATCTTGTATCTTATGTAATATTATACATAATAAACTAAAAACTAAAATATACTTTGGTACCTTATTCTTAATAGAGACTCAAAAAATTGCTACAGTGACTTAAATTTAGTTCCCTCCAAAATGTATATATTTGCTTTCCTCTGAGTACTTGTCTCTGCGTCTAATAGGCTATTACAACCAGAGTGTTTTGAGGGCATTTTTAAAGATTTTGAAAATACCACGTAGAATCTAATGGAACACAAATATTATTGTCCATTGCTTACCAACCCGAACTGCAGTAATATGTTCAAGTATTATTTCCTCACCTCATTACCACTTAATTGAATTAAAGCTAAATTTGTATTTATGCTGTATAATTAGAAATTACAGGTAAGGGACAGGAACATTCCCATTATTGGCCATCTGTTTATGAAGAAGTAGCAATAGAGGAGTCCCCAGAAATGCTCATTGTGAGGGTCTACACACATGGAATATTAGTGATGGAAGGATAACTTTTTGTTGCTGGAAGAGATGTTGCTCTGAGATTAAGAAGTCACAGAGCTAGTTAGAAGTAGACCTGGGCCAGAACCCTGTTTTATTAGCCAACTTATTTGAAATTTATTTTTATTTCTAGAACCATTCTTTCCCAGTATTCAAACAGATCTCTGTTCACCAGGCAGGAGAGTGAGCAGCCAACTTCATGAAGAAGTCAACCAAGAATCAAGGAGAACAAACTCATCTCCAAGTCTTTCCAGAGATCATCTCATAATTAATAATCAGTCCTGCTGTTCTGCTCTGACAAGAAACAACGCGTCTCTTCAATGAACATCAAGAGCATCTCTCTCTCTCTCTCTCTCTCTCTCTCTTATTTTCCTCCCTTGACATCTTCCTGGCATGTTCTACGTCACTGGTATGGTATTATCATTGGCATCAATGTGCATTCATCATCACATAAACAGAAGGGTGACCCTATTTTACTATTTGGTAAAATGGAGACCCAAAGTGACTTGCCCCAGACAATAATAGAGCTAGAACCTGAACAAGGGGTATGGTCAGTGGGAACGTTTACTTGTCAACAAGAGCAAATTGTCCAGGGAGTGATGAAATCAGGGAGTGGTGGAACCACTGATGGCATGCTATACCACCCCAGATGGGTGGACATAAAGTTTTCATGTATGCTTTCACTCATGCTTGCATTATTCATTAATTTGCAGAGCTGTGCAATTGGCTCTGTTCTAGGTCCGGGAAGGTCCTACTGAGCAATGTTCATGGGGCCACGCCTTGGACTCAAATCCCTACTCTCCTATCCCCTACTTGTATGACTTTAAGGAAAACACTTACATGTACTGGTTTCTGTGCTCTTAAGCAGAAAACAAAACCAACAGCACTCACCTCATGATTACAGTATAGCAAATGATGTGTAAATTCACTGATCTGGCAAATATTTGCCTGGACTCCAAGGCAGACACTGGGCTAGGCATATGTATAAAGGATGGTTGCTATCCTGATGGGGACCACACAAAATAAAACACAAGCATCTTATTCTCGAGACTTTTAATCTTGTAGAAGAGTTAAGTAGGGATGCCCATACCCAAAGAAGCAGCATATAAGCATCCGGCAGGGGACTTGGACTAAGGAGCATGAGAGATTCACTTGGGGGCTGGTCTGATGCCCAAGGGCTTCAGGAAGGGGGAGATCTGGGGAGGACCTTGAAGGGTAAGTGAAATGTTAGCTGGCAGAGGTAAACAGGACAGGCCCAGTGGGCAACAGGATGAAATAAATCAAGGCCTTAGAAGAAGAAAAGGCAGCTAGCAAAATATGGACAGACTGATAAGGTGGATTGGAACAGAACATGCATCCAAGGAGGTTGATGTGAAGCCAGAAGGAAGGTGAGGAACAGGAATGAGATTCTCAAAGAGATGGAGGGGAAAGCCTCTGCTCCAGGCCTCCAGGGAGGGGAGGGGAGGCATGCCTCTCTGCTCTCCATCTCCACCTCCACCCCTTCTTTCCAGAGACAGCAGCTGGCTGCAGGTAAATTGTGCTCGGGGCCCCGTGTCTCGTTTTTATGATTTACCAGTTCAGTCTTTCAGCAGGGCGAGAATATAGAGTGTGGTGGATGGCACATGCTCGGGGAATTTATGTTGCATAGCTAAACATCATGTCTGCCTATCTCTTCCCAGTAATCTCTGATAATACCCAAATGGGCTTTTTATTTTAAACATCTGGACAGCCTTATGGTGGCTGAGAATTAAGGTGCTGAGTGAAGAAAACAGCACAGTCATAAAGTCTGTCGAATAAACAAAGCTTTCTTTGGAACATTAACTCCTTTACTGAGAAATTGTCTCTGTTCCTCAAAATGCACTTGGTAACTTTACATCTTCATCTCCAGGTACCACTTTTCTCTTGCAAATACTCTCATGGCAGTTAATGGGGCCATTAAGGTAGGAAACTATGAGATATTAGCATAAAAAGAACATTGCCAGGAAAGAGATGCAAAAGGCCTTTCCTCACGCAAGCTCTTTTCCCCCCTTTTGGCATTTGCTTTTGTTTTATAACAGCAGAAATTCCCATTGTGGGTGGTGGTAATTTTAGCTAGATAATAACTCTGCCGACACCGTCATAAATTGGCAAAAGGTGTGTAACTCAGGGAGGGGAAAGACTGGAATGGAAAATAATCAAGTAGTTTCTATTTGTTTTTAATACACACAGCCATTCAATCAAGAGAGGTCTGCATTTTCTCTTTCGTCTCAGAGATCACACTAGGGTTTCTTTTCGCCTGAAGAAGGTGATGAAGTCGAGATGGCATGGATAGTCGCAGCCTTTGCACATGCCCTGCTGTCTGCTGGGTGCTCTCCCTGTCCTGGAGTCTGAGGATCAACATTTCCTCACTCTGGAAGGCTTGGTTTATGTGTTTTCTACACCATAAGCCTGCCCGAACCCCCCAGCGGAGGATTGAAGCTAAGTTCTCTGAGTTACTGGAAAACCACAGGGGCTTCTCCCGTGGTTCTATCTTTGCATTTGTAGGCAAATGGTCCCACCCAATGGCTGTGGTGGACGGCCACAAGCAGGACTGGGCAGGGTGGCTACGGATTCAGGAGTTCTGGGTCTTGGGCCCTAGAACAGGGCCTAGAACAGAGTTAGATTTACTTTTATGTATCTGTTTTCTATAGTTGTAGTATAGAGTCTCATACACATTGCTGGTTAAAATAACTTAGGGGTCTAGGCAGGGCTAGTGGAGTCCTCTGCTTTGGGTCCCCTGTAGTATCATTTAGGGATGGATACTCATCAGAGGCTCAGCTGTGGAGGGAACTGCCTTCACGGTCACTCAGGTTGTAGGCAGCTGTTGGACTCCTGACAGCTGTCTTCTGCTTGTCCACGAAGAGAAGTCTCCAGAGATTCTGCTAAGTCAGAGTCTTCTATAATATGACATGTCCTATGCTCCGTGCCTTGTCATCTTTGTACATTCTATTGGTTAGACGCAAGTCACAAGACTCACTTCTTGGGAGGGGATTAAGCACAGGCATGAATATCAGGAAGTAGGATCATGAGGGCCCGTTTCATATCTGCACAACACATAAATGGTTTAATAAATCTCTCACCCAAACAAATTGCTTTGTTTTCCCCAATCACAGCCGTCCTGAACCTGGTGTTGCTGCATGCCACATCTGTTTTTATGCATTTGAGATCCTTTACTTGATGCCCACCTTGTAATCCCCAGGTCCTCACAGGGCAGAGTTCATGTCTGTCCAGGGGGCTGTATATCCACAGAACCTAGCAAGGACCGAACTGTGCTAGGTGCACAATATCATGTCTCAAATGATGAATTCATTCATTCATGGGGAGAACACGTGAGTGTGCTCAATTCTAGGTGTGAGTCAGAGACTGTGGACCTTATATTCTTCTTTATGCAATATTTTCCCTACATGTTCTGTAAGTGTTGGCTTGGGAGTAAATAAAACACCCAACAGCCATATCTCATGCCAGTAACTCATTTCTTTATTTCTTTAGACCTCTTCTTGAAAGCACCTCTGCATGGACAACTCCCCAAACAGAGGATTCTGCCTCAGGCCAGAAAGCTTGGAGTTATTCAAACATAAAATAGGCAGATTTAAACCACAGTTGAAGGAGCACATGACTTTCCTGCAATAATCTTCAGGGCCCTTGTATTTGCATGCCCCTTGCTTCTGTCCCCTCTCCGTTCTCCACTGATTCCATGCTACGTAGCTGGTGCACATTTCTGGATTGCCCTGAGCCGTGATTTATTCTTTCCTGCATTATGCCTTTTGAATGCCTCCTCCCTGCCCCTGTATAGCCCTGAAACCTTTCTCTCTAATTTCAATTTGTACTTTATTTTCACTCCAGAAACACTCATATGTGATTGGTCACCTGCCCCAGGTTGACTGTGTTGGCTCCACTGCTACCGTCCTAGCAATGCCTCACAAGTCACAATGCATGCAGGTCTAGTAGCTCCAAATTTGGAGGCTCTTCTAGAATACCATCACCCTCTCCAAGATTTTATATGTAAAGGCACAGATACGTTCTAAGTAAATGGATGGGAAATATACACCATGCACAGAAAAAGTATATGTCTTAGGTAGCATAATGATTTCTGATAAGTTATAGTTTAAGAGTGGGCATGTTCAGAGATTAAAAAGAAAAAGCTCTGTGAGACAGGCAAGGGATGGCATTCAACCACACGGATGTGACAGATGAGAAAACCTAGACTTACAGAGGAGAGACTGACTTGTTTGACAGTGTTAGGCTTGGTATGGTCTCCCCACCAAATTACAAGCTTCCTAGAGGGAGAGCTCCCACCTTGTAAGTCTTCACGCCCTCTGTACCTCACAACATCACCCTCGGGGAAGGCATTCCACAACTGATCATAGAGCGAATGATCTACTATCCACCATCAGGGCATGATACCCCCATGAACATCTTCCAAATTGCCATTCACAGCATAATGTACAAGATGGTTCTGATATGTCAGTGGAGAGCTAATGCCTGTCTTCCTAGGATCTCCATGGAACTACCCCACACCAGTAGTCACACGGCTAGTGTGTAAGCTATTGTTTATTCAACATGACCCCATCTGGCAACTCTGGTTGACCCAGAAGTGTGTACATGATGCAACAGTGTCCTCTTTCTCTCCTTTCTTCAGAATTCTGAAACTAAAACTGAGCAGAACTCATTAACTGGTACCTGAACCTATAATGTATAGAATGCTGGTGTTACTTATGGCCATGATTATCCAAAATTGTTTTGAAACTTGGAGGATGCTGTTCAGGGAGAGACAACAACAACAACAACAACAAAACATTTAAGGAGAGAGAGGTGAGATAAAGAAAGAAAGCACTTGCATAGGTTCAAGTCCTCAGGCAATGGACTCCTGGAACCCATCTGTGTTTCCATTCAGGGTCCAACGTAGACCCCAATACTTTTTGAATGAGTCTTTCTTTGACTTGGTTCATGCTGTGCATTGGGCTAAAAAATAAAAGTTTTGACCAATGTATTCATTTATCTCTTAGCATCATTTCAAATCAAGAATACCTCTCCTATTTATAATCTTTTTAAAATGTAAAATAGAAGGATTACAAGAAAGACATTACAAGCAGCAACAGTAAGATCATATCAGATATATTTTGGGAGAAGAAAAAGGTTTGAAAAGTGTCCCTAAAATGTCACCATGTTGCCAGCTGCCTGTTCTCCTTACTCAGCAGGCCGGTTCAGCCTGGTGCATTGTTGGGCCTGCAGCAATATTCTACAGCAGCAAGGATAGCACATCATCCAATTACATGGTCTATTGTTTCATTATTCACCCTACATTGGCTGCACCTGCCACCAACCCCGCTCTCCTTCATTTCCTACTTGCCAGCTTACCTCCCTCTGTACGCACCACAATCACACCCCGTTCTGAGCCACCTCAGTATCCCATTAGTCTCAGTAAACAATATGCTTCACTTCAATTATGCATTTAGAAATAGTATCTCAATTCCTACCACCCATTTCAGCCAATATTTTACTGCAAACCTCGTAGAGTAGGAGTGAATCATGAAATCAGAAATTTCAGGGCCAAATCAAAGTGGCTCCTGTCCTCGATTGTTTCATGCTTACTTTGGTGCAGGTAGAGTCACACACCGTGCAAACACACACCACATACACAACACACATACATTACATACACTCACAAAAAACACACATACAGGCCATACATACACACCGCACATACATACATCACATAAAACATACACACATACTACATACACACACCACAGACACATGCACACATATCACATACCCCCACATCACAAACAACATACATACACACATACATTACACAAAAAACCGCATACACACCACACATATACACATCACATACAACATATACACAAACCACATACCCACACATCTCACACACACACACACACACACACACACACAAAACCAAACGGAATGCACACACTGTACTCATATCAAGAGAGCCTGGTGCTTGGTTAGAACAGTTAATTTACATAATATATTTTTCAAGCCATGTCACTTTTTCATTTGTGTTACGTGAAATAGTACTTGAGCAATACTATGGGACATGGGAGAGAAATGTAAACATGGTGTCTGCCCTCAGGGAAATTGCATTGTAGCAGGTGGCAGACATGTACACAGGAAGATCATTTCTGAACAATCAGATTCAGAACCTGAATTCCTACACTCAACTGAATCATCAGCATCCAGTCAAGAAATCAATCAAAATCACATCAGCAATTTTAGTAGAAATAGTTTTATATCAGGAGATGGTTAAATAAGTAAAAAAAAAAAAAAAAACAGATAAGTGGTATGACTGGCTGGATCAGTTGGTAGATCATATGACTCTTTGTCTCAAGGTAATGAGTTCAAGCCTCACATTGAGCCTAGAGTCTAAATAAATAAATAAATAAATAAATAAATAAATAAATAAATTTGGGGCACTTGGGTGGCTCAGTTAGTTAAGTGTCTGACTTTTGGTTTCAGCTCAAGTCATGATCTCAGGGTCCTGGTATTGAGCCCTGCATCAGGCTCCACATTCAGCAAAGAGGCTGCTTGAAGATTCTCTTTCCCTCTCCTGCTGCCTCTACCTCCTCTCTCTCTCTCCCAAGTAAATAGATAAATAAATAAATCTTTTATTTAATTTTTTTAAAAGATTTTATATATTTATTCATGTAAGACACAGAAAGAAGCCAGAGACATAGGCAGAGGGAGAGACAGGCTCCTCACAGGGAGCCCGATGTAGGACTTAATCCCGGAACTCCAGGATCTCTCCCTGAGCCAAAGGCAGATGCTCAAGCACTGAGCCACCCAGGCATCCCAATAAATAAATCTTTTAACAAATAAAATAAATATATAAAAATTTAAAAAGACCAGATAAATAAAGGAAAATCCTGTGGTAAAGTAGTGGCAATAACTACACATATGAGCTGCCCCGTCTAGGGGCTGGGGAAAGATGAAATCACTCAGGTCACCACTGGCACCTTTCCACTCTGCAAGAGCCCCCGAATCTCTGGTTTACATAGGGTAATCTGCTTGACTTTCGTCTCCATGGTCCTTGCTCAAATAGCAACCCCACTAAGTCCTGACCACCCCCAAAAGAGGCACAGAATGAGGAGGGCAAAGGCAAGACAAGGATATGGCCTTAAGTGTAACCTGGAGCAGAGACGGTCTCCTGCTACTAAATAGGTCTCACCCCACAAGGTCACCAATGGAGAATGTTACAGCCATTTTTGATAGGAGGGACAGGTTTAAGGAAAATCTCAGGAGACTAGCTGGCCACATCAAGTTTCTATCAATCACCTACACATCTAAGTAGGGACCTGGATGTGAGTCTGGGACTTGAGGATGAGGTCCTATCTGAGACAACAATGTTGGAGCTATCAGCTTCCACCTGGTATGTAAAGCCATGACATCAGGAGAAGTCAACAACAGATAAAGGAAATGTAAAAAAGAAAAAAGAAAAAAAAAAAAAGCTTGAGCTCCAGAAGGCACCAAGCTTAGTGGCTGAGGGGCCAAGGAGGAAACAGTAAACAAGACTAAATTAAAACAGATAATGGAGTGGCCCTGTGATACCTGGGATACCAAGTTGATGACCTTGGAGGTGGAAGACTGATTATATTGTCCAATGCTGATATTCAGGATCCAGAGATGAGACCGACAGCCCCACTAATTATTTAAACCAGGAAAATCTGATTAAAAGAATCATTAACGAGACACTTATGAACTGAAAAAGGAAAACATTAGAGTATCTGGGAGATCAGAACTTCGGGAAGCTGCCACCAGCCCAAAGAGACTGAATTGATAAATGGAGATGATCAATGTAGATGTTTGTTGGAGGAGACACAAGCTTGAAAACTCAGGCATTCCAGGAGGGGATGCCACTGTCCTGGTGCAGGTATCTCCACACTCAAAGTGGGAACTCCACAGAGCTGGGTTCTGGACTTCCAAAGATGTGACAGTGGCCAGCTGCTGCTGGTGTCTCTGAGGGACACAGCTGGATCTGTACGTGCAGCTTGGAACCACCAATGCCTGGATGAACAAGCATGCCAGGGTTATATCATGGGGATGGGAACCAAAAGCAGACAGGGAGTAGCCACACCCCTTCCCTTCTGAGGCCTTCCTTTAGGTCTCTGTGAAGCTGGACGATGGGAGTGGGGAGCTGACATGAGGTGGATGACCAGAGATGACAAGTGCCTGAGCCACAGGGCAGGAGAGGCCATCTACATGTATATGAACTCCACTACCCATTATGGACAGGGTGCCAGGGGCTTGTCTCTAAAGCATAAGGGCAAGTCCTGGTGGTGCTGGGACTAGAAAAAGACCATCGAAGCCTGCAAACAAAAGTTCAACAAAAAGTGACTGAGCACCCAGCTTTATCTGCCATATGGAATTGGTATCTTAAAAAGCAAAATAGTGATTTGGGCCAGGGGACTGGCATATTTTTTTTTTCCTGTAAATCATCAGATAGCAAATATCTGAGGCACCATGAGCTGCATGGGCTCCGTCACAACTACTCAACACCAGCAGTGCAGCAGTGGGGCAGTAATAAACAATATATAAATGAAAGCATGTGGCCACACGTTAAAACTTTATTTCTTGACACTGAAATTTGAATGTTATATAATTCTCACATGTCCTAAAATTGCATGCTTTTGATTTTTTTTTTCAATCATTTCAAAGTGTGAAAGCCATTCTTACGTGGGGAGCTATAGCAGCCAGGAGGATTTTCCTGAAGGGAATGCTTAGCCACCTCCGGGTTTCTGCTCAGGCTCTGCCCTCACAAAACATGAAAATCTGCAGATAACAACCCACAGGCACAACAGTGTCTAGTCAGAGGTAGAAAAACATGGATGTGATTTTGGAAAGATATGCTGAGTTCTTTGCAAGTTCCAGTACCTAGGGAAACTTTGGAAGAAGTAGAATATTAGAGACTGCAATGTGCTGATCTAGACATGGAGGGGAAACCATTAGAATCCCACCAGCTCTCAGTCTGCAGAGCAGATGTTCGTGTTTGGGTAGAACCATGAATTACTCTTCACGGCCCCTCCAGAGCCTCTCTGTCTGGCAATTTTCCATAAAATGGCCAATATGGCAGGCTAGCAATCAGCATTTTCAAACTTAGTCTGTCTTTATGGATCGCCATTAACATGAGGTGTGACAGCAATCTGAGATGACAGGAGGGAAATGCCCAAGCTCTCCTAGACAAATGCCATTCACCACAGCATGAACATTTTCCCAAGCACACCAGGACGGCTTATAGAAAACACAGGGAAGGAAGTAAACTATCTGGAAGAAATTAGCTGTTGGCCAGTTGCACCCGTCCTGGATTGCCTTGCTGATGTACTTTAGAACCCAATGGGATGAAGACCATGTTCCCCCTCACTGTGGCTCAGAAGAGCCACTCTGGTGCTACAGCATGGTCCTTTGTGCTTTCCCCACAACACACACACACACACTCCAGTTTCCCAAAGCAGGTAGAGCAAGAGGGGCACTGATGCCAGCAAGGAAGGACACAGTCATACAAGGTGAATGGCTCCACGACAAGCCTCTGGGGGTTCAAATTCTGCTTCTGCCACTTTGTACTGTGAAACTTAAGATGAGGTGGATTATTTAGTTGCCCTGTACATTAGTTTTTTTAACTATAAAGATATGCAGAAAATAATGGCATCAATCCCACACAATTATGAGAATTAAATGGATCAATACATGTAAATGGCTTAAAATAGTGCCTGGTGCAAAGTAAAACATTTAATGAACATAATTGACTCTAGAGCCTGATATAAAAGCCATGGTTAGTCTTCTACAGCCTGGTGGACAAACTCCAGCCTCCTGGGCTTGAGACCTCACCTGTCATTAGCTACAATCACACAGGATTTCTGAATACTCTACAAATACCCCACATCCGTTCTCATTGACGCTTTTGTACTCGCTCTTTTCTGTACCTCAAAAGTCTTTCCCTATCGCTGTCCTAAAATCTCTACTCATCCTTTCAGATCTAGCATGAAAATTTCTTAATTTTATACTATCTCAGCCTACAGAAAGTATTAAATTCCTTCTACCATGAGCTCTCTGGGCACTTTCCTTGACTAGCACAATGTCTGATAGTTAAAACGGGTCTTCAGGAACTCTGGCTTTCGGGCAGTCCTATTATAAAAGATGAAAGTCCTTTTATCTCTCTGGTAAAGAGCAGGTTTTCCTACACACATTCCGTAACATTAGTTAGCCTTTGCTTCATGCCCAAAACAGAGTTACAGGATTTTGTATTTGCAGAAGAATGCCCTCAGTGCTTTGGATGAACAAAAATTTCCTTTGTTTGGTTCCCCTTGGTCCGTCTAAGAGAAACTGGATTTTTCTTAAAGTAACAAACATCACCTAAAACTAAAAGGGAAATATGCAAAGGAACACACATGTGCAGTGATCATGGAAAGCTCCAGTCTGGTTATGGAGTAGAGACTCCAGATCTACTGGGGTGGAGGTTGGAACACAGAACAACAGGTTGTATGCTGAGTGCAGAAATGTGTAGGTTCAAATTCCAGCTGGAGGACCTGGTAGCCTGTCAACTTGGGCAAGTCTATTCACAGGTGAGAATCCTGAGCTAAACATTGGGCTGGGGCACCTGAGCGGCTCAGTCTATTGAGCGGCCAGCTCTTGATTTTGGCTCAGGTCATGATCTCAGTGTTGTGAGACTGAACCCTGCTCCTCACTCATCAGGGAATCTGCTTGAGATTCTCTCTCTCTAACATAAATATATTTTTTAATTGGGTTAATACCAGAAAATTCTAATATGAGGAATAATGAAGTAGGTATTACTGACAACATTAGGCCTGGGCCTGGGCCTGATCAATATAGGTGTATATTTATCAAAATAACTGCCTTGGCAGCATTAATTGGAAGAAGAGGGGAGGATAATCTGGGTGTTGTATATCCTAAGGAGACAACTTTCCAACTCCAAAGGAATGCTAAAACTTCTCGGGAACTTTTCTATATTATTTTTTTTTAATTTTATTTATTTATTTGAGAGAGAGTGAGAGGGTGAGAGAGAGGGTTGAGAGAGAGTGAGAGGGTGAGAGAGAGGGGAAGAGCACAAGCAGGAGGCAGAGGCAGAGGAAGAAGCAGACTCCCTGCTCAGCAGGCAAGTGGGGCTCCATCCCAAAACCCTGATATCATAACCTGAGATGAAGGCAGATGTCTAACCAAATGAGCCACACAGGCACCCTCGGGAACTTTTCTTTGATTAATTTTCAGCTCCCAGCCTACTCTCCACTCTCAACAACCCAAGCAATTGATCATTCTAATGAAAGATTTGGAAGATCTGAAAGACTTTTTAGAATTTAAAGCACAGACCAAGGATACACACAAACTGCCCCTCCCTCATTTCTCTTTTTTTTAAATAAATTTATTTTTTTATTGGTGTTCAATTTGTCAACATACATAATAACACTTCATTTCTGGTTTCTAAGTACCATCCTCCCCATGATAGGCTGGAATTGGTATTGGAAATTCCCCACAAATATATATATAGACAGACAGATGAGGGCTAGCTAGCTGCCTCTAGTCTAGCATAACTATAAAATCAAATGCAATCATATTTATAAGCTAGAGAATATCTGGAGCTTTCAGGCCTGAGTCTCGTCAAAAATTTCAGGCCAGAAACAGTCAGGTTTCTCCTCCACTTGGAGCAAAAGAAGGAAAGGTATAAAAAGGAGGAAGGGAAGAAAAATGAAAGAGGGGGAGAAGGAAGGAGAGGGGAGGGGAGAAGAAGGAAAATTAGCCAGCTAGGAAGTTTCTCTAGCACCTTGGATTGAAAAAAGAGACCAAGGAAAAACCAGAATGAAAGAAAGTGGGTCCAAGTAATGCTAAACATGGGGTGGGAATTGAATGCAACGTTTTCAGGAGAGAATGTCTCAAGGTGGAGGAAATATTCTAAATTGTGATGATGGTGATGGTTACATTTATTAAAATTCATCTAACTGGGGCAGCCTGGGTGGCTCAGTAGTTTAGTGCTGCCTTCGTCCTGGGATCAAGTCCCATGTCGGGCTCCCTGCATGGAGCCTGCTTCTCCCTCCGCCTATGTCTATGCCTCTGTGTCTCTCTATGTTTCTCACGAATAAATAAATAAAATCTTTAAAAAAATTCATCTAACTGTATACCTTAAATAGGTGATTGTTTTGTACATTAATTATACCTCAATAAAGCTGCTTTTAAAAAAACTCTGGCAGGGCAGGTGCATGGAGGCATAGTCGGTTGAGTATCCCGCTTTTGGTTTTGGCTGAGGTCATGATCGCAGGGCCATGAGATAGAGTCCCAAGTTGGCTCCATGCTCAGCATGGAGTCTGCTTGGGATTTTCTCCCTCTGTCTCTGCTCCTACCACACTGACCCCATGCATTCTCTCTCCCTAAAATAAAGGAATAAATCTTTAAATAAAAATCTGGCAGGGCAATCTGGGCTTGAGCCAAAAAGGAATGAGCCAATGAGTTGGGTGGGGCTTGTGCATCAACTTGGTGAGATGTGGGTTTGTGAACTTTTCACAGAATGTTAGAAGGTTTGGGGTTTGCATGAATGTTAGGGGTTTGCATGCTCCTTAGAGCAGCTGCTGACTCTCCAGAGGGTCTATCTCTCTGGGAAATTCACTGAGTTTAGAGAAGGTGGCAGAAAATTTTATTTGGGGACTCAGACCAGAAGAAGTTTCTTTGGGGGCAGGCAGGAAGCTGGGCTCCTATGGTCCCTGGGCGTAAGGCTGGCCAACCCTGAGGAAGAGAACAGGTGGGGAGGGCAGTCATCAACTCTAGGTCTCACCTGGAACAGGAGCACAGGTGACTGGGGAAGCTGTGGAAAGCTCTATCTAACATGGGACAGAGAAGCCTGGTATTCCCTACAGGGAGGTCTAGGTTTCACACCACAAGTGCAATATGGTATATAAAGGAGACCATGTGTGAACACTGGTCCAGGTGTATAAATTCTGGTGCTCCAGTTGTCCTGTCTTTAAAAAGTTTATGCCAGGATTCATGTGGACGGAGGAGAAGAAGCCAGGTGCCAGCATGGCCAGTTGTCCTGGACTTTCTGGGAGAAAGCAGGGTAATACCAGACAGGTAAGTGATACAACAAGGAAAGGGGGGGCAAGCCAGAATTAGTGGGTCACGCTCCTGTAGATACCTGTCCCACCCCCACCCCTTCCCCAAAGCTTTGGGTGCTCAGATTTCACCTACCTTCAAAACATAACTATCACTAGTGTGTGGAAAGGGTGGATATTTCACCCAAACTCTGGTTGTGAAATTTGCACAACTAGAAAATGGCAAGAAAATGCTATAGAGATACTTCTGGAAAAAATGGGAAGGGGATGAGCTGGGGTCTACATCATTAGCAAACACGTCAGTGTCCACCAAAGGTTTCAACTCAGGCTGTGGCACACCAGAATCACTGACATTGGGAGACAGTGGTTGAGAATCCTTGATAGTTTCTCCTTTTGACCAAATTGTTGTCTTAAATCATCCCCTTCTGACAAGTCTGCATGCAACCAATCCGTCTATATCAGATCTCCTGTGGCTGTAGTATTTTGTTTGATTTTTTTGCTTGTTTTCATTTTTTTCAAGTTTTTACTTAAATTCTAAGTAGTTAACATTTAGTGTAACTAAATAATTTAGCTACAGGTGTAGAATTTAGTGATTCATCACTTACCTACAACACCCAGTGCTCATCACAAGTGCCCTCTTTAATACCCATCACACATCTAACCCATTCTCCACCCACCTTCCTCCATAATCCCTCAGTTAAGAACCTGTTCCCTATAGCTTAGTGCCTGTTTTATGGTTTGTTTCTCTTTTTTTCCCATTTTTCCCCTAAGTTTATCTGTTTTGTTTCTTAAATTCCACACATGAGTGAAATCATATAGTATCTGTCTTTCTCTGACTGACTTATTTAGGTTAGCATAAATACACTCTAGATCCATGCATGTCATTGTAAAAGGCAAGATTTCATTCTTTTTGATGGCTGAGTAATACCCCATTACATATATAATGGAATATATTATATAATGGAGTAATACTCCATTGCATATTTTTATCCATTCATCATTAATGGACACTTGGGCTGCTTCCATAATTTGGCTATTATAAATAATGCTGCTACAAACATTGGGTTGCACGTGTCCCTTCAAATCAGTATTTTTGTATCCTTTGGGTAAATACCTTGTGGTGTAATTACAAGGATTGTAGGGTAGCTCTGTTTTTAATTTTTTGAGGAACCTCCATACTGTTCTCTAGAGTGGCTGCTTTATCAATTTGTTAAATTCTGAACTCTATCCCCATGAGGTAACTACTTTTTATTATACTCATTTTATAGACATGGTAAACTTAAGCACCAAGAAGTTAAAGCAATCTGTCAAAGTCACACAGTAACAAGTGAAAGATCTGAGATTCCACTAGAAGGCAAGTCTCATTCAGTCCAGACCTCTCTTTAAGCACCTTCGAAAACTGTGATGTTTCACGTTGATTGTAAAATTGCTCTGCTTATACAGGGACAGATCATCCATTGGTGAGCTAGTAATCAGTATTTAAAGCTTACTAAGTGTAGCCTGATTAGACATCTTATAGGAGTGCATTTTATAAACAGTAAACTGTGGAGGGTTTCCCAGGAAATTGATTACAGTTGGACATTTTCTGGCAAATTCTGAGATCTTTTAAATAATTCGCTTGTAAAGGAGAAGGTAATCCCATTAAGGTAAGAGGTAGAATTACAAAATAAACTAGGCAAGGACTCTGCCATGGAAAATAATTTAATATGACAAAGCAAGAGGTAATTCTAAGGAAGGTATTGGAAAAAATAATTAGCTATTTAGAGGAGGTATAATTACTTTGGGTTCTTACCTCCCCATATGCATCAGAATAAATCCCTCAACAATCAGTGGTAAAATTTTAAACAGTACTCACAGAAAAACAAATAAAATAAAGTTAAATTTTACCAAACCTCTGGGGAAAGGGTTGGGTGTTTAATTTCTAGAAAAAAAAAAAAAAAACAAAGAAAAACTAAACCAATCTGAATATATAAAAATCAAAATGCTTTCTAAAAAAAATAGGCAAACATGTCCTAGTATTTTCAGAAAATAATTTCCCAGGGGTTATGAACTTTATTATACAAAAGCTCAAGCATTAATATACAAAATGATACCATGTCTCCAGTAGAAAAATAGAAAAAATGGACAAAACATGGATAGTAAAGTTATAAAAGTGGAAGATATATATTTATCAAACATTTTAAATAGTCAAACTTAATCAAACAAATAAATATACCTAATATACTGAGAAATGGTTTTCATGCCTTAAAAGTAGAAGCTTAAATATATAACCATAGGAAAAAATAAAAATAAAAAATGTATTCATAGGTATATCCATGACATATATAAATAAAGACATAGCTCAATTCCCCACCTCGTCTACTCATGAATGGAGAAACATGCCCTCACTGACATGTATTGCTACAGCATGGAAATTGGCAAAAGCCATTTAGAAAGTAATTAGGATGGACATATAAATGGCCAGAGAGCAATAAAAATCAGAAATTAATGCTCAGAACATATATTTATACACAGACAAATTTAAACCTGCTCATATAACTTGGAATGGAGAAGAAATCCAAACAAACCATAAACTACGAGACATGACCAACGACCTCTGTCTACCTCAAACCTGGGAGATGGTGACCAAAGCTGTATTAGAAGTAAAGTCATCCTCAGACACATGCTTGAGAAGGAAGAAAGAAAAGGAAAGGAAAGTTTAAAGCATAATCCATTATTTTTTAACTTTTTATAAAGCTAAAAGAGGAATGCTTCTTCCATTTTTCGTGTGAGATCTGAAAGACATGTAGAAATCCATTAAGTAGAAAGAAGAGAAGCACAATCCAAGCCAAGGGCTTGAGGGGACGAAAGAGAACAGACCAGGTCCTGGCCACACAGTCTCTATTGGCTTACGGTACTTCTCTGCTTAACCTAAGACCACTGTGAAACCAGATAAGGACTTACATAACTGATAATATTATTAATATTATCATGTACACACCCAATCCCTGTGTGTACGTGCCCCATCCTCATACCTCATGTCTCCCTGCAAGGTGGAAAGTGTGTTGAAAATCAGCAGGGAAGTATGCACCAGTCTGTTCAGGAAGCAAGAGAAGCTGGAAAGTCAGATGGGAGTGCTACTGGGTTAGAACTGAAGAGCTACGTGTAGCAGGTAAAGCATACTGGGCATCGTGATGGATTCCTGTGAAAATGACCTGACCATCATGGCTTTCAGGTGTTATTTATTGAAATGAGAAATCCTACAAGAGGGGAGGAGCTCAATTGGCCAAATGTACTTAATTCACAAACACCTGATTTTTTTAGTAGAGTCTTTTGGATTTCACAGAATATTGTATTGAATGGAGGGTTTTAATAGTTTTTGAAAAAATTCTTTAAAAAAGAAAAGATTTTATTAAGCAATCTCTACTTAACGTGAGGCTTGAATTTAGAACTCCTGAGATCAGGAGATCACGAGTTGCACGTGTAAGAGTCACCAGGCACCCCTAGAAAATTTCCATAAATAGATAGATCAATCGATAGATAGATAGATGATAGATGATGATGATAGATAGATAGATAGATAGATAGATAGATAGATAGATAGATAGATAGATGATAGATAGATAATTTATTTATTAGAGAGCAGATTAGGGAGGGACAGAGAGAGAAAGTGAGAATCTCAAGCGGGCTCCACACCCAGTGCAGAGCCTGACATGGAGCTAGGTCATGACCTGAGCCAAAATCAAGAGTCAGATGCTCAACACATTGAACCACCCAGGCACCCCTCTCCATCTATTTTAAGGACTGTTTTTCATTGTGTCTTTGTGGCATTTCTGGGAACATTCTCTTTGCCAAAACGTAAGATCAATGAGTGGTTCAATCTGTTTATAAATATATATAAATTTTTTTTTCAAAAACTTAATCAGTAATCAGTATGTCTATTTTTATTTTTTTTTTAATTTTATTTATTTATGATAGTCATACAGAGAGAAAGAGAGAGGCAGAGACACAGGCGGAGGGAGAAGCAGGCTCCATGCGCCGGGAACCTGATGTGGGATTCGATCCCGGGTCTCCAGGATCGCGCCCTGGGCCAAAGGCAGGCGCCAAACTGCTGCGCCACCCAGGGATCCCAATATGTCTATTTTTAACATGGAAATCTTTTAATGTATGTTGATTTTATTATAATCCCATGTTATACCACTTTCTATTCTTTATTAGCAATTTAACATTTAGGATTCTTTGATTTCTGAAAGAGCATGTCAACATTAAATTGTGTCTGGCAATTAGTATCTAAATTTTAACACATAACAAAGTTGCTGTGCTGCCTTATTGATTGTGTTAAATGTTCCATTTTTGCACTTTTGTGAATTTTATTTAAACTTACTTTTGAACTATTACAAATGTTTATTATGACTAATGTATTTAAAATCAGAAAAAAATAAAAATAAAAATAAAAATAAAAATCAGTTTACTAACCACATGGCCCATTATGGTAACTCCTTCCAGGCCTGCTCACTCCTTTCCTATCCCTTTGAATGGTTTCCCCCTACATGTATAATTTATTCTGTAATCAACTATCAAACTGTCCTTCCTAACATCCTTGTTAGAACCAAATTTAAGCATTTTATTCACCACTGAACTGTATAAATACTTCTGATTTCTTAGGATACTTTCAAATATGATTTTTCTTCCACAATGTAAGCACTTTTAATACTTAATACTTTGATTTTTGGCCCAGTAAAGATGATTTCAGACTGCTAGCCTCCAAACTGTGAGAGAATAAATTTCTGTTGTTTTAAGCCTCTTAATTTTGTGGTAATTTGTCACAGCATTCCTAGGGAACAGTAGATGGTGAATGTACATCAGATTTGGGTTAGTTCTCTTTTGTTTATGAAAGCATATCTTTAACCACTATTAATAAATCCTAATGCCACTGAATTTGAGTGCAATATGAAAATATTACTTCAAAATCTTCATGGTCCCTTTAGGACTTTTAAAGAGACAGATTGGACTTTTGATCGCTAAAATAGTGTGGTAAAAGCTCAAGTTGTCCTAAATCCTCAGGAGCACCTACATATTGGAGTTCTTGCTTTAAATCCACTTACTATATACCTTACCTTTTCTGCACAGTGCCTTTGTTAGGAAAAGAGATGTAGATAATGAAAAGGCTGGCTTTGTCCAGTACCAGCACAGTTGGAGCCACAGATAACTGCCCCAATTATTCAGAAGAAAGAAGAAAGTACAAGATCTAGTCATGACAAACAAACAAACAAACAAACAAAAAAACCTTCAATTTTCCTTTAGTTGTCTGGTTGAAATGTATATATATCTGTGAATACTTCTACCAAACTTCTGATTTCTCTATTTACCATAAGAAGCTCTTTGTCTATCTTTAAAATACTGCTATGCAGAAAAAACTAAAATCTGTCAAAATAAAGCCTGCAAAAGTCTTACTGTCCTACAACCAGCCCATCCAATAGGATTTCTAGTGAATTTTGCAGAGTTAAATGAAACATATATTGGTAGACTTGGTGAGGTGGTTGTTTAGTAAATACATCTTTGACGACCACATGGGAAGTCCTGAAAGCAAACCAGGTTGGTGTAGGAGAGCTGGGTGTTGCTAATTCCACATGGTTAATTGTAGATGTCTCTGTAACACCTCAGGGAGATGGAGGAAGGCAGTTGAATGTGAGGTTCCAGGTGAGACTAGATCTCTACTTGAGAGAGAAGTGAATGTATCCTCTGCCATAGGAGCGCTGAAGCAGTGAGTGACAATGGGATCCCTCAGCAGAGTTGAGAACAAGCAGTGAGCTTTGGTTGGACTTCAAGAGTATGAATCTGCCACAGAAACTGGAATGATCAGATGCAGGAAGAAAGCCATGTGAGGACTAAGTCATGAAAGCCAAGGGCAGAAAGTCTAACCCAGAGGAGGCAGCAAGCCACTGAGACAGATTAATAAAGAGGAAAATTAGAAAGTGCTGTTTAGATTTCATAATAAAAAGGTCATTGACAACTTTAATGAGAGAGGTGCTTTTTTTCTCAGAAGCTCCACCAGAGTGCATTGAAGAGAAGGTGGGAGATAACAATAAATTGAGACAATAAGTATAAATAGGCATTTGAGGAGGAGGACGGTAGCAGTAGTTTGGAATGGGTGAGAGGGTCCCTACCACCCTCCAAGAGCAGAGACACCCGAGCATATTTAAATGCTGAGGTAAAGGATTGACTTTATTTTTATTTTTATTTTTTTCAAAGTTTTTCTTTTTTTTAAATTAATTTTTATTGGTGTTCAATTTACCAACATACAGAAAAACACCCAGTGCTCATCCCGTCAAGTGTCCACTTTGACTTTAGAGTGAAGTTAGAAACTCAACAAAGAGAAAGAAATACCAGGAATAATAGTATTTTATTAATCTGGAGAATGTAGGAGGTGATGGGGACCACAGAACCAGAGAAGGGGCAGCACATCCTTGTAACTAAAAAGGAACAAAAATAATATGGGAGGACTTCTGCTCCCAGCCCAGATGGGGTAATAGGTACAGGGTCGATCCCCCATGTGAACAAGGAAATACAGATGAGACACAGGAGCCAATATTTGTCAAGATGCTGGTTATCAATGAATTGAGGTCTTTGTATGATGAAAATAGTTTAGGATGCAAAAATGAGTAAAATGCTATCCTACGTGCTCAGAAACCATACACCAGAACTGGTATACTACACATAACTCACCTCAACTCATGGTACAGAGACAGTGCTATCTTGTGTTTAAAAGACTGAACAGTTTGGTAGAGGCTTTTATAGAGCACTGGTTCATTTTCAAAGAGATGGACATCAAAATGCTTTATATTAACAGAAAGATATGGATACTACATTTTTCACACTATAGGTGAGCACTCTGCCATGTTGTGAAATATTCTTTTAATCCAGTCAATTATTTGTGAAGAACTATCACTCAATGCCCACATATGGGCAGTGGAGCTCATCTGGACAGAAGGAAAGAGTTCCTCTGTCTGGTGTCCTTTAGTGCTTGAAAGGGATGTCCTCAGTGAGCTGGGTACACCTGGTTCATTTGTAGCTTCACAGGGTACCAGTCCCAGGGGCAAAGGTGGAGCTTCTCCTGCTATCCATCTGGATGCATCCCATTGGGTCTCCTCACCCCGGTCACATCACATTAACCTCATCATTCAACCTAGCTCTGTACTGCTGGGCACCCCCGTCCTACTGCCTGGGGCCACCTGGGATCCTGCAAGATGGATGGATTTGGAGAGTGACCTTGAATGTTTGCAAATCACTAACATGCCACAGCCCACAGTGCCCCAGAAATTATGTGCAACAGCCCACACTGCCTCAAAAACAAGAAAGTGTACTCTGCATGAGACTTCACAATTATATAGTCACTCCTGACTTGATTCTAAACAGCCCGCAAAAACACACATCCAGGGATGACTGAAGTACTTACTTCTAACGTCTACAGAAGACCCGTGGTAGCCATTCCATTGAGGGAACCCAGATTGTGCCAACACGTCTTCTTGGATGCTCCTCCCTGGAGAGAGTGTCTGCTCACCTCCCAGTGCCTCCCTCACTCTGGAGCCCACTTTCCCTGCCCCAAGCCCTTGGTGCCCTCACTCTGCTCCAGGCTCTCATAAGAACATCTTACATTTTACATTCTCCCTTCTTAAACTGTCTGCATGTTTTGAAATGGAGTCTGATATGTGGACGTTCTTATGCACCAAGGAGAAATCATCTCCTTCCTTCTAGACAACAAAACACGCTCTCACAGCTCAGCTTGAAAGCTTCCATTAGTCTCCCTTTATGACAGCATCACTCTGATCTCCTTAACATGGCACCTGAGACCTCCCACTACCTGACCTCGACCCACCTCACCTATCTGCTCTCCCGCAGCCCACCCAGAAGCCAAGTGGCAGTGTCCCAAAAGGCATCTGCAAAGTGTGCCCCCCAAGAAGGGAACCATGAATCTTGAATGCGAATGGGTTGTAACATGCATAATTTTAGTGCCTGTGAACTGTCATCCAATGTAATTGAGGCTCCATTTACAATGGATCTTGTTTATTATGTAGCCATGACTTTTATTTCTGGTGTCCTGTATTCCAATATCAAGTAGGGAAAATATTCCATGAGATTTTTACTTCTTCCTATTTAATTTTTATCACATAAGCTATTTAAGGAGAGTGATAATAAACATCTGGTAGAGGTGAAGTGGTTTATATGTTGTATATATTGTCTTACCTCCAATCCCTTCAAAACGTTGCAGCTCTCACCTTCCCATTGTGCAGATTAAAAACCAAGTTCCAAACAGACATTATTAACAGTGAACTATAAGTTAGGAATTATGTTAGACTCAGAAATATAAAGATACATCAATAAATTTATGTAAATATAGTTATTCTGTAGCAAAGTCAGATTAAACCCTGAATATCCTGAGTATAATTGTTTTTATCTTGCATCCTACCAGTATCCTCTGCATATTTATAAATATATATAATATACATCTACAACGTGTTAATAATTAACTATCCTAGATGTAATCATTGTGCAAGGTTTGATCCATACAATTTGCTTAGTCTTCGTTATTCTTATTCTACAGTGGAATGGAGTTGTCCTTAATAGAGCTGTATCTAGTTGTTACTGGATTTACAATGAGAAAAAATTTTTCTAATGTTTCAGAAGTTCAGTGTTAAGAATTTAATGTTACCTGAAAATTTTCTGTGAGCGGATCATTAATTTTTGGAGAACAGAAGTGGTACACGTAGGGATAGAAATAAAAAGCACCATTAAGTACCCAAGGCTGAGCAGTAGGAAGTCATGAAACCACTGGGAACACTGATCCCCTTTTCCTCATCCCTATTATGTGCCTGGAAGACAAACACTGTGATCCCAGCTCCCAAAAGAAGGTACGTGCCTGCCAGAAGCCATGGGAGAGATCACTGTCTGGACTAGTAGTCAGCGACCACTGGACAAGTGATTTAACTTCTCTAAGCTACATTTACCAAACTTGAAAAATACAGATAATTTTTACCTAACTTCAGAGTTAAGGTAAGAATCAAATGACAAACACAAAAGAACTGTGCCTTGTGTAGATTCGGTAAATTCCTTTTTCCTCTTGGATTGGACACAGAATGGAAAGGATACTGGAAATAACACACTGATTTAGCTTAAGTGCTAAAATATTCATTGGTTGAATGACTGTGAATTGAGTGCTCCCTAGTCCTTGACAGGGTAACTCAAGGAATCTTTTTAGTAACTCTTGCTTTTTTAATGTCTTGGGTAGGAAGTAGGGTCAGAGATGCGTGTTAGTCGACTAGGGCTTCCACACCAAAATGCCAAACCGGGGGTATTAAACAGTTGGCATTATTTTCTCACAGATGAGCAGACTGGTCATCTGAGACCGAGATGCCAGCAGAGCTGGTTTGCTGGTAAAGCCTCCCTCCCTGGTGTGCGAACGGACACCTTCTTGCTGTGTCCTCAGCTGGACTTTTTTGTGTGTATGGACAGAGAGAGAGCATGCTCTCTCCACTGTCTTCTTCTTCTTACAAGGTCACCAGGCCTATCCCATCAGGGCCCCACCTTTAGGACCTCATTTAACCTCAATTTACCTCCTTAACCTTACTCTTTCCAAATACAGTCACCTTGGAGGGCAGGGATTCAAAGTATGAATGGGAGGCAGGGCACAATTCAGTATTTCAAGTCTCATGAGAAAGTAAAAGCAGTGGGACTAAGATTTTGGTCTCTGCAAATCCCAGGTCCCCAAGTTCCTTCTAAGATATCCAGCCTCTCACTCCTTACCGTGCATAGCCAAGGTCCCCAATGCCAGAGCATCAAGATACAGAAACTAAGAAAATGCTCTGACAATGGGAGCCTCGATCCTGGAGAGACAGTCCCTCCCAGGGTTAGCTAATTCCAAAAGAATTCTCCTGAGAGCCTTTGATGGCAAACCAAGTTGACTCCAGCCACACTGGGTTTCTCAGTTCTCCTCCCTAATGACCATGCACTGGCCACTTCTTCTGCTTAGAAAGTTCTTTCCCTAGATCTTCAAGTACTTTGACCCTTCTAACCATCCCCATCTGTGTCCTAAATGCCACCTCCTCAGAGAGGTCTTCCTTGACTGGCTTATGTCACTATTTATTTGGTCTCCATCTCGGGGCCATCCATATGTACTATATATATATGAAAGCCCTGCTAGAATGGAGCCAGGAGGCCAGTAGCGGGGGCTCTCATGCCCTATCACTCCCCACAAAGGAGACGAGGCCTATACTTTACTACCCTGGAGGAAAGATTTTCTCCTTCCCCGGCAACAGCCCAGCCAATGAGAGACTGTTTGACTCAGCCAATGAGAAGCCACTATACGTCGTCCTCCCCATTTACTCCAATGGACTTTGAGTTTACAACAGCCCTCCCAACTCCCCATTCCTCTATAAAAGAGCATTCTTCTGCTTTGTTCTGCAGACTTGCTATGTTTGCTGTAGCAGAAGTGCCCAGAGCTTGCAATTCTCTATTCTTCTCAAATAAGCCCATTTGGGGTAGTAAAATAACTGACAGTTGTAGCTTTAGGATTAGCAATATAATTGAAATTAAATTCACATGACATAAAATTAAAATGTACAATTCAGCAACATGTAGCTAATGCAAAATACTGTGCAATTACCACTGCTATCAAGTTCCAAAAGATTTACTTCAAAATACCCCATTACCCCACTAAGCAATGACTCCCCATCCTCTCTTCTCTCACCCTTGGCATCTCTTAGGTTTCTTTCAATCCTATAATTCTTTTTTTTAAAGATTTTATTTTCATTTATTTATTCATGAGACACAGAGAGAGAGGCAGAGACACGGGCAGAGGAAGAAGCAGGCTCCATGCAGAGAGCTGGATGTGGGACTTGATCTGAGGACGCCAGGATCATGCCCTGAGCCAAAGGCAGAGGCTCAACGGCTGAGCCACCTTGGAGTCCCATCAATCCTATAATCTTTGATGCTATCATAAGCAGGAGCTCTTCCTTTCACCCCTTTGTATTTTCTAACTAATTTTTACAAACATATTGGATTTTTGGTAAATTATGCATTCAGAAAACTTATTAAATTACATTATTAATTGTTATTATTTCTAGTTTTTAATTTTTCTAGAAACAATTGCTCATTAAATATAACTTTTAATCTCTTCCTTTTCAATTTCTTAAGGAATTTTAATTATGTTTCTTATTTCATTGTGTGGACTTCTCCTCAACACTAGTGAGTAAAAATGGTTACAATGGTAATTCTTGTTTCTTACTACAAATACAATTGTCTTAAATTTTCAACATCCCTTATTTAAGCCATGGAAGGGAACTGAATTTTCTCAAACCATGTCTCTATATCTGTTGAGATGAATGTGTAATTTTGAATTTTATATGGTGAACTACAATAACACATTTTTACAATGTTGAATTATTCTTGTGTTGCCAGGATATATGCTGTTTGGTCAGGACGTGCGTGTTTTTGTGTGCCTGCCCTTAATGCAATACTGACCATTCATCAATGTCTGTGGGCCTGGCTCCTCATGTCTAATGACTTCTCTTCTGTGTTAAAGTCTAGAAGTGTTTCAGCCATTGTCTCTTCAACTGTTGTTCTTGAACATTCTCCTCTGAAAATATCTGATGCCTGTTTTAGCCTCTGAAACTATCTTTCCATTCATTTCACTGGTATTTTAAATTTCTATCTTATTGTCTCTCTGCTGGATTCTAAATTACTTTATCAGTACTGTCAATCAATTGATTACTTTTCAACTTTATCTTGGAAGTCTACAGTTTATCTGCTTATAACATGCTTTATTTCATTTTTTTAGTCTAGAAATATGTGTTTTGTATTTATGCTTTCATATTTCATTTGTGCCTGATTTTGTGCCTTTTCCACTCTTTTTTTAATAAATTTATTTTTTATTGGTGTTCAATTTGCCAACCAATAGAATAACACCCAGTGCTCATCCTATCAAGTGCCCCCCTCAGTGCCCATCATGCAGTCACCCCCACCCCTCACCCACCTCCCCTTCCCCCACCCCTAGTTCATTTCCAATCTTTAATCGAAGTTATGCCTTATTTATTTCTGAATGTCTTTTAAAAAATAATTTTATTTATTTATTTGAGAGACAGCACAAACAGGGGATGGAGAGAGGTAGAGAGAGAGGGAGAAGCAGACTTCCTACTGAGCAGGGAGCCCAACATGGAGGGCTCGATCCCAGGATCCTGAGATCATGACCTGAGCAGACACTCAGCCAACTGAGCCACCCAGGTGCCCCTGTTTCTGAACAGACTTTGTCAGAGTAGGATTAACATTTGTAATCTGAGTGTTGATTATTTCAGCCTCATTTAACACTGTATTTTCTATGTCTTAGACTCTTATTTTGATGCTTGTTTGAACAGAAGATTTTTTTTTCAGTTTTGTTTTGTTTTTGTTTTTGTTTTTTTTTCTCTCTCTCTCTCTCCCTCCATCTTTCTTGTTATTCTTTCCCTGTAATTTGGTTTTGCAATTGTTTCCACTAGTTGTCTGTGGCAGCTGGCTACAGGATGAGGCTGTGTGGTGGTGGTGTGGCATGGCTTTCCAGAGATTACACTCAGAATATTTTAGCCCCGGTCACAGAGCCTGCTGGCTGTCTGGCTCCCTAATTAGCCCTGAGGCTCTGACACTTCCTACATCCTTTCCTAGGTAAATGGCCTCTAGATGCTACAATTCAGGTATGCTTTGAATAAAATTCTTTTCTAGCTCTTTTGAATGAGTAGTTAGTAACTCTTGGCCTCTTGGCCTGCACATGCTTAATTAGTAAAGTAATTAAGTCATTATGTAAAAAATGATTATCTTGACAGTTATCACTGTGATTATTTACCAGAAAGACAAGGAAATGTCCTTGCCAATTGTTCAAAGAGATTATTTGATGTATTGACTGTGGATATCCTCCTGAGTTATGTATTATTTCCATGTGCCAAATGGCTTATCTGAGGGACCAAAGGATTGTACAGGTATTCATGGCCAGGGATGGTGCCTGGGTGGTGGAGTCGTTTTTGCATCTGACTCTTGGTTTCAGCTCAGGTCATGATCTTAGGGTCATGAGATGGAGGCTTGCATTGAGCTCTGGGCTCAGCGGGAAGTCTGCTTGAGATTCTCTCTCCCTCTCCTGCCCCTCCCTCCACACATCCAGGCTCTCCCTCCCACTCTCTCTAAAATAAATGAATAATTCCTAAAAAAAAAAAAAAAGATGGGGTACTAGGGGGGTTAGCTCAGGTCGTGATCCTGGGGTCCTGGGATTGAGTCCTGCATCAGGTTCCCTACATGGAGCCTGCTTCTCCTCTGCCTGTGTCTCTGCCTCTGTATGTCTTTCATGAATAAACAAATCAATTCATTCATTCATTAAAAAAAAAAAAAGAAAAGAAAAAAACAAGTATTCATGGCCAACAGGGAGGAAACTATTTAGAGACAGGTATTACTGATTCTCAGGAGGGATGTGAAATATGTTCATAGTATCCAGCTTTTTTCTTTGCTATTGTCCCTTTGGGTGAGCTGTCATGATCAGTTATGGCAACCAGAGGTCTTGGTGGCATTGAGGCTATTGCTGATTTGTTTGTGGACCCTTTTAGACACTGGTGTTCCCCATATCTTTTGCATGACATGGATCCAGCCACAGCATGCAATTTTGCAATTTCTTATCTTCCTAACCCCTGAGCAAATCTATCACTGCTTAGATATCCACAGTGTCAAATCTGAACCAAACTCAAACTTCCTCTTGCTGCCCATGAAGAGTGAAGGACACTTAAGACTGATGCCAGGGAAAGGGAAGTCACCAGTTACCATCAGGAATAGGGACCCTTTGTCCCTTCTTCTCTTTCCTTCTCACTTTGCATGATGACTGATGTGCCTGAGGCACGTTTGTGATTCCTTCTGGTGGACTGCATTACTGTTGAGAATTACTGAGGCAGAACTGCAGGTGAAACTCTGAGCAACTAAGGGGCCATGGATGAACACCATTACGCATCGCCAGAGTCCGCCTGTCCGGTGTGATGTTCCTTGGGTAAACTCCCCCAGTTCTCGGAGGGCCCACAGTCATCCCTCTCACAGGTGCTGAGGCAGAGAGTCACCTCTTATTCATTTCCAGTAAGTCAGTGCATTCGAGGAGAGACAACAATCCCACTGTTCCCGGGCCACCTGCATCTTCCCTCCTTCTCTCCTTTTCCATTATAAAGCCCTCTTCTTTATTCCATGACAGAAACCTGACTTTCTCTTCAACAAGAGAGGAAACATGCAGGTGGACTGTCTCTGAGCTACCCTGTGATGCTCTTTGTGGCCTGGCATGTTCTCGTACCCTCCCTTCGACATACTTCCTCCTCCCTTGTCTCTTGGTGCTGACCCACAGGTTCTCTGGGGAGATCCAGAATACACTCTGGCACAGAAAATCCAACTTGAAGGGGTTTCTTCATGTCTTTCAATCCAACTCCTGGATTTACAGCATAGCCAGCCACCTAACTTAGCAGCTTTAGAGTCAGGGGTGTCACTGGGGCTCTTCAGTCAGGGGCTGCGTCCCCACCCCCACATCCAGATCAGTCCCCAGAAGGGGCCCATGTTTGCCATCTTTGCTTCTTTTACAAATTCATCCCGAAAGTGCTGAATGGCAGTCTCACACAACATGCTCCCCACTCTGGTATATCTGCACTTAAAAGGATTCCTGCAGATCTGAAAACTCTGTCCCTAATAGAATGCCATCATCTGTGTAGGGAGATGGTGGAATATTTCAAGGACAGAGGGATTGGAGATATCTATACTCATATTAATTTATATTTTGTTCGTAACCCTTCTCTATGTACAAGCAAAAATAAGAAGATTCTTGGGATGAAGTGTACATAATCCTAATTAGTCCATCACCTATAACCATAAGCAGCACAGGGGAAGGCAAGTGAAGCCAATCTCACACTTCCTGTGGCTCTCAGTTGCTTGATCTCCGCACTTTAACTCATTTAACTGTCAGAGTAAATGTGAGATGACTATTACTCCCATTTTACAGATGAGGTGACACCTAAAGAAGCTGAGGAACTTGCTGGAAATCTCAAAGTGATGATGATGATGAAATGTGAAACCAGATTTCAAAGTTAATATGCTACTCATTAGAACACTCACCCCAGGGCAGCCCAGGTGTCTCAGCGGTTTAGCGCCGATTTCATCCCAGGGTGTGATCCTGGAGACCCAGGATTGAGTCCCATGTCAGACTCCCTGCATGGAGCCTGCTTCTCCCTCTGCCTGTGTCTGTGCTTCTGTGTGTGTGTGTGTGTGTGTGTGTGTGTGTGTGTCTCATGAATAAATAAATAAAATCTTTAAAAAAAAGAATGTTCACCCCAAAAGAAGGAATTTACAGTTAAGGGGGTCCTAGAAGCAACATGGATTAGGAGGGACCACAGCTCAAAGCCATGGGGTAGTACTCCTTTCACCCCAAGTTTACAATGCCAGGATGTAAACCTCAATCCTTTCTGGAACCTCCCTCAGGGCTGCTGCTCCTGCCTCCATGTGCCCGCTTTGGGGAGAGTGAGTCTCTCCCTTGGCACCAGCCTGTACTCTCTGGCAAAGCCTGTCCAATGCTGGAGCTACTAACCCTTGTCTTGGGTCCCCAGAACCCAGGAACAACCAAAGTGACTGCTCTGAAGTCCTGTCCCCACCTTCTTTGGATGGGGTCAATTTAAGGAAGCCACTTAAAGCCAGGAGGTCAGGACACAAACTGCAAGGACATACTTCAGTGACCCTTGAAACAGGCTTGTGGAGCTAGGGACAGCCTGGCAGCCCTGGCAAAGGTGGTGGCAGAGAATGCCTGTCCCGGTGATGAGGGAGCAGAAGGCAAGCTGAGGTTAAAGCACAAGTGGATACCCTGCAACTCTGCTTCCCACCCCCTCCACCCCCTGCACCCAGGTGATATGTGTGTACATTCCTCGGATCCTTCTGACTGCCCTAGAACAAAGGAAGTGGAAAATATATGGTTAACTGAGAGATCACCATCCCGCAGGACAGGAGTCTCCATCAGTTTGCAACTGGCTTAATAGTTTACAAGAGAAAAACTATCTCCAGAAACCTATAGATGCAATTTTACCCTCTCCTCCATAGGATAGAAAATCTTCCATAATCAGTCACTTCTCACAACCCCAGTACAGCTCTTTCTGCTAATAAAAACAACTTTTTGTACTGAAAACATCTCAAGAATTCTTTCTTGGCCACTGGTTTCTTCAAGCCACCCTATTTCAAACCACTTCACCAGGAACTGGGACGTTCCTGGGAAGAAGTGGGAGATGGTACTGGCTTCACCTAGCAGGTCTCCCATAATGCTGCTGCTTTAAGACAATGGCCTGCCCTCCATGGGGGGGGCGGGGGGCTCTCCCTCTGATCCTCTAGCCCAGACTCTCCATACTCTCAGGAAGTTTCAAAATCTGGGTGGAGCCCTGCCTCTCTGTATTTCATCACCCTTCCTCACCCACCCCCGCCCCCATACACACACTCTTCACTATAAGCATATCCACTCACCTTTATCTATACAAGACACATTAATTCCCTGACACAAACCCAATGAACCAACTTGAATCTGATCTGGTCCCTCCATCTGTTTTTTGAGATGGAAAAGTTATCCCCCCGCTATCCATGAGCAACACCTCTCCCGGGACCCAGAGACCAACTCTACCCATCACATCTACTTCTCTGCTATGTTCATCCCACTAACTGGAAACACCAGAAATCTAAGTAGCTCAAATCGGAATTTGACAAACAACCCTTGAATCTACTCCACTCTCTATACCCCCAAATCCAATTTATTATTAAGTCCAGCAAATGAATTCTGGACTCCCCTTCTCAGATCTAGATTTCTGGGGATCTAGACAACTGGAATGGAGCTCTTCCCATGAGGGGGTAATGAAGGTGACACAGAATGAGGAAGCATGCTGGGAAGTGGGGACGGAGCCCAGGGGCCTCGGCAGCCCAGGGGCCTCTGCTTCCCAGAGCCTACAAGGCCAAGCTGGCAACTTGATCACAGAGCAAACTGCCTCAATAGACTAAATTTTCTAGGTCCTTGAAACACTCTCCGCACATTTCCCCCTTTTTAAAAAATCCCTGAGTCATTCCTTAAAGTAGTGTTTAAACATTAGTTGCCACTTAATCTCCAGCCAGTTTTGAAAAGTGAATGAAAAAAACCTCAGGCCTGTGCCTAATGGTGATTGTCGCTAAAAGTAGTTGAGCGTTTAGGGTCTTGGGCAGATGCTAAGTACTTTGCATGTGTTAATTAGTTTAATCTTCACACGAAACCTATGAAATAGGCACAGTCAAAACTGTTAGTATTCCCATTTCACACAGGAAGAGACCGATGGTCACAGAAGTTGAACAATTTGCTCAAGGTCAGAGAGTTAGTAAGTGCAAGTTTGCAGACAAGAAAACTAAGTTTAGGGACGCCTTGGTGGCTCAGCGGTTGAGCGTCTGCCTTCAGTTCAGGGCATGATCCTGATCAAGAGCATCAGTAGGATGCTAACTGGTTTAGTGGATACAAGACCAAGAGCATTATCGGGCTGGTTGGCAGGCGGAGCATTAGGGTGCAGTATTGCCACCAAGGATGGTTCAGAAATTATAAGGCAAATAAAAGTAGGAGCTTTATCCTCAGACATTATAGAGCGAGACGCACTTTATGAACAATTCAACTCATTTCCAGAACTTCACCATTAAGTCTGCCGGCCATGGCCATCTTTCTTTCCTGAAAACAGGCGCTGTCTGATTGGTCATGATACGGAACAACAGAAGCCCTTCCCGCCTTATCCAGAACAACAGTTTTTGTTCTATTTCTGGGGACTGTTGCAGGACACCAAGGAGAGAACGCACTGTGTGACAGTGAGTGGGATGAACAAAAGGAAATTGAGTGGTTTTAGTTAGAAGGGAACGTGGCAGGAGACATGCAACGCTGCTACCACAGGCCTTTATAATTCAGCACAGATGCTCAAGGGTTGGGCTGGTAATCATAACCAATTTGGAGCTCACACTGTGAGGTGAGAAAGGGATTTTTTTTCCCTTACAAATCAGATGTAAAGTGAAAACAAAACTCATTCTTCCTCCTGGAAGAGATAGAAGGAGAGAACAGCAGGGGTAAATTTGTACATGAATAGAAGAGATTCTAATGCCTGGGTGAGAAAAAAAATAAATCAACCTATGGTTGGAACCGTCCAAGACTATAAATTATTTTTTCCAGGGTCTTCCAGTATGGCTTGCAGCATCTGGAGAGGGAAGAAAGGCTTGTGTCTTGAGAATAACCTAAAGAAAAGGGCCTCAAGTTGACTTCCAGACTTCTTATCCAGGTCAGTGGCTTTGGCCACAGGGGTTTTAGGAGATGTGATACATCTCTGGCCATTTTGTGGTCAGTGTCATTGCCATGAAGACATGTTGGAAGTAGCCTGATGGAGGATAAGTGATAAGAAAAGTAGATTCGATCAGGGCAGTTGGCTCAGTCAAAGGTGGCCACACTCAAAACACAGCCAGCCAACCCTACACCTGCCCATGAGTCCATTGAAAATCTATAGCACCTCTTAGCCAAACCCAGGTGACATAAAGACATGAGCAAAGAATACTGATAGTTGTACACCCTGAGGATCTCAAGTTGTTTGTTATACGACATTCTTAAGGCAATGGATAATTTATACAGGGGAGGTCTACACTAGCCAACTGGAGAGTAGGAGAATGGATCCAAGTGTAACTGCCAAAGAATTACATCAATATGACCAGAGGACTGTGTAAAATGTCATATTAGCAGAAGTCCACAGCTAGGCTCCTACATTGAGTCCAGATCTTCAAGTGTGCAAGCAGAGCTTACACGCGGGGGATCCAGGCGCTGCCTCAGGCAGAGGCTGCTAACAGATTCTCAGCACTTCCCACGTGCCCAGCGCCACTTTCACATACACCCGCCAGTTTTTCTCAAGGCAACTTACATGAATTAAATATTTATATTTATATATATATTATTCATTTATAACAGATAATGTAACAAATACAAGGAAACAATCTCAAATGGGATATAGGGAAATGTAAATTTCTTTCCCATCTAGTTATGCATGTTTCTGTCATTTAGGACAACCAGTGCTACTAGTTTCTGTGTATCGCTCTAGAGAGGGGCCAGTAAGCAATGCACTTCTCCTCTAAGTGCTGTACTCTGTACAGATGTAAAATCACAGAAGCCAGCCTACCAAGGTAGCCCTCGCTGGTGGGATGTCCATCTTCACGGGAGTTGGTCTTTCAGCTCCCTGTTCACCAAACCCCATGGTGGAAACACAGCCTCTGGGGGGAGCACAGTCATCTGTACGTTAGTTACTTTGCTTTTTTTCCCTTTTGTAACAGGCATAATGCCACCTGATGGTAAAAAAAAAAAAAAAAAAAAAAAAAAAAAAAAGCCACGCTATGGAGAGTTCAAAGCAGTGTGTGATGCCTCTGTGAAGAAAGACCCCGTATGCCATCCTTGAAACTCTGAAAGTTTCAAACTGACAACAAGCTGCATTTGAGAGAATATTTCATTCCTTTCAACAGCACAGGGGCTCCCTTGGTAGCCATCTCTCCCAACCCTACCAAGCACCATGGTTTTGTAGCCTGACCCTGCCTGCTTCCTGACTGTACAAATCAATCCCAATTTTGTGCTTAAAATGGCAATAAGAACTGAGGACTTTTTAAAAAATAGCTTTTTAATATATAGGTGTCCTCGGAGGTTCCCAAGCGTATTTGAAAACAGAAACTGATAAATGAGGATACCAACAGTCAGAGTCTTTGCCTCCTGTAGAGGAACTGGATTTTCTATGGTCCTCTTGCTGGTCCCCAGCCAAGTGTCAAAGATATGAGGACAATCTCTCAGAAGAAAGGTAAACAATTTAAGTCATCATATGAAACTGTTCCTTTTAAAACCCATCCCCTCTTATTATGAGCACCATTGGAAAATCTCCAAGTGCCACCTGCAATAGCCGAATAATGACACTTTCTGTTTCTCATAGGAGACTATAGGACTTAGTGACAGGCCCCACTGTTCTCAGTTAGTTGGACACCGCTCCCCGTCCCGTTGTGCAAAGGGAGAGCTCACATTACCTCCAAATGCCCTGCTAAAACCATCAGTTTTCCCACCCCAACAGCCAGGCACCATTTTTTTGTACATAATGAAAATCTACCTGTTTGTATTTTTAGACATGTGTGTCCCGTGGATATATGAGAAACGAAGATCATAAGCAGACACAAAGAGGACTCTGAGTAGAAATCTGCATAGACCAAGGTTTCTGTCCTGTGAAAGGAATCAAAGGAGCCAAAACCACTCGGTGCTTGCTGAAATGCACACCTATTGGCACCCGTGGAAGATCGACCTTACACTTGGGGTGTCACTGTCCCTCATTCACCACCAGCCTATGAGGAAACTCTGTGTCTGTACCTCAGGGCTGTTGGTATGATTGAAAAGGCCAAGTTCTGGCAGAAAGCTGTGAGCCAGGGTGTTGTATTCCGTACAGATGTAAAAAATAGCTTGTGGGCGAGGTGGGAGGCGGGGTGAAGGTAAGTTATCTTCTCTGACGATCAATTTGTTTTCTAGAAAATAAAACAGTTTGACAAGTTTTTGTCCTTCGAAGTTCTGAAATTTCCATCTCATTTTAATCAAAAGAATCAGTATGATCTAACCTCCAGGAGAGGTGACATTAACTGGGGGGAAACTTAAAACAACTCTTGTTTCCCCTCTACTCACCCCAGGAGGATGGATGGAGGGAGAATTAACTTGTCTTTTCCTTGGGAGAGCTCCAGATGTAGAAAGATATTCCGTATCTCCAGCTCACACTTTGTTCCTCTGCAGTCTGGTCTAAAGGGAAACTCTGGTCTAAAGGGAAACTCCATTTGTCACTTTCTTCTTTGACAGAGCCAAGAAGCCTGCTACTATGGGCATAATGCAACTTTCAACAATGAAATAAACTGTGAGCCTCAAACATGAAACATTATAAGCAGTTAAAAAGCAGAATGGAAAGTTTCTACCAGGGAGCAAACTCAGGACTCATCATCTCTCGAGAAGGCTGCCTTTTAATGTGTAACGTTGAAGCTGACACCTGTCATTTCTGTTAAAATGCAAAGGGTGGTACCTGGGAGGAGGAAGGAGCTGCGAGTATGTCATCTGTGGAAAGACCACCTTGTTTGCTCATTTCTCTGCCATTTGGGAAAGCTATTATGGGCTCTTTTGTGAGGCATTTAAAACCTCTCCAATAATTTTGCTGAAATTCCCCAAATTTCCCCAATTAAATTGTCAGAGGGGGAGATGTACCTGACAAATGTCTTCCGATGGATGATCCTTTGACAACCCAGTATTTGGCATCTCTGCGTGCTCATAGACTTGGGGAGTGGAAGTAAGGGAAGGTGGGAGAGGACCCTCAGCCTTGATATGAGATTCCACAGTCTGAAGAGGAACATTATCAGCTGAATGTGCATGCTTCATCTCATCTCAGAAGATGCCAGTGAACATCCATTTGGTTCTCAGAGGTTCCTTATCAAAGGTTTTGAAGTAAGACAAGGGCTCCACCCCTACCCTCATCCTTAGTTTGGTCACCAAATTCATGTGTGATCAAAGGAAAATAAACTGAAGATAGGAAGAGTCCTTAACTCCTGGAGCTGTTGTGAAGATTTAGTGGGATCATTTGCTTCAGGCACTTGGAATAGCCCTGGATCCACACTTTCTCTGTGTTGGAAAGACACTGCAGCCGTGAATTTTGCTTCTATGGCTCTTTATTCTTGCAGTGGTCAACTTGTGAAGCAGATGGCCATCTGCCCTGCAGTGGCTGAGTGTCTGACTACGAACTAATGTCTCTCCAAAGTCTAGATTCACTGAAGGTCATGGGAGGTCTCATTTCAAACTCCAGTATAGCCTTATTATTAATAAATGTAACTTATTACATTTATTACATGCATATCTGTAAGTCTCCTCTCATTTTGATCTGACACCTTGAGTTAGTCTATAAGCGGTGAAGACTCATGGGATAATGGGAGACTGAATCATTGAACATCACCAATGCTACAGATTCTACATAGGTGGTAGGGGGTTGGGAAGACACTAGCCAACCCAAAGGGATGCACACAGATCCTCAGGGTCCCCCTAGCATCACCATTTCATAATTTAGTAAGCCATACTTTCCCCACCTTCCTTAAAAAGCAACCCCTTCCAGTCTTACTACAAGGAAAAATAATTTCTTTTTGATCAGACATGTATTTTGCCCCATCAGGAGACTACTCCATTAAGTACAAAGAGGAAGGCAATATGGTCCCTGTCACTAGGAAACATGTCACAAGTGAAAGAGACCAGGATGAAAACAATTAATACAATACAACCTGCATTCGTAATCATGAGTATCATGTGAAATGTCCTGCATCCAACTCTCACCAGCAAGGTGGCCTTGGACAAGTTAATTAAGCTCTTCGAGATCCTCCTTCATGACCTGATTGAATGAATATTCTCCTTTCATGATAGGGTTAGAGACAATAGACCTCTACCAATCCCAATGCCAATGTCAATACCAATGCCACTATCCAGTGAGTGGAATTTGAGAGCCTTCTAAAGAAGGTAGATGGGGCTACCCTTTCATAGGAACTTTAACCAGCATGTACTTGCCTAGAACCAGACAGGAGATCCTGGGTCTAGGCTTACTGATTTTATAAGAGATAAGTTGTCTTATCCTTAAAAATATTTAGGGGGAACTACTAATATTGAGGGCCCTATAAGTAATTAAATTTGGGTCAAAAACAGGTACAAAGAAACAGCCTTGAATGTTTTGAAGAAATAGCTGCCATTTGTCATGGAAGAAAAAAATCAACAATAGACAAGGTGTGGAAACACAGAATCTCTATTGTGCATGATCCAAAGGCTCAGTATTATGTACTGCATTGACACCTTGTGAAACCAAGAAAGTATTGAATGGCCTGACTGCATACGCTGCTCCCCACCCTGCTGCCATGGATAACCCTCCCAATAAAAGGACCCAGACACAGTTTCTGCCGCTGCCTGAGTAGGAGGTTCCAAAGTATTCATACACGCCAATCACATCCTCCCATACCTCAACCTCTTGATACTACAAAGCCTGCCTTACACAGCCCCTAGTTATCTCCCTTCTCAAATGCAGTGTTTGTGGTATGTGATATGCCTTCCATGCATGTGACATTCTCTCCCCAGGCTTTGAGTACATGTGGTTAACAAATTGCTCTTGGTCTCATCTGTCCAGTGTTAGGTGTCATGTATTTGGCCATCCCCATATCCCTGAGATGGGAATCCCTCTTTCACCAATGGCACACAGAGGATGCAACTAACACAATTGTTCATTGATAGTTTTATTTGTCTGCATTTCATGTCATTCCCAGCCTCCAAAATTATTTACTTTCTTCTTCAAAATCTGAATGAATTCTTGATTTAAAAAATAAGACAAACCCTTAACAAAATTTTGATTCAGTCAGACAAATCAGGAAATAGAAATGTGGGCTACAAAACAAAGATATGTGGAGATCCCCCATTGCAACTGAACCTATGTGTCCAGGCAAATTCAAACAAATGTGTTTGCAAATACCAAATATTTTTCTGTGCTGCCAATAAAAGCTCTATTTCCTACACTTCTAAAAGATTCTCAAATACTTGGGATTTATTTTTTTAAGATTTTATGTATTTATTCACGAGAGAGAGAGAGAGAGAGAGGCAGAGACACAGGCAGAGGGAGAAGCAGACTCCACACAGGGAGCCTGACGTGGGACTTGATCCCGGGACTCCAGGACCACGCCCTGGGCCTAGCAGGCTCTAAACCACTGAGCCACCCAGGAATCCCCCAAATGCTTGGGATTTAATACAATTTTTTAAAGAACACATTTTATCAATTACTTCATGCAGTATCATGATGAGTTTTGGCTCTGATTCCATTTCTAAATTGATCATGCTTGGGGGGAAAAATATCTACCTTTCTAGACCTGAGAGTTTTCCTCCCCAAACATAACGTGGGGGTTGAGATATCCTTTTCAGTCTAGCATTCTACTGAGCACCACCAGCATCTGATCTATCTGAAAAGTCCATATGAATTTTCCAAGTACAATGTGACTCTGATTTTCTAAGGGAAGGTTAGAGAGGCAAAGAGGGATTAGGTGTGCTATTTCGGATAACTCGTCCTTCCTACAGTTATGCTTTCCTTTATAGGCAATGCAGATAGAGTCCAGGATACATTAAACCAATCAACAAGAACAAAAACTAAGAGAGAAAATAGTATCTGACCGAGGGAAGAAGCCCAGCTGACCGTGTCGCTGTCCATGGTCCTTAGTGGTGTGGCGATAACCTGCAGTCCTCCTGTTACTCTGACCCTAGGAGAGATACACCTTCATTTTATTCTCAGAATCAGTGGACTTTTTTTTTTTTTTAACGTTTTAACATGGTTTGACGGAAGGAAAATTGTAAGTGGAACTAGTTTAGTTATCTTAAGTAGCTTCTGGTGCAGTTATAATAATGCTGTTTTCTTTAATCTTTATTTTTTAAGAAATCCTACAGATGGTTAGAAGGAACATTCTCTGCAGGTCTCCTCCTCAGGTGCAAGGACTCAATGGGTGTTTTCTCAATTCAAAGAAGTCATCTCTATTCACACCTGGCTAAATAAATAAGACACAGTCCTCCTGGCCATCCTTAGAACTATTCTGTTTGTTGTTTCTGTGAACTACCACAGGTCATCATCAGAAACATGTAGTTCTGACATTCAAAGTGAAGGACTTCTGCCCTCTGCAGCGTGGCTGTGCTGCCCCTCACAGTTCTATCTCCTTTATGTGGGTGTAAAATGACCTTCTTCTCGCTGCTGTGCTCCACTGCAGAACAACTCAGAGTGGGATTAATTAGAATGGCCCCACAGTCTACTTGCTATGGAAGATTATCTCTCATTAGCAGAAGAAGGGGTGCATCTGACCCTTTGGGACAGGATCCTCCTTGTTCATGCTCCTAAAATCTCTACTTTGCCCAACTCCAACTCAGATATTGGTAACCACTAACCCAGGCTCTGCTTATCTCAGTTGGCATTCACACATTGACTTTTGGTGTTCCAGATGAGAAGGCACATTATGCACAAGGTAATATCAGAGCTCTTCCCTCCCCAGGGCAAACATACGCAGAGAAATAATCTTAAGCATCTTAAGAGCTTGGACATGTCAATCAATTGGCTTTGACATGAAAGCCCTGGCTTTCAAAGTCTCCATAGTTTGGCCCCATGTCCATGAAACAACATCCATTCTTCAGAACTCTGCTCATGCCTGACTCTCTGTGACCCCATCCCAAACTTCTGCAGCCCACAGAGGAGCATCACACATGGTGAAACCCATCAGAGTTCCAGAGGTTCCCTGGAGGAAGTCTAGGGACAAATTGTCTGAAAAGATGGCTGTCCCCAGGAGGACGGAGAACAACATTCCAATCTTCATCTTCCTGATAGTTTCTGCCTCAGTCCAACAAAAACTTCTCCCCAAATGTACATGTTGTCATTTTGTAATGAAAACCCTGAGTAAAACATGATCCACTTGTTAGAAGTTTGCTGGGGTATTTTAAATTCATAGAATAAAATATGATGTTATTTTTAATATATTTCATTGACTGCCAATATATTCTACTAATAGGTATATTCTCTGCCTTGTCTCTATTTTTTGGACTCCAAATAGATGATAAACTATTGGAAGCCACAAACCTCAACCATTTCAATATTCTTCTCTGAAGAAGTTGCTGTCTTGACTGTATTAACCTGGATGGCCTTTGGTAAATATTGATTGAGTCAAATTAAATTGAAAGACAGACTCTCTCCAAGTATGATTTTAGAATTAAAAACACAGTGCCTACATGGTGAACTTGCGGGCATATTTCCAGGGACTCAAGGGCAGCTTGAGAAGGGTGAATCTTACCCACTGTGTGTTCAGCGTTTGAATAGCTTTGCCAAGTCAGTGCAAGTGGAGGAATGTGTAAAGGAGAGCTGTCGTCCAAACACAGAGCCCTGGATCAGTCAGGGCCTCAGTTTGCTGTCACTCTTCACTTGATTCCATTAAAGCTTGGATACCACTGAGATCTGGACATCTTCATGAAGACACCCCAGGGCCATGTCTTTCTCAGTATATTCAAGGCTTAGCCTGACATACGTCTCCCTAAATCCCTTCTGCTTTATCCTACATGGGTTCACTCTTGGCTGATATTTACTATAGGCTGTTCCTGTCCCTCACCCATTCTACTCCCCGCTCTGCCATACTCAAATCCCAAAGCTGAAAACCAGGTAAGTGGTTCTCAGTATCAATAAGATGGTCAGTATCATGACATAAATTTCCCCATAAGCAGAGGTCAGCCTTTCTTCTCAGCATCATCTCTATCCTTACATGCACACATGGTACAAAACTACAGGAGATTCCTACAAAGCAGCAGGTCCCTCGCACCTTTGTCTATGCTGATTCCTTGAAGGGGATGCCTACGTGCTGATCTGCCAAATCTCTGCTCATCTTTCACAACAACAGAATTACCCCGGGGAAGATGCCTGTCTTATACTTCCCAGGTAATAAAGACATGCCGCTTACAGAGCTCCATCTAGATTCCTCTGTCACTGTGCTCATTGCACTGCTTGACACTTTCACTGGGCAGAACAGGTATTGCTTTTCTTCTCACCTTGGTCTACTACAAGATTTTTGAGAGCATTTTTGGTTCATTCTTGTGAATTCTCTCAAGCTTTCGGTTCATTGGTGTCTGTTGTTCATATCCTCTATGCCTCACTTATAGTCACTGTTCTCCTAGTCTTGATATCTGTCATCTATCGATGGGGAGGACAAGTCACTGAACCGCTCTGAACTCCAGCTTCCTCCTCTCTGAAATAAGCTTACACGTGTCACTCAGAATATGGCAGTGAAAACAGAAAATAGCTTTATAAAGTATCTACCACCATGTCTTATGATTGTTAATGTTTAATATCCCCTTAAATCATTCAATAAATAGTTTTGATGTGGATTCTTTGAACCAGGAAATGTGAAATATTAGGGAAATTCAGACCCACGTCATGACATCACTGGGCTTTTGGTTTACTGGAAGAGAGAGACAATAATTAAATAATTACAAACACACACACACATACACACAGTTGTTCAATAGATACTATATTAAATTATAATAAAAGAATCAATCTAGACCAGCTTAGGGTTAGAGAAGGCTTCCCCATGGGAACTGATGGCTGAAGAATAAATAAAAGTTGACTAAGCACAGTTGGAAGGAGCAGAACATTCTCCTTTCTTCTCTCTTGTTCTGATTCTCACTTCTTATGAACCCAAAGAAGCAGGCAAGCACACGCACTACCCTTCATGCCCCGTCCTCTGGACTAGCTCTGTCCTATAGAACTCTGTGATGATGGAAATGCTCTGATGGCACAGCCCAGTAGAGAAACCATTACCTCTTCACGGCTACTGAGCCTTTGAAACATGACTGATGAGGCTAAGAAATCAAAATTTTATTTTAACTAATTGAAACTTAACCTTAAATAGCCACTTTTGGTTACTATCTTAGACAGTGTCTCCAGATTTATCCTCATTCAGCCTGATTCATGACGGCTTCTAACCCACTAACTTAGGTCTATTTGGGAGAAGCAGAAAGGCATCTTGGCCTCTTTTATTTAGAGTAACAGTGATAGATACTGACTCAGATTTATCATAACTGATTCGTTTGTCTGGCACAGGTTGTCACGCCAGAGGATGGGTTTACTCTCAAGACATCTTATCAAGAATATCATGCTTTCCATTAAATATTTAAAAATAGCTGGCTCTTCCCTTTCCCTCTAAATCACTGTATACTGGAATCCGTTCAGTTCACATTTGCAGGGTTCAAGAATAAATATTGGGGATGAAGAAAGTAATGTCTCTGTCCTCAAAAGGCTTTAATATTATTAGCAGGAACAAAGAGAAGCAATGCAATCAGAGCTTGGTGAGGTGTGGTTAGGGAACTCTCTGGGGGTGACTGCGTGAAATAAGGCTTGCAGGGGTCAAGATACAAGGGCCAGATTCCTGGCTTTTTATATGTCATTTAGAAAGTTTGATATACTGGCAGCATGGAGGGAAGAGAGAATGGGACAATGAGACCTATTAGGGGCTGGACTGTAGCTGGGGTAGAGGGAAAATATGAATAAGCCTAGACAAGGGAGGTGACAATAGGACTTCAGAGAAGAAGACCAATCTGAAAGATGTTTCAGAAACAGAAGACCAATCTCATGGAGAGAAAATAATGTAGGAGTCTGGAATGACCCCTACATTTCTGTTTGGGTGATGGATGACAACAGCATGTTGCAAAATCTATCACACGTGAGGAGATGAAGTAAAGGAGGAAGACCATGAGTGCCTGTGTGTGTGTGCGTGTGTGCATGCATGCAGGTGTTCATGCACATGTATCTAGAAAAAGAGAGACTGATTGATTGACATCCCCTCTACAACAGCATTCTCAGCTCTCAACAAGCAGCAGTTCTGTCCCTCAGAGGACATCAGGCAATGTCCAATGCCCAGGGATATTTTGTTTGAATGGGATGCTATTAATGTCAGGTAGGAAGAGGCCAAGGATACTGCAAAACATCCCACATTGCACGGCGAAGACTGGCCAGCCCAAGTGTCCACAGTGCTGAAGTTGAGGAACGTTGTTCTACAACACAAATCAGACAACTGCACGGGTGTCAAGGGGTAAGGCACGCCTGAATTAGATCTCCCATCTACCACTCCGTTGCTGTGTGACCTTGAGGATGTGATTTCTCTTCCAAGAGCCTCAGTTTCTGTATGTGGAAGAAGGAAGGCAATGTCACTGTCAGAAGTTATGTATTAAAAATTGATAAACCTGAAATAGATTTTAAAAGATTTTTTAAATTTATTTCAGAGACAGAGACAGCAATGGAGAGTATGAGTCAGCAAGGAGAGGGAGAAGCAGGCTCCTCACTGAGTAGGGAGTCCAACATGGGACCCTGGGATAATGACCTGAGCTGAAGGCAGATACCTAACTGACCAAGCCACCCAGACACCCCTCCAAAATAGATATTTATCAAATGTCTCCATTCTTTTCCTTAAGAACCATAGATGGTTAATAAAATATCATTACTTTCTATTTTCTGTGGTTGCGTATTTGCCTGCAGAAACTAGTGCTGACACAGAAGTCCTCAGTGAACCTGGTGGAATTTCTCCAAAGCCTCATATGCTCTACTGAATGTCCCTTTCCCCATCGGGTGCCAACCGTCAGTGCATTCACTGCATTGTGCATGATTCATTTCTCCACATTCAGGTGGTAAAGCCCCTTGTGGCCAGGATCCTGTCAAACTCAGCTTGCATTCTGAATGCCTTGGTGCCACCCTCCTTTCTGCATCACATGTTGTGGCACAAGGCTCCTCCTGTCCTCTCTGCCCCACCTACTCTCTGGAGGTGACTTCATCAACTCACTTGGCTGTAGGTGTCATCTATTTGCCAATGTCTAGGTGGTAGAAATGGCTGGTTATTCTCCTCAGTAGCCATCCAGTCCTTTTATTTATAATAGAATCCTGATTTTATTCAGATTGACAATATACTCAAATTTTAACCTGTTTCTGAGCCTCCCTTGCAGATGGGCATGAGCTTCTCGCAAATCCTTCTCGTCCCTTGTGCCCTTCCTCCCCAGCACACCTGCTATCTAGGGCAGAGGTAAGATGGCTGGATCTCCAGAAAGCATCTTGGCACAGGAAGCCAGTTGAATGCTTGAAACTCCTCAATAACACTTAAAGAGAAGAAGGAGTCTGGGTCCTTAATGACCCAGAGCCACTGAACCAGCTCAACGCTTTCTACCCTTGGGTATTTTTCAATGTATGCAAACAATAAACCTCCTTTTTGATAGTAATTTTCATTCTCGTTACTCACAGCCAGTCACTCTTTGTAGTTGATACCGACTCCCAGTTTTACATAAACAGTTCAAAACATCCAGAATTACAGACTTTCCATGAAAGTCCTCACAAACATCCAATATGCCCCCCACACAAAATATGGGCAAAATGAAGCTGTTCCTTTCTTCTTGAAGACATGCTTCTCTGCAGGATCCTCATCCTGGCAGACTCTGTTTATCTTCTTCAAAAAAAATATTTTATTTATTTATTCATGAAAGCCACAGAGAGAAAGGCAGAGACACAGGCAGAGGGAGAAGCAGGCCCCATGCAGGGAGCCTGATGTAGGACTTGATCCCAGGACCCCAGGGTCACAACCTGAGCCAAAGACAGATGCTCAACCTCTGAGCCACCCAGGTGCCCCTCTCTTCTTCTTCTTCTTTGTAATTAGTCCTACCAGCAACACCATGATACTTCATTTCTAATACAAAGCTCATCCTGCACCTGCTGGTTTCTCTCTGCTGCCCCTTGTACGGTTTCTTCCGAGCCATGCGTCTCTTCTCTAGACTGCTGTGACAGCCCCTCACTGTTCCACTTCTGCATGTTGACGATCCAGTCTCCATGGAGCAGCCACACTGGTTTTAACAAGCACGTGTGTTGACAGCATCTCCTGGCTCACAGCCCATTGCACGGTGGGTACCAGCCTTACCTGACTGAGCTCCCCAATTATACATCCTAGACCTCGTCTCAAACTACTCACCCTCCCCCAGGGCCCAACCACATCAGAGGTGCTGCATGAGCTCAGACCCTGAAAACTCTCACGAGCATGTGCCATGTATTTGTACAAGCCATTCCCACTTCTAGGAGAACTTTCCCCTCTTATCTCTGTGTTCCCAGATCCTACTTGTTAACCAGAACCAAGGTGAAGCGTTACCTCCTCCATGAGTCCTCCCTGACCTCTTATCTAAAATAGATAGAAACTAACTTCCTATCTCATTACCCTATTTTAATTTTCTGCCCAACACTCATTAATTTACATCTTTTTTGTTTATTTTAGCTTATTTAATATTTTTACTTCTCCCTGGAATGGAAGTTCCATCATATCAGAGATGCTCTCCACGTATCCTTAGCATCTAGAATGGGGCTCTCCCTCTGATGGCACCACACCAGTAGTTTTGTGTTAAAGACATGAGAGTAACTGTCCACCACTTCAACCCTCCTGTTGGAAATACCTCCCTCTGCCTCTCTGTATCCATACTTAAACAGGTTGGTCTTTCAAGTTCCTTCTCCCCAGCTCGATTTCAAGCTTTTCAGGCTGTGACAGTGCTTCGTGCTCACTTGCCCTGAGGGCACCACATGGTTTCCCCAACCCACCTGCTCCTACAATCTGGCCATGTGGAGCTCGCCTCTGCCCCAACCCCAGCACGTTTGGCTTCCTCATGCTCCTCCGGCCTTCACTCGCTGTTCTCAGCGCCAGCTGCCCTTCTAGTCCATTCCACATGGAGTCTTCCCACATGTCCTTCAAAGCTCATTTCCAACATCTGCAAAACCTCCCCTTACGCCTGCAGCAAGACACTCATTGCCTCTTTTGTTCAAGTGACACTTTTCACATCCCCATACTATTACACATCACAGTAATGACATGCCTTGTCCATGAGCCCGGCTACTTCTCTAGCCTGATTGTGAGCTCTGTGAGATCAGGCTCACCCATTTCTCACCCATTTCTATAGCCCCACCTTCTGGAACAATCTTTGTCATATGGTCTCTTCCATGGAATGTTCTCTGATGCTGATAATCTGGTTATTTTTATAGGTTTTCATGGGAAGAATGGCAGATTTTCCTCTCAGACTAAATATACTGTCAATGATTATTTTAAAAGAACTTTATTTACCCAAGTCTGTTTCCCCCCCAATTTTTTTTCCTGTGCCTGAGGGACTCCATTTCCAGGTAAGTGAGGAAGAGAGATAGCTTTGCTCCTTCTTTCTTTATTCCCCCACCCCTTTGGCCATAAAACTCAGAATGACTTATGATTCCATGAGGTACAGATGAGAAAATGAAGTGCATATTTTTCACAGGGACTGACTTCATCATTTCCAACAGGTGGACATTGAAGCCGAGGTCACCATCAGTGGCTAAAAAGACATAAGTCTCAAAAAAGAGAGCTGCACCTACCAGAGCCACCATGGCCAACGAGCCACATCTCAGAGCCTTCTTTTGCCCATACTTGAGAAACCCCACACACACTTCTTTTTTTTTTTTACATTTTTTTAATTTAAATTCAATATGCCAACATATAGTATAACAACCAGTGCTCATCCCATCAAGTGTCCCCCTCAGTGCCCGACACCCAGTTACCCCATCCCCCACACCAGCCTCCCCTTCTGCAACCCTTCGTGTGTTTCCCAGAGTTAGGAGACAAACCACGAAAACCCTCCACTTCTGAGGCTAGATGCCTTCAGGATCATTGTCTCACTTCCTCATGAGCAGAGGAGGTGCCCCAGGATGGGGACAAGACCCTCTAAAGTCAGTTTGAATTGAAGTTATTTAGGATTATTGACTGGCTTAGTGCGTTAGTGGTGGATTCTGACCTGGATCTCAGCCCACTGTGCCCCCCGGCACCCTGCACACAGCACCATGTTACTTCCTCAAGCTCTGATCCCCATGTCTCTCCACAGCTGCCTGCACTTCCTTTCTCAGCAACCTCACGGAATCTCTTATAGAGTGTGGGTTATTCCTTCAATTTTCCTGCTTCTGTGCTGGACTGTATGCTCTCCAAGAATAGAAATTGTATGTGTTCTTCTCCTGTGTATCCTCCACTCCTTGGGCACTGTCTCACAAAGACATTCAGTGACCACTTGTTGGATGCATACATTAATAACTAATTAATGCTTTTATTCTCTCATTCTCTTTTTTCAATAGGAGACTCAAATTTCTTACTTAAATCCCCACACGGAAGAGTACAGAAAAGCCCGGGCCTCCAAGGAACTGTCCAAATCTCTCTAGTTATAACCTTATATTTAACTAGAACTGTTATTATTACCTATATACAGTTTGCCTGAGGACCTAACAGCAGAGAGATACTATTTGGAAATCAGAAGCCACCTGAGAAAATAACTATTTGGATAACTTTTCTCCAAATATACCCAAAGGCTTAGGCTCCTGTCATGTGATTTTCTCGCCTCCATCTTATGGAAAGAGAGAATATTAATAAAGATCCCTATTCTTAAGCAAGGCAGATCAAATTCACAAGGATCCTTCCCATAAAGTATCTGCATATCTGAACAAAAAAAAATGAGTGTTGCTCTAATTTTTTTAAAGTACATACTTTTATATAGGTTAAGAGGAAATTTGCTCTTTGATTCCAAAGAAGGCAAAATTAAGTAGAAGAAGGATTTCTCCATGAACCCACAATCCCCACCCTGGGAAGACGTGCTGTAGAAATATGGTGTTGCTAATCCACAGAGTCCACAGATATGTTGCCTCACATCAACAAAAGGATCTTATAGATGTGATTACAGGTAAGGACCTTGAGATGGAGAGATTATCCTGGATTATCTAGATGGGCCTGATGTAGTCACAATCTTCCTTAAAAGTGGATAACCTTTTTTGGATGTAGTGAGGGGGCAACGGGACCCCAAAATAATACTCGAAGGGCTACAACATCACTGGGCTTGAGGATGGAGAAAGGGGATGTGAATGAAGGAATGCAAACTCGACCTCTGAAGGTCGAGTTCCTGGCCAGTGCTCGCGTCCAATAGACAAACAAATGTACCCTCCCCTAGGGCACTGAGCAAGGATAACAGTCCTCCTGCCAGCATGCCAGGGAGACCCATGCTGGACTTCTAAGCAGAAGTTGGCTAATAGGTCTGTGTCATTTTACAGTACTAGGTTTATGGTCATTTTTTATGGCAGGAAAATAGAAAACTAATTCAGGAGAGTAATAAAAAGAGTCAAGGAAATCCTTCTCAGAGCTCCAGGGATGGGAGAGCCTGACTGAGTGTGCAGTGTCTGGGCTGTTGGGCTGAGGACAAGCCCCTGGTCATTACCTGCCTCTGCCCACCAAGCTTGGACTAAGAACTGTGTCCGCAGGCAGCAGGCTGAATGTGAGTTTGGGGCATCTGAAGAAAGATGCGCAGGGTAGGGAACTCACCCACTTGCCTGTTTCCTCTTCCTTGCGTGGTGCCAGTGGGCAGAGAGAAATATTTTTCTGTGTATAAAAGCTATCTGGACACTACAGGTGATCTATAGCAAGGGAAGCATTAAATTCTTAGACTGATCTTTGTTGTAGGATATCCAGAGAAAAAGAAGTTTTCTCACCAGCCTAACTGGTCCTAGGAGTTAACAAATTGGAATTCTAAAAAGGCACGTGATATATCTGGGGTCATCTAGTAGATTTGAGAGAAAAAGAGATCAGGGGCACAATTCTTGACCCTTTCCCATGTGCATCATGCCAGCCCACCCTAAAATCTGGAAAATCCATTAAAGAGGCAGAAGGCAGACCCATAGCACAGATTACTTAGAGTATAAACTAGTATTGCCTTTTAAAAAAGATTTTATGTATTTGTTTGAGAGAGAGAGAGAGAGAGAGAGAGCACATGAACAGTGGGAGGGACAGAGAGAGAGGGAGAAGCAAACTCCCCACTGAGCTGGGATCCCGGATCATGACCTGAGCCGAAGGCAGATGCTTCACCGACTGAGCCACCCAGGTGCCCCTAAGCCAGTAATTTTAACACCACAACCTGTGCAATAAAAGCTGGCATGCCATGACCATTTGCAGAAGCTTTAGACAAATTCACAGAGGGCCACTCTATCTCCCTCTCCCTGTGGAGAGGAGAACGATGCCCACGTATGGATGAGTTACCCATCCAAGTTCCTGCCATCGAGCCCTGAAAAGCTAGACTGGGACTGAAAAGAACAGAGGCTTGAAATTTGGAAGGAACACTATGTGGATCTTGACTTGGCAGCATAGGAGAGTGTTGGACGCGAGCCCTGGCCAGGAACTCGACCTTCAGAATCCTTGGTTTGCTTGTTATAAAACAGGGATAATAGTGCACGCTTTGCAAAGTGATTGTAAGGATTTATTCGTTCAGTAAACTATGAAATGAAATTACATATATGCATGGGAGGTCATACAGCCAGTGTCCAATAAGAAAGTTTCTCACCTGGCCCTTAATGCATTTTCCCCCACCGTCAGAAAGCTTGATAAAATACATGTTGTCTGAGAAAGGGCTTGTATGTGTGCTTTGCAAATTCTGAGGATAAGTTGCCCTGGCCCCCAAAGGGATGAGCTTGATGCTGGGTGGTAGGGGGTCCTAGTCTGGTCTTTCTTGCTTGGATCCTTATTCCTGGTGATTGCGGACTCACAGCACCATCTCGTGGGCATCGGTGGAATTTCCTAAAACACCTTTTCCTGACTTTAGAAGCAAAATGCCTATTTGAAGAGCTGTGCATGCATGCATGCCCACAACTAAGAGAAGGAAGAGAAGCCCCTTTAACACAAAAGGATGTGTTTCCAGTGAGTCAGGGAAAAAGAGCCTCAGGAGTGCCTAGAGAGGACTCCTAGGGGAGGTGGCCGATCCCAAGAGTCACAGATGACTTGCATTGAACATGTTCAGGCCGAGTGTCATCGTTATACATGCTTCATGTGTACTGACTCATTTAACCTTTGCAAAACACAGTGGGCACAGAAGGAAAGCTAGTGTCTGAATCTCAGTGGTCGGGCTCCTAGATTAAAGTTCTTAACAACTCAGAAATAAATGCTGGTTACCACTAGCTACTAGTCATCTGCAGTTCAAGTCGGAGATAGGCAGTGGCTGACATGGGCTGAAGTTCACTTTCCCTGACTCCGATTCCCTGCTTTCATATCAAGAAAATGCCCTTCACCTGGAGGACTCAGTCCATTGAGCCTCTCATGCTTGGTTTTGACGCAGGTCATAATCTCAGGGTTGTGGGATTAAGCCCTGCCACAGGCTCCATGCTCATATGTGGAGTCTGCTTGAGATTCCCTCCCCTTCTCCCTCTGCCCTTCCTCCCCTAAAATACATAAATAAATCTTTAAAAAATAAAAAAGAAAAGAAAATGCCCTTTGTTCAACTAAGCCATGGTCAACACATAGGATTTTTAAAAACCACATTATATATATATAGTGGGCAGGTGAGGTGGCGGGGCTGGGATTGGGGCGAGCAAACATTCAAAGGCAAAGAAGGAATATGGGCAAGATAAATGCCCATCGGCTGGAATACACTGCAGAAGTAAAGGGCAATTGCGAGAAAGGGTGGTCATGCCACGAGGTCCCGAGAGAGGGATTCAGGGGGATAGCAGGAGGCGTGTGTCAGGCCCTCGGGGAGGGGAGAGACTTGGACACTGAAGAGTAGATTCGAGTTTGTATGATGACTTCATCTTTTGAGTTCTGTGGCCTGGGCTACGTCACACTTAGAACCTCCAACAATGGTTTCTCTGACATGGGGAGCATCGTGGTGTGGGTTCCAGGAACAGCAGCAGGGGTGCAGAAGAGGAAGCAGGGCAAGACAGGGGAGCCAGAACAGGTAGGCCCTTGTGCATGGATGGAAGGGTCTGATTCTGGATGTGACAGAGAATCCTCTGAGGTTGGGGCAGAGGAATGGCATGGGATGACTCACCTTCTCAAAACGACTTCACATGTTATCATGTACACGAATCCCACAGTGGAGAGGGGGAGAGGCATGGCACAAAAGGACACGCACTGTGTTCCATTTACCTTAAGTGGGAAGGTGGACCATCTGCCCCTATGTGGGCGGGACGGCGGTGGAGAGACCCCCCAGAGCAGCCCGGTGACTGGCAACCAGCAGGGGCAGCTTGAGGACGGCAGGTTCTTGGGAGGCTTCAGTTTGTAAAAGTTCCTTGAGCCATGTGCTAATTGTATGTGCTGTTTTCTGTATGTAGCTTATATGCTAACAAAAAGTTCAAAAGGTGAGGCGCCTCGGTGGCTCAGTTGCTTGAGCCTCTGCCTTCAGCTCACATGGTGATCCCAGGGTCCTGGGATTGAGCTCTGAGTTGGGCTCCCTGCTCAGTGGGGAGCCTGCTTCTCCCTCTCCCTCTGCCCCTCCCCCTGCTTATGCTCTCTCTCTCTCTCTCTCTCTCTCTCTCTCTCTTTCTCTCTCTCAAATAAATAAAGTCTTAAAAAAGTTCAAAGGCAATATTCTTGGGGGTCCTATATGGTAAGAGATGGCAGAGAAATAGACAGGGGACCAGTGAGGTGCTAACTCAGCCATCCTGGCGAGAGACAGTGGGGCCTGGGACCTGGTTATGTGGCGGAAAGTGGCCACGAGTGGTCAGGTTCCTTCTCCCCACCTCCATCATCACCTGCTGCAAGCCAAAAGGTCTCCCTCTCCTTCTAACATGTACTTCAGTCTTTGTGCCTCCCCTATCTAGACCCATCCTCCTTCCAGAGCTTGGTGAGTTCTGCAGCACAGAATCACCCTTCCCTACTTAACAACTGCCCCCCCACCGCGCAGCAGCTTCCTGCCTGTGTCCCCCCCCCCCCCCCCCCCCGCCCCGCTCTCCTTCCTCCCTCCCTCCCCTCACTCTGCTGCAGATGCCCTGCTCACCTTGCTCATCTTTGGCTCACCTACCAAGCCCTTTGCCTTAGCTCTTCCCAAGCTCCTCAGCTATATTCTCATTTGCATTGTTTATTCTCCTTGCCTATCGTACCACCAAGAATATAAGCTCAAGAGCAGGGATTCTACTCTTCCCAGCATATGCACAAAGTCTGGAGTGCTGTGTGCCTCATATTTAACTGCTTGGTAAGTATTTTTCCTGCGCTTGGTCATGGGCTAAAGGGCGGTGTGGTGTGGGGTGGCTTCTGCAAACCCTCCACCTTCATTTAGCATCATCTGTCCTTTACAATCCTATCCCACACCCTGACTTCTGAGAGCTCCCCTGCACACCACTCTTTGTCTCCCTCCAATGCCACTAGTCTGGTGCACTCCCGGTCTAGATCGAGGGTCTCTCCCTTGGGAAGGCTGCCGGAGGCACCAGAGGTGTAGATGTGCACAGTTCTATCCTGCCCACTGCATGCTGGCTCATGAGGAGCAGCCTCATGTGTCTTCCTCACAGAGCCAGGTCATGGTGGCCTCAGAGTCTAGGAGGGGTAGGGGTACGATGTGAACAGAAAGCAACTCAGACATATAGGAGGCTCCTATCCTGTGCTCTGAGAGGGGAGAGGAAGATGAGTCATGTCACCTGGGGGGATCTGGATGCTCTAGAGAAAAGGAACACCTGAGCAAGGTCTGGAGTAATGCTCGGAGTTTGAAGCTGCGTCGTTGGGAAGAAGAGGTCCCAGGCTGGCTGTGCAGCTCACACAGAGGCAGGAATGGGACACAGCAGAGCCTCCGTGAGTCCTCCACATAGGGCCTCTCCCTACCATCAGAATACCTCACCTGCTGCCTCAGAGCAGCAAGCTCAGAAGCCCAAAGAGTTATGCTGCCACTGCCGGTGACAGAAGGATGAGTCTCTCTGGCCCACATAATGGCCTACCCTAGGCCCTGTTGGTGGAGGATTGAAGGAATTCTTAAAACCGCTTCCCTGCCCTGGATATATCATGTCCAAGTATTTTGAAGTGTGAAGCTGAGGTTGCTAGAAATGAGACTATTTCTTCCACACAAGCAGGAACTTGTGGAGAGGCCTGTGGGCCTGGAGAGTCCTGTCCTTGTGAATCACATCAGCGGGTTGGAGCTGCAGACCACAGCTGAGCGTCTGAATAAATACATCCTACTCCTGTAGATGTGCAGCCTCCTAATTAGTTCCTAGAACCTGGCTGACAGAAGCTCAGGTTCGGAGGGTGGAAAGAAGGCCAGGCCGGCTGCAGTGATTTGCTTAATTCACGTGTTTGTTGTTTTCTCTCTCATTCCCACTAACATATAGCCTTGCACGCAGTAGGTGTGCAGAGTAGGTTCTCATTAGTCAAAATGATATGAAGTGTGTTTGGAAGAAGAGTCAGAAGGAGCCCCTAAGTGATGATCATCTGTTATACAGATCACAGCGGCTCTACTCTTGTCAAATGAATAAGGCAAGAATAAAATAGCCAGCGGACAACTGTTCATTTTAGGTCTACCTTTGCGTAATCATGCAAGACGGATGGTTTGAGAAGTCTTCAGTCTCGGCCACTGTATTCAAGCCAGAGAAATCCAAGCCAACTTTTCCCAAAGTTGGTTAAAAGGGTATGTTGTGAGATGGACTCTGGTTGGAAAAATGCTGGATTAAAAGAAAATTAAGTGGATCATGATTTCCCAGATTCTGTGGATTAAGGCACATTTTAAATCTCCAAAGTGTTGTGTATGGTATTGTCCTCCCAACCACATTGACTCCTGAGTACAGGATCTTTTGGGGTTAATGTTTTCTAGAACATACTAGTGACACTCAGACCTGAACTAAGGCAAAAGGCTACGTTTTGTCAGTGACACAAATGTGTCTTTCTTATATTAACACTAGAGTCATCATAACCAGATGTGCTGACCAATATCTAGTTCAGAGGACATGAGATGCAAAGATAATGGAGTTTATTGAATGTAAACATTGACTTTTGCAGATGAAGAATGAGCTCCAGATTGGTTCAGAGACCTGTCCTAAATTCAGAGCTGGCAGGGCCAGGCCAGGACTCCTGGTCCCTTAGGATTTCCTCTTCTCCCTACTTCCCAGCTTGGTAGCGTCTGTGAATCGTTTCTCATTGAAAAGGGCAATAATGCAGAATTAAGATTCGATATCTGTATAGACCTGAGTGTCATCTTGACTCAGCCACTCAATGGAGTAGCGTTAGGTAAAACACTCGACATCTCTATTTCTGAGTTTCTGCAGCTATAACATTGCAAAAAAAAAAAGTATTATTAATCATATATAAAAATAGCATAACAGTATTAATGACTATTTCATGCGGTAGGTATGAAAATAGTCGGGGAAAACATTTAGTACCCACTAACACACAATAAGCACCTAACAAATATTGCTTCAGTGTAATAGAGGTAATATTTAAGGTAATATATAACACAGGTGGGTGGAGAAAGGGACTTAAGTTGTGGTAAGTTCCCTATATCCCACCTGAAGTGGTAAAATGTGGGTAATAACAGATCGTGATAAGTTTTATACATATACGTAATCCCTAGAGCAATAACTGATAGATAGATACAAATTTCGAGATATACTCAAAAATATTTTAGATAAACCAAAACAGAATATTTTTCAAAAAGTAACATGCCCTAAAGAATGGCGGGAAAGAGGAAATAGATTTAAAAATAACTAGGAGAGAAAGAGAAAGAGAAAAACCTAATTTAAATCCTGACATATCAATATTTACGTTAAATAGACCAACTGAAGCTAGGGGTTGGTAATGTGAATAATAATTTTTTATTATAAATCCAATTAGCCAACATGGTACATACTTAGTTTTCGATGTAGTGTTCAATAATTCATCAGTTGCATATAACACCCAGTACTCATCACATCATGTGAATAGTAATTTTTATAAAGCACAACTCATTTATAGGAGGTCCTCAAGAAATTCCAGTTAACGTGATAATAGGCTAAAATTTAAAATATGGGAAAAGCTTTGCCATGTAGATCCCAGTTAAAAAAAAAAAAAAAAAGCCTGGAGTGGAGTGCCTGTATTAACTTCAGATAAAGCAGTCTTCAGAGCAAGTCAGATCATCAAGGACAGTAAGGGACATCACCGAATGATTCTATGGTCAAGACACAATGAAGACACAACAATCTAGGTATATACACCTATTGACAGAGCTTCAAATACATGAATCAAATCATACAACCTGAAAGGGAAACAGAAAAATCTAAAATTACAGGGATGCCTGGGTAGCTCAGTTAGTTAAGCATCCAACTCTTGGTTTTGGCTCCAGTCATGATCTCAGGGTTGTGAAACTGAGCCCCGTGATGGGTTCCATGTTCAGTGGGGAGTCTGCTTGAGATTCTCTCTTTCCCTCCTCCCCTGTCTTTCTCCTCCTGCCTGGTCACTTTCTCTCTCTCTCTCTCTCTCTCTCTCTCTCTCTCTCAAATAAATAAATAAATAAATAAATAAATAAATATCTTTTAAAAAAACATAAAATTATAGTTGGAGATTGAATCTCTCTTATTTGAATAATCAAAAATTTAGTAGGCAGAAAACTGGCAAGAATATAGAAAGACTGAACAAAACCAACAACCAGCTGGTTCTAACTAAAGTACAGCCACTCAAGAGCATCAGACACACCTAACTCTCTAACGGTATCACTGAGTAAAATCCATAGGCCATATAGTTCACCAATATAAAGACCAGTGGGTTTTAGCAGACCCACAGCATTTTGCAGCCATTAACACCTTCTAATTTTAGAAAATTTTTCCCTAAACAGAAAGAACATGTTAAGAGGTTTGAATTAAGGAAGGAACCTTGGAATGAGTAAAAACACATAGAAACATAACTGAGCGTCCTTACCCTCGTGAGTTTCTTAAACCATATTTGATGGTTGAAGCTAAAATCATACCACCCTTCAATATGGTGCTCAACACATAGAGAGGAAACACCTAACATGGTTATGTAAAGGTTGGGAATATAAAAGGTCCCAAATGAAAGGAGATTGTATACCCAAACTGGGAAAACACCAACATTACAGTAGATTGTGCTAAGTACGTATATCTTAATAGTGGGAAAACACACCAAGAAACCTTAGGATGCCTGGGTGGCTCAGCAGTTTAGTGCCTGCCTTCGGCCCAGGGCGTGATCCTCGTCCTGGGATCAAGTCCCACTTCAGGCTCCCTGCGAGGAGCCTGCTTCTCTCTGCCTGTGTCTCTGCCTCTTTCTTTCTCTGTATCTCTCATGAATAAATAAACAGAATCTTTAAAAAAAAAAAAAAGAAAACTATACCAAGTGATCCATTGGAAACTACTATAAATAAGTCAAGATGTAAAAACCCACAGAAAGGCAAGAAAGGACAACAGAAGAATGAGAAACTCAGGCAGCAGACTGAAATGAATAACAAAATTGCACATTCAAACTCTATATGTCAATAATCACCTTAAAATTAAAAGATTTAAAAGATTTCAATACAGGTGCATCTGGGCAGCACAATTTGTTAAGCATCTAACTCTTGGTTTTGGCTCAGGTGGCGATCTCAGGGTTTTGAGACTGAGTCCCACATCGGGCTCCCTGCTCAGAGTCTGCTTGCCTTTCTCTCTCCCTCTCTCTTTCTCTGCCCCTCCCACTCATTCTCTCTCTCTCTCTCTCTCTCTCTCTCTCTCTCTCTCACACACACACACACACACACACACACACACAAATAAATGAATCTTTAAAAAAAAGATTTCTATATACACATTAAAAGACACTGACAGAATTATAAGAGACAATAAAGCTTCATTAGAGGCAAGGACATCACAGGTGGACTGTGAGATCTGTGGGATTGACTAAGTTGACACTGAACATAAGTGATCCCAAATGGGAGGTAGAAACCAGGGATCTTTATGTTAGTTTATATATTTTGAACTTTATTCTAAAGGTGATGACAAGCCAGCCAAGGGGTAAGAGAGACTTTATCATACTTATGTCTTTAAACCAATTGGAGAATGCAACAGTGGAAGGCCAACCAGGTAATATGATAGTTCGTTTCAAGTAAGTATGAAGCTTGGAACAGGAGGTAGCTGGGAATACGGGAACAGTAGGGTGACAGATAAGACATACAATTCAAAAGGCGCTCAAATGGATGGGGAGCGTAAATTCACTAGTCATCCACTGTGGGCTCCAGTGGCAAACACCACTGACAGTCTTTCGAATTTGGCTTTCTTTAATCTTCTTCTCTATCTTTTAAGTCATGGAGGGAGTCATCCATCTATCGTCTTAGCTTTCCAACTGATTGATCACAGCCCTCTGTAAGAATACATTGTACATCAGCACAATCTGGCCCATGGTGTGGGAGTTTACACACACATGTGCACGTACACACACACACAGAGCACAGATTTGAAACAAAGATATAGGAACCTATGTTTCACCATCTAACTGGGATGTGCTCTGATATTGCTTATTCACATTTGCATCCGTCCCATTCCATTTCTTTCCATGCCAGAGCATCCTAGCTTGTTGAATTAAAAACAGTGTTTTGAACCTACATACATTTCACTATATACCAAACACTAATGACTTTTTATTCATAGTTTGAAAACTTGTGCTGGATGTGATGCCCACATGCTTTATGAACCTCCATCAGTGTGACAGATTGGAAACAACCTGCCAAGTGCTCTCCTGCTATTCCCCTCCCACTTTCAGAATAAATTGCTTCAGACCTTGAGAGTTTTGACATTATTTATAAGGTGGCAGGAGAAAGCTGTTATCTAGCTTCCAATGGATTTAAGCATATTTTCCCTCCAACAAAGAGTTTTCACTAATTTCAGTGCGATGATCACAAAGAGACACACTGCATAAGCAGTGATTCCACAAAGCTACCTCTATGCATGAACAAGAACAATTCTCTTCTCTTTTTTAATTCAGCAGTGAACTTTCAAGACATATAATTATGAGGTCTCCATTCTATGCTTTATCTGCCAGCATATTTCAAAATATGTTCCGTGGGACACTCCTTCCCCAGAACACACATATGTGTCATAAGAAAAAAATGATTTCGTAGTCAAATTGCTTTGGAAAATGCTGGTCTAAAAATGTATAAAGTAGTTTGTTTTACTGCAGGACTTCTTATAGATTTTACTAAACTACATATAAATTTATATGTATGATTTCTTCCCTAAGTTCTTTTTTAAAATTTTCCCCCTAAATTCTTAATAGTACCTCTAATTTGAAATCTGTCTGAATATTTCATTAGTGACTCAACTTCAACATGGACAAAACACACCTTTGACTCTTCCTTCCCTGATATTTGATCTCCTCCTTGAAGTCTTTTCGACTGGCAACACTATTTTCTAGGCATCCAGGCCAAAATCTTTAGTTTTATATTTGACATCTGAGATATAAACCTAAAGCAACCATCAACTCCTGCCATTTCATACATTCAAAATAAATCCCAAAAGCACCTGAAATGATCTGGTCCAAACCACCATCACTGCTAGCCAGCATTATAGGAACTTGTAAATGGTCCCCCTCCTTCTGAGACTTTTTTAAAGAATATTTTATTTATTTATTCATGAGTGACATAAAAAGAGAGAGCCAGAGACATAGGCAGAGGGAGAAGCAGGCTCCATCAAGGATCCTGATGTGGGACTTGACCCCAGTACTCCATGATCACACCCTGAGCTGAAGGCAGATGCACTTAACTACTGAGCCACCCCGGCATCCCTCCTTCTGAGTCTTGATACACATCTGTCTGTGCTCTACTTGGAACTCCGAGTGGATCCTTTAAAAATGCAGTAGGTCAGTCCCTCCTCCTTCTCTGATCAAAACCTTCCATTGGCTTCTTTTCCTATTTGGAATATCCTTACAATGCACCTCAAAACACTTACCATGGACCTCAAGGACCAATATCGTCAGACCCTAGCTACTTAATTTCTCATTTCATTTCCCACCAACCTCCCCCTCAGCTATTCCTCCTTTCTCTTTCTCAAAGGTGCCAGGTTCCCTCCCAACCCAGGGAATTTTCATCTACTTTATTCTGTGCCTATAATGCTGTTTTTTCTGATGCCTTTGTGTTTCACTCCCTACATCATTCCAGTGCTGATTAACACAACAATTTTCCCACCCACACTACCCAGAGTTGCATTTTTGGTTACTCTTTATCCCCTTTCAATGACTTTTCCTTCTCTCTTGGGATTTATCACTACCTTACAGTATGACTTCCTATACATCTGTTCACTTTCTGTTCGCTCTGTCTTCCCAACTAGAATACAGAGCCCCATGACGGCAAGGATTTTAATTTTATTACCAGCCACAACCTCTGTGCCTACAAGTATACCTGGTTGACAGTACGCATTCAGTAAAGAAGCACTGAAAAATAATGAATATGATAATTTGGATGATTTAATACAGTATTTTTCTCAAATGAAAGTTTGTTTTATTTCCCATGGAACAGCTCTCTGTCATCAGAGGTCCTCCTTTTTAACTCTTAACATGTCCTCAGCCTTACTTCAAATAGAAGTACAGGATGGATACTTTGCACAGAGCTGATTATGACTTTATCTAGAGCGACCTCAGCCTCAGTCTGGCTTCATCTATCCTGCATCAACTCACACCACACATTTCCGTCTGTCATCACCAAGTGAAGCACAGACTCTTGCTAAGGACCATCACAGCAATCAGTTTTTGATGGCCTTAAGAAAGTGATGAAAATAAATATGGAAGAAGGGTTTTGGTGTACCTTCTTTATTTCCTGGGAGATAGTTTAGATCACAAGACAATCTTTACCTCCAAAAAATGCACCTGGAAATAAGTCCATGCTGAGACTTCTGTTCTATATCAGATTTGGACTTGGTCACAGGAAACATTAAAGGTTGTTTGAGGCTGGTGAGTGAAAGGTGTTAGAGAAGCAGGAGGAGGAAGGAAGAAGTAGAGGAGAAGGAGGAGAAAGAATAAGAGAGGAATGGAGGGGAGGAAAGAAGGAAGAAAGAAAGGGAGAGAGGAAGGAAAAAATGGAGGAAAGGAAGGAGGGAGGGAGGAAGGAGAAGGGATGGGGGGAGTGGTCGCAGGAAAAGCAAACCAGAAGAAGCCTGAGAGAAACTTGCAGTGAAAACAAGGCACAAGTTAAGAGGGATGAGGAAGGGGAAAGAAAGAGTGAATTACTTCTAGGAAAGCACAGGAAAAGACAGAAGGCACAAGATGAAGAATTGCTTTTCAGCCTATGGGCCCAACTTCCTATAAAACCGTCATTGTGGTTGTAACAGACTCTTAAACACCTTTGAGAAAACCCAATGAGGAGAAGAATCTACTAATTATACCCATTTAGTGAGGGTAAAATCAGGCTGGGAAGCCTGAGCTGTAGATGACAAATTGCTGGAGGTTCAGTGGGGACATCTCTGAGACCTACAAACTCCAAGGAGACCCAGTCATTTGGGGAAGGGGGCACAGTATTGTGAGGCCTACCTCCAGGATTTTGGCCCGGTTCCCACCGTACATATCTGAGGAAAACACCCTAGTGCCTCCAGCAGGGGGTGGGGAGAATCATCTTGAAATATGCCAGAGTTCTGAGTTCTTCTTAATGAGGCCTACCCTCAGGAGAAACTAGTTAACCAGAGCCTCGTTGGCTTGGGTATTGTCAGAGTCTTATTGATCTGGGGCAAGGAAAATACTCAACTCCAGTTCACTCTAGAAGCAAAATAACAAGAAACTCTAGAGAAATTCAAGGCCAGAGGCACAGGCTCTCTAAAAGCCTGAGACCTAATCATGGAATATAGAACACTTCTACTCTCCCATGCTTCACCACCACATTACTAAAAATCCATTCACAGCAGTTCTTTTTACCCGGTACATTATGACAAGTTATGCTAAAAGGCAAAACAAAACAAAACAAACCCACAATTTGAAGAGACAGCAATCATCAGAACCAGATATGGCAGGGATATTGGGATTATCTGACCAGCAGTTTAAAACTACACTGATGCACCTGCTAAGGGCTCTGCTGGGTAAAGCAGACTGCATGCAAGAGGAGATGAAATGTAAGAAGAGATGAAAATTATAAGAAAGAATTGATAAAAAGGTGTTGGAGGTCAAAACCACTGGAACAGAAATGAAGAATACCTTCAATGGGCATACTAGTAGACCTGAAGGGTTCTCTAAGCTTGAGGATATACCCATAGAAGCCCCTAAAACTGAAAATCAAAGAGTACAATGATTGAATGTAACAGAACAGAGTATCTGAGGCCAGTGGGACAACTATAAGTAAAGAGTGACATACTCATAATGGGAGTGTCAGAAGAGAGAGAGAGAAAGAACAGAACAAATATTTGAAAGGCTAATGACTGAGATTTCTTCCAAATTAATGTCAGAAAACCACAAATACAGGAATCCCACAGAACATGAAGCCATATAAACACCAAAAAGCAGCTGGGGCTGCAGGATCACCCCATCTATCGAGGAACAAAGATAAGAGATACACTGACCTTCACCTCACAAACTGAGCAAGAAAGAGAGTGAAGTGAGATATTCAAAGTGTGGAAAGAAAAAGAAAATGCCAACCTAGAATTCTGTGCCCTGAAAAATTATCCTTCAAAAGTGAAGGAGAAATAAAGACTTTCTCAAACAAAAATTGAGGGAATCTATTTCCAGTAGACATGCCTTAGGAAAAATAAAAAATGAAGTTTGTCTCAGAGATGGAAAATTATATATGTCAGGAACTCAGACCTGCATAAAGGAAGAAACACCAAAGGAGGAATAGGGAAAGTAAAACAAAAATGTTTATTTTTCTTATTTCTAATTGAGCTAATGGTCAAAACCTTGTTCTAAATGACAATAGCAGCAATCCATGGGATTGTGTGAGTGTACACACACACACACACACACACTTATATCTGTTTACCCATAAGTACAAGGAACAAGAGCAATTATAACAGGAAAGGGCAGAAGCAAATAGGATTATTTTCTTATTATAAGGCACTCAAACTACTCATGAAGTGTTATTTGAAAGTAGGTTTGGATTAGTGATATAATGCTAACCCTAGGACAACAATTAAAAAGGGTAAAAAAGGAAATATAAGCAATATGCTAAGAAAGCATATGCTTTCTTATGCAAATTCAATAACAAAAGGCTCAGCTAAAACCACAAATGGAAGAAAAAGAGTAAAAAAAAAAGGAAGAAAAAGAGTGAAAGATGAAAACGGAAACAAAGAACAATGGCAATGAATAGAAAACAGTAACGGATATGGTGGGTATACATCGGACTATATCGATAACCACTTTGAACGCTAGTGGGCTAAATGCACCAATTAAAAGACATATATTAAAAATACATAAATAAAATAAACAAAAGATATTGTCAGAGCATATATATATTAAATAAGACCCACCCACTTTTTGGCTATAGAAAATCCACTTAAATGTAAAGATGTGGGATCCCTGGGTGGCGCAGCGGTTTGGCGCCTGCCTTTGGCCCAGGGCGCGATCCTGGAGACCCGGGATCGAATCCCACATCAGGCTCCCGGTGCATGGAGCCTGCTTCTCCCTCTGCCTGTGTCTCTGCCTCTCTCTCTCTCTCTGTGACTATCATAAATAAATAAAAATTAAACAAAAAAAAATGTAAAGATGTGTAGATTAAAAGTCAGTGGAGAAGAATATACCATGTTAACACTAATCAAAAAAGAAAGTAGGAGTAACTATATCAATTTCAGATGGAGCGGCCTTCAAAGTAAATAAAGTTATTAGGGACAATGAAAAGCATCACATGTTCTCCAAGAAGACATAACAAACTTCAACCTATATGCAACGTATAACAAAGCATCAAACTTGGTGAAGAACAAGCTACTGGAACTGTAAGGAGAAACAGAAGCCCCAACTGCCATGGTGGAGGCTTTACACCCGCCCTCCCATCAGAACTAGAGGGATCCAGCAGGCAGAAAATGAGTAAGGACTTGGTTGAATTCATCTACAGCGTCAATCAACCGGACATAATGGACATTGGAGGACCACTTAGTTCAACAACAGTCAAATACATGTTCCTCTCGAGTTCACCAAAATAGCCATGTTCTGCGCCATGATCACAGCTGAACAAATTTAAAAGGTTAGAAATCACACAATGTCTGTTCTCAGATCGCTATGGAATGACACTAGAAAGTAATAATGGAAAGATGACTGGAAAATCGCCCCACTACCTGGAGATTGAACAGCACACTTCTAACCACCAGGTGTGTCAAAAAAGAAATCCCAAGGAATGCCTGGGTGGCTCAGTGGTTGAGCATTTGTCTTTGGCTCAGGATGTGATCCTGGAGTCCCAAGATCGAATCCCACATCGGGCTCCCTGCATGGAGTCCTGCTTCTCCCTCTGCCTGTGTCTCTGTCTCTGTCTCTCTCTCTCGCTGTGTCTCTCATGAATAAATAAATAAATCTTCAAAAAAAAAAAAAAAAGAAATCCCAAGAGAAATTTTAAAATGCTGTAAAACTAAATGGAAAAACAAAGATGTGATTTATCCAAATCTGTGGGTTGCAGTGAAAGCAGTGCTTAGAGGGAAATTTATAGCACCACACATCCACATTACAAAACAAGAAAACTCTACAATCAATCCTCTAGGTTTCTACCTTAGAAAGCTAAAAAACAGGAGTCAATCAAATCCAAAATAAGCAGTAGAGAGGAAATAACAGTAGTAGAGGAATATCTACTGAGAGCCTCAAATAACATGTTGCCAGAAGACAGTGCCTTGGGCCACCAGGTCAAACAGGTGAGAGTATGACTCAGAACTACAGTATGGAGGGTCACCTCTCTGTGGGACACATGCCTCCTGCAGCCCTCAAGCAGCCTCACTAGGAAGGACAGTCCCTGGAGAGCACAGGGACACCCTCAGGTGCTCCTTCCCAGAATGGGAGGCTCAGGTGCTGCCCCTCCTGCCTCCACACTCCCACCAGCAGGAGACCCTCCTCCTGCCCCACAGACCCTTCTCTGTCCTGGAGGCCCCTCCTGGTTGGTTCCCCACCTATGTGCTGGATGCACTGACAGGACAAAGTGCCCTGGCCTTTGAGAAAGCTTCTGGGTTTGAGAGGCAGCAGATGGGAATGTGGGTGGTGACAAAGGGCCCCTTATACAGACTCACCAAGAACGTCCCCCTGCATGCCCCCCTTTTCTATCACCCACTGCAGCCCTGTGAGGAGGCTGTCATTATGGGTTACAGACCGGGGTGGAGTCTATGGGACTGAGGCCCTGGTGTCCAAGGCCCCAAAGCTGGTATTTGGTAAACCACTGACCTGAACTCAGTCCTTCTGGCTTGAGGTTCCTTCCTGCATGTCCTCACATGTGATTAGCCTTTATTGGTTGTTAGCATTCACTGGGCCCTCGAGGACTCTGTCCTGAAAATAAAAACGGCACCTATTGGCTGATACTTTGGGCTGCTTCCCAGGAACCAGACACTCTGTGGAGCTCCATGCGCTCCATCTCATTCTGGCTGCTTGGGTGGTGAGGCATGATTATGTCCATTCTATTAATGAAGCAACTGTGACAGAGAGAATTTTAAATTCCTGGATAAAGGAGCATTAAAAATTGATTAAGGAGGGATTTCAATCTGCTTTGGTCTGCTTTTAAAATCCATGCTTTCACCACCTGGACACGTCCAGCTCCTGCCTGAAGAAGCCCATCGGTGGGGGAGGAAGTTGCATAGATGCACAATTATAGACCAGTGTTGTGTGCTAACATAGTGGTGTGCACTGTGCCTTGAAGGCAGCCCCATGTCTGTCTAGGGTGTTGACTGGACATCTGGGTACATATTAAAAGTTAAAAGGACAAAAAAATAGAACCAGATTGAATCCAAACTTTTGCCTCTGAAGCTCATGAGTCTTTAAGGAAATGAGCCAAGTGTTCTCAGTACCTTGGTTTCCTACCCACAGACTACCCATGTGGTTCTCAACAGGGCATCTGCTGTTCAAAGTTGTTTTCTTTCTAAGCAGCTGGGCACAGGGCATTGTTTATAGCATAGCCTGGCTGCCAGGATGTCTCTGGAGCAGGTTTCACTGCAGGACCTGGGAACTCTGTGGTCACTCAGCACCATGACCCAGAACTACATGTGACTCTATAATATTCACCCTCCCTTTTCTTCTCTCTCTGGAGAGAAAACATTGCACCAGCTCTTGGATTTGTTAAATAATCCAGAAGGCCTTCTCTCCACTCCCTGCCTGGCTCTCCTTAAAGCAGATGGGGGGTAGTTCATTCCAAGGGATCAGCAGCAGCTAGAAGTCTCTTAGGAGAGGTTAATGGGGGTTGGGGGGAAACAAGTGCTTTAGAAGTTTTAGGGGCTTTTTCTTGTACTGTTTTCAGCATGAGTCAATAGTATCATATGGGGACACATACACCAAGCTCTGGCAGCCTTTATAAGAATATCACGTCTGCAGACAAAGACTGGTAATGTCAATCTTCCCTTACTTGGACTCTTATGTTCTGTTTTGAAGCCAATTTTTCTATTTTTAAGCATATAAATTGAATGATATGTTAATCAGGGCTCATTGGCAGAGAACAGAAGCCCATCTAGCTACTTTCAGGGGATTGATTAGAGCGTATTAAGCAGGTAATAGGATCATTAGGGAGAAGCAAAGGACCAGCCTGGCTCCCAGGACAGAACCTCAGACTGTCCCAGGATGGTTCCCAGGACAGAACCATCCTTGGGGGCCCAGCTGATGACTTCCTTCCACCCCCCAACAACTCCCCCCACCCCTCGCTTTAGATCTGTTCTGAGTCCAACTAGATGCATTTAACTGAAATGCCCTAAATCATATCTGGAACTCTAGAAACAAGCAAAGATGGGGAAATGTGGCAAATAGGTTTCTGACCCAGAAGGACAGGGTTGCACAGAAGAAAGAAACTAGAGTGCATATCATCTAACCAAACCACAAGATTCACAACAAGCAGCTTTTGTATTTGCCTCAAATGCTCTGAAGTAAAAAAAAAAAAAAAAAAAAAAGACAAGAATTATTTACTTTTCTTTCTTTTTCCTCTTTTAAATTTTCATTATTCAGCACAGAAAACAGGAAATCACATATACATAATAAAGAAATGAGAAACTCATCTTTCTACGAAGAGATTTATGTGTTCTAGTCTGGGGAAAGGACAATGGTATTTTATGGCGCACATGTGCAGTGCAGCAGTGGGGTTCTGGAAGAGAAAATTCTCTGAAAGAGAATGCTCCTCCTCACCCGCCATGCAGCCTTGAGCACATCGCATGCAATGCCAGCTGAGAAGAAACGAGGAGGCTGATGTCTGGAAACAGGTGTTCTCCAGTATGTGGAGCTCCTGCGTTGTGTTCAGCGGGCTCCAAGATGGTCCTTGCGAGTGGCTATTAATTACACTTTAGAAAGACCTGATTCACTCTCACACTTCTCCAGTATCTCTTGGGTGATTAGTTTTTGAGAAATGTCCCAGCAGCATCCAGGCACTCAATGACTTCTCTCTCCCGTGGGCATCATCATGTCCCCCCTTTGCCTGAAGCATTAAGTGGTTCATGCACAAGTGAGGTCTGGACTTCTCTGGGCATCTTCACTCAAGGTATCCTCATTTGGGGAGAGAGAGGAAATTCAAGGCTACAGAAAAACATAAAGAAAAACCAATCATAGGACGCCTGGGTGGCTCAGTGGTTGAGCATCTGCCTTCGCCTCAGAGTGTGATCCGTGGTTCTGGGATGGAGTCCCACATGGGGCTCCTTGCATAGAGCCTGCTTCTCCTTCTGCCTATGTCTCTGCCTCTCTCTGTGTCTCTCATAAATAAAAAATAAAAATAAATAAATAAATAAAATCTTAAAAAAAAAAAAGAAAAACCAACCACTATATTGTTTTATGGAATAACTTAGAAAATGCCTAAATCAGCAGCTAAAATGGTAGATGTGAGGGTATCAGAAGAAACATCCTTCTGAACACCTACCTGGGCTATTTATTCTTCTGTGATTTTCTTGTTAGTGGAGGAATCCTTATTCCCCCTTCTCATGATTCCATGGGGCATGTCTCAGCATAACATCCCTCTCCAGATCCCATCCTCTTCTGATCCCAAAATTGGCAGTTTTTGGTGCCAATTGTTGGTGATGCCAATGACTAGAGCAAGGAAAAATACAATTCATGGGCCACAGTTTAAGGTTTGAGAGAAGGCTATGCACAGTAGTTAAGCCTGTGTCCAGGCCTCGTTCAACAAACAACTAGTTTTAGGTTTAGGGGAATAGGACTATTGCAAGAAAGCCTGGCTGGCAGTCTGGAAAGTTCTAATGCACTCCAAGCAATCACCAGGATTGGCTTGGGATTGGGTGCTGGTCTACACCGAACAGGGCTGCAGAGGGTGGGAGGGACAGAAGGGCTCAGACAGACGTTGTGCTGTTCTGTGCACTTACTATCCTCACTCCTCCCAGGGGTGTCACAGGGGGCTTGGAGGGCTCTGGCGGTCAGGACCCTGGTGTGCTACTTCAGAACCTGTACGTGTTTACACCGTGGCTTCAGCAAAGTCATTGAACGTTCTCAGGTTTCATCATCCCCAGCAGAAATGACAGAACAGGGAGTGTGTGTATATGTAGACAGCCCTCTAGAGCTGAAAAGTGCTTAGGAAGAGCTGGTATTCTTTACATCAGAAATGAAAAACAAATTAATATGGCTTAAATAGGAAGGTGTTTTGGCTCATGAAACTGAAAAGCCCAAGGTATAGCTCTGGTTGCAAAAATGATCCACTTTGAGTGATTCTCTGGATCTAGTTCTTGGTTCTGCTTCTTCTGGTTGGTTTCACTCTCAGGATCTACCTTTTGGCATCCAGAAGACACTACACTGTGAAAGTGGAATTGTACAGATTAGATTCTACATTGCCATGGTCATTGTACCCTACCTGGTAGGTTAGAGTAAACCAAGGCTCACTTCTGAGTGGTGCGGTGTAGTCAAACTGTCCCATCATCAGGCCTGGATGGAGGATGATGGCTCCAAGCAGCATGAAATACAGTGTGAGTCACATAGGTAATTTAAAATTTTGTAGTAGTTTTATTAAAAAGGAAGAAGCAAGAAAAATTAATATATATAACAACTCAACATGCCACAAATACTATCAAATCAAAAATTAATGAGATATTCAACATTCTTTTCTTTTTTTTTTTTCTTGTACTATGATTTTGAAGTCCACTTACAGAGCACCTCAATTTGAGCGAGCCACATTTCAGGTGCTGAATGGCCCATGTGGCTACTCTATCAGATAGTGTGGGCTGAGAGCAAGAAGATAATGATGTACCCGTCTTTTCATGGACATTATGACACTGGATTACCCCAACCCTAGGTGTTTTTAATCCAAATGTAACTTTAAGTCAATTGAGAAATACCTGACGCCTTCCAAAAAAACGTACTGGAGTTGACTCTTCACCACCTGCTTTTTATTATTATTGGGTTAACATAAGAGGCCTCATGTGTCAAACCCAATACCCAGCTCACAGCCCCCACTCTACTGGGATCCACTGAACTTATCAGAGGAGAGCTCTCATCAGTTTTTTCTAGGATTCAATCTCCTTTCACCATAGCTGTTGGCCCAGGCCCAATCCTGTGCTCCAGTTCTAAATGAATATCTTATCTCAGATTTCCCTTCCCTGACCCCGATTCCTACAGCCTGTAGATTATCCACTTGTTTCTTCTGTAAAAATATCCATATGGATAGTCTGTCTAAAAAAAAATACATCTCTCTAGACCTTATTCCACATTTCTTTTCTTGCTTAGCCCCTGGAATCTTGCCTCTGGATTATAGCTTTATTATATGATCCCTCCCACCTATCAGATAATATGCAGCCCCATCCCTGCCTCCAGTTCTTTCTGTCTTAAAAGAGAAGTCTCAAAATCCAAGTATTTTCCACCAAAACAATCACTCAGTAGGTAACAGGGCATTTGTACAGGATTTGCCTTGCCTCTTTTTCTGGATGTCATCTGATCTCTAATTCATCACATCCAGACATTCACCCTGCCATTCTGGTCATAGTTGGGCACCTGTGCTAATGTTACCCTCCACCTACCCTGGCTACGAAAGGGCATTATTTCTGTGCCATCCATTCCAAATCTATTATATCATGACCATGTGATTACCAGCCACCTTTTTGTAGATGACATTCTGCACTTAGAAGGCTCTGTGTTATAAGGGCTGGACACTCCACACTTACTGTCTCATTCAGTTCTCACAAAACCTCTGGCATTGGAATTATGCTCCATATTTTAAACATAAAGGAAACTGGGACCCAAGAAGTCTAATAAAATTGTCACATCTTGGGACACCTGCATGGCTCAGTGGTTGAGTGTCTGCTTTCAGCTCAGGTCATGATCCCAGGGTCCTGGGATCAAGTCCCACATTGGGCTCTCCAAAGGGAGCCTGCTTCTCCCTCTGCCTCTGTCTCTGTTTCTCTCTGTGTGTCTCTCATGAATAAATAAATAAATAAAATCTTTAAAAAAATTGCTGCATCTCAACCTAGTAAGTGACAGTGGTAAATCAAAACCCAGATTTATATAAAGACAGCCACTGGCCACTTGGTCACCCCTCCTTCTAAAATAGCCAATTTTTTAAAAAGGCTGAATTAGGACTAATGATCCAAGACAATTTGTGTTGGATCAATTCCATCTTTCCTTATTCTTGTTTACATACTGGGAAGGAGAGGGGATAAATCTAGATAAAGAATTATACCCCCTTTAAAAATTTTAATTGGCAGACTTTGAGTCTCATCTAATCAATTCATTTGGATGTTTATATTGCAAGTCATCTTTCTCTATCTATTTAATCATTCTCCACAGTGCTACAGTGCTGATGTCCCAAGCACTTTTTCTCCTTGGTTTCCATATTTCACATGAAATACAGTGTTTTTTTTTTATATATCAAAACAGCAGAGAGCATCTGAACAAGATCCTTCAGGAACCAAGAATCAGACTTGTCTTTTTTTTCACTTTGAAATCCATTGTTTGGTCTTTTTTCCCCACACAACATAGAATTTCAAGTATTTTTAATAAATAAAAGACCCAATTCTTTTGAAGAACAATGGTGACTTCCCTCTGACTGCCCCATCCTGCTACAGTAGTCAACAAAACCAAATAATCTTGGTGGAGAAAGTACTTGCTACTAATCTCCAACATCATTATGATTTGCAATCATAAAAGATGCCATGAAGTTGTCTGTGAAAATTCCCAGCACACAGTAGGTGATAAATAGTAGTTCTATACTATTCCTTTTCTATTAACATGTATAAGGCAGTATTCAAGCTCCCATTTTGCTAGAAAATAATCTCCATGTTTAGGTCACACAATCTCAAATGTCTGTATTGATTACAGTATCTTGCAGATTATCTGCTCTTTTCCAAGTGCATTGACATTCAGCATCTCTTTCTTACCTCAGAGCCCCAAGAAACAGCCAGTACAGGATTAAGATCTCACTCTTGGAGAGTAAGACAAAGGATGAAAGAGGCCAACAGATCTGTCAAAAGCAAATCTGTTCATTAGAGTAGGAGGGAGCAGTGGGTCTGCACATGTAATCCTCATTGCAGTGCTCACTGGGTTTGCAAAGGAATGAAAGCTAAAACTACATTTCCCAGACTCCCTTGCAGCTAGCACAGGCTAAAATTTAAAATCCACCAATCAGAATCATGAACACCTGTGTGGGGCTCAATTTGGAACTGATTCCAGTGGAAAGAGGTAGAGTACTCAGGTACCCATTTCATTTGGATGACCAAAGTGGCATAATTTCAGATATTTGAAGATGAGGCAATGATTCCTGATTTCTAACCTTGGTAGAAGCAGCAGCTCCCTGGGTGGTGCACTTCTGCAGTGTGGCTTTGGAAGTCATTCCAGAACTCCCCAACTGAAGCCTGCTTCTCCAGCCTAACCAATGGTTCAGAGCCTTGAACCTGTTAAATTTCTTTCCAATTAATCATCTGGAGGGAACTCTGTTATCTGCAAAAGGAACTGTAGTTGGTGCTTATAGCTAAGCCAAAGCTGAAATTCAAGTTTTATTGAATCCAAGGAAAAAATCAAGCACTTTGTATAATGGAATATTTTAGAGACATAGGATAATATAAATTTTTAAAAAGACCTCTAAGCTATAGATATCTGGACTCAAATCTCAACTCTGCTACTTGTGCATGTGGCTAAAAGTTAATAAAATGGTAGTAAGGTTATGTAGAGTTTTTAAAAATGAGTCATATAGTTTAATGTAGGCATGTTTGGAGGTTGAAGTTATGCAAAGGGGATATAAATATTGACATGAGCTAGGTACATGGTCTTAGTGGTAATAAAACTGTGAAGACAACCTTCTGTATGTCCTAGTAAATGCTTTTATAATAATTATGATGGTAATAACTAGAACGAAAATGGTATAAATATGGTAACAAAAGGGTAAGGCTTAGAGGACATGCAGATATAAGTGAAAGGCACTGCAGACGCTCTCCAAGCCTACCACCGACTGGTTGGGATTCAATCCATCTACAAAATGCCACATGCTGGGGTGGAGGGGTGGCACTTATAAACAACAGGAACCTATTTATCATGATTCTAAAGACTGGGGGTCTGAGTTCAAGGGGCAGCATAGATGGGTGAGGGGCCCCTTCTAGGCTGTAGCCCTCTTGCAGTGTCCTCCCCCTGTGGTGGAAGGGGTGAGGGAGGACCCTAGGATCTCTTTTATCTGGGCACCAAACCCATCTGTGAGGGCTCTACCCTCATGACCTTATCACCTTCCCCCACCATGCCCTACATCCTATACCAGGGTCCTACCTCCTATACCATCACTGTATGCTTTGGTCCTTTGACACATGAATTTGATGGGAGTGGATAAAAACATTGAGACCACAGCACCATTTTTTTTCCCCTGGAAGAGGATGTGGCTCCTAGAGGCAATGCAGTAAAAAGCAGCAGAAGTAGGTGCCCGGCATAGCTACCAGATAAGATGCAGAGAGGGCTCAGCAGCATCTAGTAGGTTTCATGCTGCACATCTTTCTTCCAGCAAAGAGAATAACATGCATTAGGAGACATTCCTTTTGGGCACTTTTTCAACGATATCGAATCAGAACATTCTTGCACATGAGAACTGTTCAAAAAATTGGAAATGATCTATTTCACCACTAAAAATTGTCTTTCTTGGGACACCTGGGCAGCTCAGTTGGTTAAGTATCTGCCTTTGGTTCAGGTCATGATCCCAGGGTCCTGAGATCCAGCCCCACACCTGGCTCCCTGCTCAGTGGGGAGTCTACTTCTCCTTCTCCTTCTGCCCCTCCCCCAGCTTGTGCTCTCACTGTCTCTTTGTCTCTGTCTCAAACAAATAAATAAAAATATTTAAAAATTATCTTTCATGGGGCGTATGGGTGGCCCAGTTGTTTGAGCATCTGACCCTTGATCTCAGTTCAGGTCTTGATCTCAAATTCACGAGTTCAGGCCCTGCATTGGATTTCACACTGGGTGTGGAGCCTACTTAAAAAATAAAATAAAATAAAAGTTTTGAGTTTCCTAAGTAATAGCATATCTAGAAATGCCTCCACTTTTCTCCTCTCTGGATGCTTTCCATGTATAGTTTTTTTCTCAAGGCAGATTCTGTGAATTTTCCTAAGCCACATCATCACATTCCTCTTAATCCTCCCCTAGAAGAATTTCAGCTCTGTCTAAGCAATATGCTTTCCAGCCAGGCCTGCTTTATTCTGCTCTTCATACTCTTTCTCCAGAGCTGCCTGGTTCCTGAAATTTTTCTTAGTCTCCAGTTCCAAGGTCATATTTATCCATAAGACAGGTGACCATTTGGCTTATCTGGATTCTGAAAATTTATCTCCATCTGCATGATAACATTTCTTGCAGGGTTCTTGGAGGAGAAAGTAGGGTAGCATTTAACATGTGCCTAGGCCATATCTCTTTAAGACTACTAGCTCTCATCTAACACAATTTCCTTCTCTTTCTAGACACGAAACCATATTTCATTTCTCAGCTTCCCCATGAGTCTGAGTTCTAGCTGTTGGAGTGCTGGCAGAAGAAAGGGAGCTACCTCCAGCCTTCCTCGCACATAAACAACTGCCCACTGTCTTCCTCTTGGATGCCTGTTATCAATGTGCAGGGCAATGTTAGAAGTCAAGCACTGAAGACGGGACAGAGGCTGTTATCCCAGGTGCTGAATGCTGAGTGCAGGAGAACCTTCCTTACCAATATAAACCATTGCCCAGAACTGGTACATGAGGGACCATATCATGGTAAACAATTGAAACATTGGATTCCATTTATTTTGCTAGACTTCTTTACTCTGACATACAGGTTGTTTCTGTCAAGCAAGAAATAACATGATACAAAAATCAGATTTGCACAAAGAAATTTAAAGGATCTGGAAAAAAGACAAATATAAATATATAAATGCATTTCTCTCTAAAAAGAGATTCTAAAAGAGAATGGTCTAAGGCAAAAACAGTAGCAATGTACTCTGGCTTTGGAATATACATAAAGTAAAACAATGCATGACAAAAATAGAACAAGCTAATAGACTGAACTGATGTTGTTGCAAGGCCATGAGCTTACAAAAGTTTACATAAAATGGTATATCATTGTTCAGAGGTTGGCTGTGATGAATTACAGATACATATATATCTGTGAACATTTGTGACTGCCCATTCCCCACCATCATCCATTTTACCTTAGTTAGCATTTTCTTATCATTTTTCTTTTTTTCTTTCTCTCTTACTCTTTGGACATAACTTTCTGTTGAAGCTGTTCTTTAGCTTGGTTTTAGTACTGTAAACTGCTTCTGAGCTAACACAGAAATTTAGCAAAATTATGTAAAATTGATCCTGAAGTTTTAGAATGGCAAATAAATGTATAATTGTTTACATAACAGAAAAGGCTAGGCAGAAAGTAAGTTTCAATATGTTAGTATAGAGGCTCTACATTATGTAGACTTAAATTAAGGTAACCATTAAAAACTTAAAAACAGAGAATATACCAATGGTGGAGATAAAATACACAAATACATCCAGTTAATCCAAAAACGGGAAGAAAAGGCAAAAAAAAAAAATAACAAAGGACAGATAATACAAATAGAAAACAATTAACAATATGATATATGTAAGCCTCAAAATGTAAATAAATAATATAAACAAATTAAATATAAATACTCCCAACACAATAGTTTAAAGGCAGATATTGTCAGTTTGGAGGACAAAAAGAAAGGCCAAACTACATAATACCCTTTAAAAACACACACACACACACACACACACATATATACATGACAACAAACAAAAAAAAAATATACACATAGATCACCAGGAAGCATGGAAGAAAATGTACATTGCAAAGGCTCGTTAAAGCAAGCTGTTGCAGCAGCATTAATATTACACATATAAGACTTGAGAACAAGGAGTTTTACTGGGAATAGTGAGGGGCACTACAAAATTATAAAGGAGTTATTTCCCAAGAAGACATAACAAACCTAATTTTATATCCATCTACCAACACAGCTTCAAAATACATGAGGCAAAACCAATAGCTCTAAAATTAAAAAAAAATAGACAAATTGACAATTAGCACTAGAGATTTCAATACTCCCCTCTCGATAATTGGAAGAACAAAACAGAGACATTCAACAAAGACATAAAAGAACTTAACACGTTGTCAACCAACTTGATCTATTTGAGATTCACAGAACATTCAGCAACAGACAGAGTTTTTTCCTAGCGAGGTGGAATCATTCACCCAGATAGGCCATATTCTGGGGAGATTGTGAGGATGGGATTGTGAGGGATAAATTGTATATTCCCTGGCCGCATGGATTTAAACAAGAAACTGACAGGTAACTGAGAGTAAAACCCTCAACTATTTGGGAATTGAACAACACACTTATAAATAATTTAAAAATACTTTAAATCAAATGGAAATGAAAATATGACGTGGCAAACCATCTGGATGCTGCTATGCAGGGCTTCAAGAGACATTTATAGCATTAAATGTTTCTATTAGAAAAGAGCAAAGTCCTCACGTCAGTGATCTAAGCATCCGTATTAAGGAGGTGAAAAAAGCTATTGAAAACACATCAAGCAAAAGAAAGGAAAAAGTAAAGAGCAGAAATCAATGAGATTGTAAAGAAAAGAATATAGAAAATCAATGGAAAACAATGGTACTTTGAGAAGATCAATAAAAAATGATAAACCACTAAAGCCTGAACAAGGAGGAAGGAGAGAAGACGTAAGTTGCCATATCAGGAATGAAAATGAGGGCAGCTCTATAGATTCTTTAGACATTGACAGGTTAATAAAAAAATATAAACAAAATTACGTCCTATGATCAAAAATCTAGGTGAAATAGACAAATTCTAGGGGTGCCTGGGGGGTTCAGATGGTTAAGCGTCTGCTTTGGGGTCAGGTCATGATCCCAGGGTCCTGTGACTGAGCCCCGATCCGGCCCTGTTTTAGACTCTCTGGTTCTCTATCTCCCTCTGCCTCTCTTCCCGCTGTGTTCTCTCTTATTCACTCTCTCTCTCAAATAAATAAATAAAATCTTTAAAAAAAGAAGCAAATTCCTTAAAAGGCATAAACTACAGAAGGAACCTCAGTGTCCATCAAAAGATGAATGGATAAAGAAGATGTGGTTTATGCATACAATGGAATATTACTCAGCCATTAGAAATGACAAATACCCACCATTTGCTTCGACGTGGATGGAACTGGAGGGTATTATGCTGAGTGAAGTAAGTCAATCAAATAAGGACAAACATTATATGTTCTCATTCATTTGGGGAATATAAATAATAGTGTAAGGGAATAGGAAGGGAAGGGAGAAGAAATGGGTAGGAAATATCAGAAAGGGAGACAGAGCATAAAGACTCTTAACTCTGGGGAACGAACTAGGGGTGGTGGAAGGGGAGGAGGGTGGGGGGTGGGGGTGAATGGGTGATGGGCACTGATGGGGGCGCTTGACGGGATGAGCACTGGGTGTTATTCTGTATGTTGGCAAATTGAACACCAATAAAAAATAAATTTGTTATTTAAAAAAAGGTCAATTAAAAAGAAACAGATTACTGAATTCATTACAAGTTATGAAATAATTGAATTCATAGAGATGTCTATACAAAATATGGAAATATTCAAAATCAATAATCTGAATTTATGTTTGCAGAAATTAGAAAAAGAATAGCAGATTAAACCCAAAAGAAATGGGCAAAAAACAATGATCAACATAAGAATATAATTTAATGAAACAGAAAACAAGCTTCCTCAGATAAAAATCATCAAAGCCCAGTTGGTTCTGTGAAAAGACCAGCAGAACCCCCTGGTAAAATTGACCTAAGAGATGGAGAGATTACAAGGAAATAACAAGAATGATAAAACAAGAGAGCATGCCAAGTCCTACAGACATTAAAAATGTATAATAAATAATTAACAGCTGCATTTGAAAATGCAGGTAAAATGGAAAAAGTGCTGTAAAAATGCATCCTCCCCCAAACCAAAACAAAGTGAAATAGAATCTGAATAATCATACATATTAAAAACAACAAATATGTACATGGAAACATCTTCAGGAAAAAGACAGCCAGACCAATAAACCCTTCCAGGCATTTGAAAGAAGAAATGACACTGTTCTGGTGCTCCCTTTTTCCTCCTCAGAAAATGAGAAAATAAAGAAAATTCTAACTTTTTTGATATGGAAACTTGAAAAGTAAGTTACAAAAATGGAAAACTATTGACTGATCTTTCTCACAGGCACAAATGCAAAAATCTTAAAGTATCAATATATAATGAATAGCTAATCTAAAATAGAACACACAGAAAATGCTTTTCAATCAAGTTGAGTTTATTTTTAAAAGTACAGGTGGCTTCATAATTGCAACTTAATATAATTTGGCAATATTAACAGAATAAAGGAGAGCCATCATGTGATCATCACAGTAGATGGAAGGATATCATTTTATTAATGCCAACATCACTTCACAATATCAAGGAAAAACTCTTAGCAAAGAATAGAAGCAAACTTTCTTAATAAGTATTACCCACAGATTCTTTTGTAACCAGTGCAATGAAACCCAATATTTAAAGAGAACATATATGGATTGAAAGAAGGAAAAATATGTTACTTGCAGATGCTATAATTTGCAAAAGTAGAAAATGTGATAAAGTTGACCAGTCATCTTTTAGAATTAATAAATCAATTTAGAAGATTGTTGGATGCAGATCAAAATACAAAATTCAATTATCATTTCTATATCCCATCAAAAACTTTAAAATATGTATTTTAAAATGCCATTTAAAATAGCAAGAGAATGTCAAATCTCTGGCAGTGAATCTCATCATAGACATCCAAAACCTATATTCACAACACTACAAAACACACTGAGAAAAATTAAATAAACCTTAACTGAAAGGGGAGATGCATTCTGATAGATTGGAAAAATCACTGTGGTAAATATGTCAATTTTATTTAAATTAAACCATAGATTTGTGGTTATTCTAATCAAATACCAAAAGTTTTTAAAATGGAAATTGATAAACTGATTCTAAAATATATATGGTGTTTCAAAATGACAATAAAAGTCAAGACAGGGATCCCTGGGTGGCGCAGCGGTTTGGCACCTGCCTTTGGCCCAGGGCGCGATCCTGGAGACCCGGGATCGAATCCCACATCAGGCTCCCGGTGCATGGAGCCTGCTTCTCCCTCCGCCTGTGTCTCTGCCTCTCTCTCTCTCTCTGTGACTATCATAAATAAATAAAAATTAAAAAAAAAATTAAAAAAAAATAAAATAAATAAAAGTCAAGACAAATTTAAATGAGAACAGAATCAGATGGTATTGGCAGATAATAACACTTATTATAAAGCTTTAATACCTATGACATTGTAGAATTGGTAAAAGTGTAAACTACAGAGCAGGGCAGAGACCAGAAACAGACTTACATACGTATGGTTTCTTAACTCACAAAAAAAGATAACACTCCCAGGACCATGGGGAAAGGATGGATTTTTCATTAAATTGTGCTGTTGATGGATACCCAAATGGGAAAAAAAATGAACTTTGATTTCCACCTCATGACTGGTATAAATCAATTTAAGACAAATTAAAAAATTCTCTGTGAAAGTGCAAACAGCCATGCTGCTGGAAGAAAAGGTACAGTATCTTCTTGATGCTGGAATAGGATAGAGTTCTCACATAGGACATAGTAAGCTAAAGCCATAAAACAACTCTAGCCAACCATCCTTAATCAAAAGACACAACTAAGAGAATGAAAAGACATTGGGATGGATATAAAATATCCTACCAAGAGTACATACAGTAAATATAATGCTCGATGACATCAATGAGAAAAAAAATGTTAACACAAGTATTAAAGGCAAAAAATACAAGTGAAAATATCAAAGTGATCTGTATGAAAACGGAAGAATGCTCAACACTGTTAGCCATCTGAGAAATTAAAATTCAAACCATAATGAGATTTCATTACCCAGTTCACCTAATGTCTAAAACTGCAAAATAATGGCAGTATCAGCCATCAGTGAAGTAACGAAGTAACTGGACTCTACATATACTAGAGAAGGAGTGAAAAACCGCTTTGGAAAAGTGTTGGCAGTACCTACAAAACCTGAAAACATGCCCACCTTTTCCCAGCCGCTCACCCCTAGTATGTACCTACAGAAACGTGCGCATATGTGCGCCAAAACACATAGAAGAGTCTATAGTCTTAATATTCAAAATATTATATTCTTAACACTCAATAATATTTTTAATGTTCAAAAATGGGAAACATCTGGATGTCCATCTAAAATTAAATGGGTACGTAAAATTGCCATATAATCGTATGGTGGAATACAGTGACAATGACTGTTTTCCAAAAAAAAAAACACAATAAAAATGAAATTCACATACATAATGCTGAGTGAAGGAAGCCAGACACAAAGGAGTAATAAAGTCTGATTCCATTTATGTCAAGTATAATATCAAGCAAAGCTAATTCATGGTGGCAGCCTTCAGGACAGCGATTGCCTTAGGAATATATAGTTACAAAAAGGAACAAGAGTTTCTGTTGTCTTTAAAGACTTGCATTTAGTGTATGGGTGTAAAAATTATTTTAAAAGATTCAAAACAAAACTGTAAAATTTATTGAACCATTCACTCAGGACTTGTGCACCTTTTTGTACAAAATTAAACTTTGTACAAGACTACTACAAAGCATTGTTACCCTCTGGTAGCACTCCAAGGTTAACATCACAGAGTTTGGAGCCAAAAGGGCCAGACTTTGAATTTTTACCCTTTTCTTTAAAAAAAAAAAAGATTTTATTTATTTATTCATGAGAGACACAGAGAGAGAGGCAGAGACACAGGCAGAGGGAGAAGCAGTCTCCCCACAGGAAGCCCAAAGTGGGACTCGATCCCAGGACCCCGGGATCATGACCTGAGACAAAGGGAGATGCTCAACCACTGAGCCGCCCAGGCTTCTCCACCTTTTTCTTTATTGTTGTGACTTTGGGCAAGTTGTGTAGTCTCCAAACCTGTATCTCATCCATACAGAGGGTGTGACAATAATATTCATATCATAGAATCCTTATCAAGGTTAAATTACATAGTATATATTTTATATATTTTATGTGCATAGCATCTAACGCAGTGCCTGACCCCACATATACCCCCAAAATGGTCCCTGGAATTATCAATGCGTATCAGTGATGTCCGATAGCATCTGGCATATGGTAAGCACTCAATGTCAACAGCCATCATTCCATTAAGAGTATTAACAAAACCAACATAGACATCATCTTAGCCCAATGCCTATCGCATATCGTTGACTCTCTAACAAGTTTCTAATATGAATATGCAATATTCATTGAAATTTCAAAGGCATTGAAATTTCAAAGGCAATCAGGCTGGCTTCTCCTTGGTCCTGAAGCTGACAACTGTGCCAAATCTCCTGTTTCTCCTGGAGATGGTATTTAAAAAAAAAAAAATGTAAGAACAGCTCTCTAGCACTTATCCCTGAAGTATGGGGACCATGTTGGTCATAACTAAAAGTTGCAATTAGAGGAACTTCTTCACAATGCCTCTGGGTACCATCACCCTGGTTTCACTACAAGAGTCTTTAGCCATTTTCAATCTGTGCCTCATTAGACAGTTAGCAGCATGTGCATCCTGTGGAGACATTTGGAAAATAAGCTTTGTAAAAAGGGGTCCTCCTTCTCCTCCCCCAACCTCTTCCACTCTGCAAGTGTTTGTTCTGAAGATGCTGGGGACATCAAAGGGTGCTTTGGACAGAGCCATCCCACATCTGCACCATCCCACGTAATTTTGTTCCCTCAATTTATGTGTGAGAAAAAAAAAAAAAAAACATGAGAGGTGTTTGCCATGTTTTCATATCCTAAATTATTTAGCTCTTACGGAGTCTCCTCACTTTCTTGTCACCTGACCAGACATCTGGCTCATCCAAGACCACAAATGCTCCAGTTGAATGTGACCACTTTATCCTTGGATGGAAGAGACATAAGAGAATGCCACTACTAACTTTCATGGCCTTGAGAGAGCCAGAAAGGCTCAGTATACCTCAGTTTACCGTCCTGAAAAATAGGAAAATATAAACTGCTATCTGGTCAGCTTTGAGGGTTGAAAGGGACCTAGAGTCCATCATCAACTTTGCCTTTCAACCTCTTCACGTTTGGACCCGAGGGATTACCTCTGCCAGAGCATCACCCCCATCCAGCCACACCAGACTTCAGGATACTTCCCCAAATAAACGTTCCAGCTTTTATCCTCCATCTTTGCTCAACAAATGACCCCCCCCCACCCCATATCCCATGTGCTCTTTCTTTCCAGATGTGCCCATGGGAACAAAACACTACTTTCTAGTGCAAGCTTTTTATCCTCGTTAGAACTAAGCTCCTCTGAGTCTAGTGGTTCTCAAGCTGGGATGACTCCCCATCCTGTTCCAGGGCTATTTAGCAATATCTGAAGATATTTTTGGTTGTCATTACTGGGACATACTATCTTGTGGGTGAAGGCCAGTGCTTGTGCTGACATCCTATAACATGTAAGACAGTCCCACACAGAAAGAATGATCTAACCCATAATGTCAGTAGTGCTGAGGTCAAGAAGCCCTGTCTGCATCTGTTGTCTGGAACTTAATCAGAGACTACATCTTGCCCCCATCCCTTTTAGCGGCCAGCTTCCTCTGCATATCTCTCTACCATAACTAGTGAGTTCCCAAGGAGAGAAGGGGCTTTAACAGGGTATAACTAAAGTCGTGGTGGTAATTGAAGGCTTGGGTGAGCTCCCATTGCCTATTTTCCAACCAGATTCATCTGCCCAGTCAATTAAGGAGATGTCCACCATGTGGCTACCAACAAAGTGTTCAGAATGTTCAACGGAGCATTCAGTTAGGCCGATTGGCATTTGCTGACCTCAGAGAGAGAAAGAAAGGGTTAAGGAAGGTCTTCCCCCATTGCTAATCATATCATTGGGAGACCTCAAAAGCCAGGGGTCATTTTGAACCATTTTAAACATCTATCTTTTAGCCTTTTCAGACCGTTGTTATATATTTTTTTGCCCTTTTGTGAAGAGAAAGCCCAATGATGAGTGATAACTGTAGCTTTTATAGGCCTTTGAAAGCATCGTGATGGAGTCTAGGCTTTGAAATCCCCTGAATGAGTCTACAAAGTGTCTCTGCTTTCCATTTTTCTCTTAAATTTTCTGCTTCACCAGTGAAAGGTCATCCAAAAGGGCAATGAGGAACACTGGTCTCTGGCATGAGGACCCAAACTTGTGCCTTTCGCCCTTACTTGGGGCAGAGGATGCAGGTCCTGGTCATATCTCAACAAATGGTATGACTTTCAAAGGAAGACATTGGCCTGAGAGAGGCTGGCATTTTGCTGTGGTGAATGTGGGACTCCTAGCATGGATGTTAGCCTGCTCCAAGGTGTACATGGAAGGATCGAAGTCTCCATGCCATGCACTCATTTGTTTCCAAATAAATGAACTGGTGTGGTGTGTGCGTGGAGTGGTGTCACATAAGCATGTAGCTATTCCTTCCATAGTAGAACCTGTCACTGATTAAGCCTGCAGCAGTTGATGCCACCCAGGAGCAACCTTGGCTCCCGGATGACATTTAGCACCGTGCGGAGATGTTTTTGGTTGTCATAACTGAGGGAGAGGATACCCACCAGTGGGTAGAGGCCCAGGATGCTGCTAAGCACCCTGCAGCTCACAGGACATGCTTCATGATGAAGGTTATCCAGGCATGTAGGTCAGGAGTGCGAAGTCTAAGAAAGGCAGTGGGCACGATGGTGCCAGGTGTGCCCTTCAGACCCCTCCTCTTTTTTTTTTTAGACCCCTCCTGTTTTATTTAAGATTTTTATTTATTTATTCATGAGAGAGAGAGAGGCAGAGACATAGGCAGAGGAAGAAGCAGGCTCCGTGTGGGGAGCCTGATGCGCGACTTGTTCCCAGGACCCCAGGATCACGACCTGAGCCGAAAGCAGACATGCAACCAGTGAGCCAGCCAGGTGTCCCCCTTCAGAATCTCCTGTGGTCTGGCCCTGGATGGGCTCTCAACATTCCAGGCAGCACTGGTCGCCTCACACGCCCTTCAGTGCCCTCCTTCTGTGTATAATGTCTGAAATATTAGAGTGCATGAATCCCACCGGGATGGGGCAGGTTTTTTTGCCTGTGTCACTCACCACTGCGCCCAGAGGTGCTCCGTGACTAACTGCTGGATGGGTGAGCGAGAGAACAGAGCTCAGTGTGTGCCCCCAAGACGTGCACGAAGCACCCCCTTGCTGTTAGAATGGCTCAGTCCCTACTCTCTGATGAGGCCAAGCCCTACTTACCATGCAAGCCTCACCTCTCTGAGATGATCCTCCTGCCCCAGCGTCGTCCTACCTCCTCCACTCTGCTCTTTAGTGTCTTTGATCTTCCTCTATCTTATCTCACAATGCTCTGCAATCTATCCTCCCCATGCGTGTCTCCTCTCCACAACCCCAAGGGCCTTCAAGGCAGGCCTGAGTCTTATTTATTGAGCATCTCCAGCCTTGCCCTGAGCCTCCTCATCTTAGTAAAGATGTTCTGAATGAATGAACGAAGAGGAAATGAGTCCATGCTCTCTGTGCGTCAGGCCCAGTGGCACTCAGGAAGCCGGGACGTGGGACAGTCACTCATGCTCCTCCTAAGACCTCCTCCTCACCACCTGGGAGGGGGCACAGACCTCATGGGGTACACTTGCTGTGTCTTCGGAGCTGTTTTGGATGTGAGCAAGGATTTGTGAGGATAGAAATAGGCTATTATGTAGATTTATAAGAATAAAAGAAATAGTGCAAGATGAGGAGGATGTGAGGTCTCAGTTGGACCTTCTAGGCACTTTTTGACGTTTCCTAGAGAAGGAGTCAGGAGAGAGGCGTGAGAGGAGTTGGTGTCTTAGGCTTGAAGCAGATACTCCAGGAGGAGGCAAGTGGCCCCTTGCCACTGCCCTTGGGGACAAGGGAGGCTGACTCTGGGCAGGGCCAGGGCAGGTGGGCCTGGAGGAGGAGGCGAGGGTGGGGAGTCAGCCCCTCGACGGGACTCATGTTCAACACAGTGAATGCCCCTCATCCTGAGGCCGGTGGGAACAGCAGCTGTGCTCAGCCCTGGGCCCTGGGCCAGCCTCAGCAGGGGAGGCCGGCGGCTGCCTCTGTTCAACAGCCCTCAACTTGTCATCCTTGGCATGCGTCTAGAGAACGGGGAAGACAGGGACCCGGGCAAGTTGTTCCAGGAAACAGTTCACTAAAGAGCAAAACGAACTTGGCAGCAGTCTGCATTCCCCTGCGGAATAAATCCACAAACACCATTTGTTCAAGTAAACATTTCAGTCAGAGAAAAAAAAAACAGTTTCTTAATTGACAAAATCCAGAAAGTGGTTAACCTGCGATGTGGCGCCGCCGTACACCGAGGGCCCTTCACTTTCCATGGGAAGAGGTTTGGGAGGAGGTCAGGACATTTCCACGGCCCAAAGGAGAGGGGGGTATTCTCCTGAAATACTAGGACACTGTCCACAGTGCTCTGAGAGCACCTGCTATGAGTCCAGGGAGCTCATCAAGGAGAGTGTTGGAGGCCAAACCAAATAGTTTTGGGAACTTCTATCAGGATGCAGCGTTGAGGACACGTGGGTGACTCAGTGGTTGAGCATCTGCCGTCAGCTCAGGTCGTGATCTCTGGGTCCTGGGATGGAGTCTTGCACCAGGCTCCCTGCATGGAGCCTGCTTCTCCCTCTGCCTATGTCTCTGCCTTCTTTCTGTGTCTCTCATGAATAAATAAATAAAAGCTTTAAAAAAAAAAAAAAGGATTCAGTATTGTATTTTGGCTAATTTAGTGACAACATTTATTCTGATTTTCCAAACTAGTTCAGAGCCCTTCATAAGGTTTACCAGTCCCACAGACCAAAGAGTTTACAGAATGGTGACCCACTGGGCCAAAGTATTTGTGCTGCGGTATTTAAGCCTCACAATAATCTGGCGATGTACACAAGTTTTTTTATCTCCAGAATATACAGGAGAGAACTGAAGTTCAAGAGGTGCGATCACTCTTCTGAGTTCTCACTGTTGGCTTTGAACTAGGGGTGGTGGAAGGGGAGGAGGGCGGGGGGTGGGGGTGAATGGGTGACGGGCACTGAGGGGGGCACTTGACGGGATGAGCACTGGGTGTTATTCTGTATGTTGGTAACTGAACACCAATAAAAAATAAATTTATTTAAAAAAAGGATATATACATTTATATCTAAAAGAAAAAAAAAGAAAAAGAAAAACCAAAGCACTTCCGGGGCACCTGGGTGGCCCAGTCAGTTAAGCATTTTGATTTTGATTTTCCTGCTCTTGATTTTGTCCCCTCCCACTGTGTCAGGATCTGTACTGAGCATGGAAACTTCCTTAGGATTCTCCTCTCAAAAATTAAAAAAGAGAGCACTTTGGATGAAGGGACAATGGATTGCCTGAGTGGATGAGTCAGTGATTGAGTGAAGGAATGTATGAAACACCCAGTTACCGGGCGTGAGCATCGCATCAGGGTCAGACATAGTGATTCTCAACCCAGGCTGCACATCTAAGTGACTGTTTAGAAACATCTATCCCTAGGCTCTGCCCCAGAAAATCTGACTGAATTCAGGGGATGAGTGGGCATTCGGATTTTTAAAAGCTCCCAGATGATATTAACGGACACTCACTTTAAGAGCCACTTCATTAGGGAGAAGGACATTCTTCGTTGGACCTAACTGCTTGATGAAGAGGTTAAAGCTCTGGGCTCATGCTGGCTATTTACTGACGCCAAGAATGTGTGTCCGTAACAATTACGGCTGGCGATTCCCACCTTCCAGCGAGTTTGGGCATCACTGCCCAGGCAGTAGGATCAGGCCTGGTTCTGCAAGGGGGTGAGGAGAGAGAAGACTCCAGGCCCCACCTACAACAGGCAGGAGGAAGTCAGCTGGCTAGAGTACAGGAGATGCCCCAAAGAAGCCAATAATGTCCTGCCCTCCAAACTGAAGGTCTCTGAATATTTGTGTAACTTATATTTAATAGGGGCTTGGAGTGATTGATCTGAAATTAATGCAAAATGTAGGCATAACAATGTGTTTATTTGGTTTGAACATGTTATTGCTGTGCCAGCATTTAGGAAGAAGAAAAACCATTTAATAGAAAATGCTAGTTTTTATTTTGATTTTTGTTTTCAGTCGTTTTAATTTCCAACTTTGATAGGCAAGACACCATGTTATATCAAACAGTTGGCTCTGTGGATATTGATAGCCCCTCATGTATTATTGCTTCTAGACTAAAAAGCCGCCCTGAGACTGTTCCAGAAAGTAAGGCAGGCCCTTTTCTGAAAGACAAATCTTTAAAAAGCAGCGAACCCTGCCCTCCAGTGGAGAAAAGTCTAGTTGCAGGGACGCACATGCAAAACACAAATCTTGGAGGCGAGCTGTGTTCAGTCAGAGTCACCACCTCTGATGAGAAAGAGAGCTAGGTAGGGGTTCAGCCTCACCTAAGGCATCTTGGAGGGCTCACTGTGGGTCTTCTCTATGCTGTATCCTGTCCTAAATACCTTGGAAAGAGATGAATGAAACGGACAAAACCCTGGCTTTCATGAACTTTATATTCTACTTGGAGAAAAAAAGACAGTGAACAATTAAAAAAAAAATCCATATAAAAAATGGGCAAAGGACTTAAATAAAGGTTTTTCCAAAGGAGGCAGACAGATGGTGAGCAGGTACATGGAAAGGTGCTCCACATCATTCATCATCAGGGAGATGCACATCAAACCACAATGAGATACCACCTTGCACCTGCTAGGAAGGCTATTATCAACGAGATAAATGGTAACAAGGGTTGTGAGGATGTGAAGTAAAGGAAATCCTCCTGCACGGTTGGTGGGGATATAGATTATTGCAGTCACTGTGGAAAACAGTATGGAGGTTCCCCCAAGAAATTAGACATAGAACTATCACATGATCCAGCAATCCCACCGCTAGGTATGATTCCAAAGGAAACAAATCTCTAAGAGCTATTGCACCCCCTTGTTCATGGCAGCATTATTTACCAGTAGCCAGGGTATGGAAACAACCAAAGTGTTCCTCAGCAGAGGAACAGATAAAGACAATGTGGTGTCTAGGCCTACAGTGGAATATTATTCAGCCTTTAAAAAGAGGAAAATTGGGATCCCTGGGTGGCGCAGCGGTTTGGCGCCTGCCTTTGGCCCAGGGCGCGATCCTGGAGACCCGGGATCGAATCCCACGTCAGGCTCCCGGTGCATGGAGCCTGCTTCTCCCTCTGCCTATGTCTCTGCCTCTCTCTCTCTCTCTCTCTCTCTCACTCTCTGTATGACTACATAAATAAATAATAAAAAAAATTAAAAAAAAAAAAGAGGAAAATCCTGCCATGTGCAAAACATAGATAGAACTAGAGGGCATTATGCTGAGTGAAATAAGTCACATGGAGAAAGACAAATATTGCATGGTATCACTTATACGTGGAATCTAGGAAAAAAAATCAAACTCGTAGACACATAGGCCAGAAAAGTCGTTACCAGGGGCTAGGGATTTGGGGAAATAGGGAGATTGATAAAAAGATTAAAAGTTGCAGTTATAAGATGAGCAAGTTCCAAGGATCTAACATATCACATCATGACTATAGTTGATAACACTGTTTTATATAACTGAAATCTGCTAGGAGAGTGGACCTTACACATTCTCACTCCCCCAAATACATAAATATATGGAGTAATGGATGTGACAATTAAATGAAGGAGGAAATTCTTTCTCATTGTATCTGCATATCAAATCATCATGTTTTACATTTCAAATATCTTACAATTTTGTCAATGATACCTCAATGAAGCAGAAAAAAAAAATCCACATGATTGTCAGTGTTGGCAGAGAAAAATCACAGGGGTCAGAGGATGACATTAGGGTGGTCAAGGAGGATTCTCAGAGAAGGTGAAGCTAATCTGAGTGACAGAGGACAGACCATACAAAGGCCCTGGCCTTTGGACAAAGGCCTTGGGGTGGGGAAGGACAAAGGCCTTGGATGTGTTCTATGTGGCTGGAGCACAGAGAGGAAGCGGGGCAGGGGGAAGCAGAGCCACAGCGCTGAGCAAGGGCCAGATCATGGAGGACCCACAGGGCCAGGGTGAGGGGCATTAGTCCAACTAAAATGTGAAGCCATTTGAGGATGTTAAGGAGGAAGATAAATCATGTGCTAGTTTCAGTCTGTGCATAACGAACGTGGTGGCAGGGCTAGCATTTGTGGTTCTTATTATGATTGCAGGAAGCTCTCTACAATAATCATCAGGAAACTTTGAGAAGGAGAAAGAAGAAGAAGAAAGAAGAAGAAGAAGAAGAAGAAGAAGAAGAAGAAGAAGAAGAAGAAGAAGAAGAAGAAGAAGCAGCTCACCAGCTCACGGATTGCAGGTCCTGGAAAGCACAGGGGGCCACACCGTGAGGCTGTAGGCAGAGAGAAAGCAGGTGCGCAGGGCCAAGGGGTGCTGCTTTTATTGGGGTTGAGGGTGGGGGCTTAAATCTTCAGGGCTCATTCTTTAGTGGTGAATTTAAAATGTAAGAAAGGAATGGGAGGGAAAAGCAAGTGGCCCACGTGGTCAGTTTTGGAAATCAACTGAGATGGGGGGGGGAGAGGGGGAGGGTTGGCTCTGACCCAGTCCTGTGGCTGGCAAGGTGTTTATTGGAGATGACTATTTTGAAGTGGATGTCTGGCAATTATGGTTAAGTCAGGCACTTGCATTACAGAAAAAGGAAACCCAGCCTTCAGGCTGCACTACAGGGAGACCTGATAAGCCTTGACTTTACTCTGGAAGAACAGGTGGTAGTGCTCAGCAGGGAAAGTTGGGGAGAAAGGAGAATTTGCAGTGATCAGATGATGGTGGTCGCTTGAACAAAAGTGGGGCCACAAAAATGATGAGACGCGGTCCAGTGGGGGGTGTGCTGTGATGGAAGCATCCACAGGACTCAGTGAGGAGACGGGCACTGGCCAGTGAGGAAGGAGAAGGTCTGGGGGTGGGGGATGCGATGCCCGATTGGGACTTGCATGTGAAGTCCTTGGTGCTTGTTGGGGAGAACAGCTCTGAGGACGGAGACCCCAAATTCTGATTGACAGAAGAATGTACAGAAGAAGCAAGATGAAGAGGGACAGGGAACATCATTTTGCTAAACATCGTGCTAGATACAGGAATGGTTAGTTCAGCCCAACCACGTTTACTGAGTAGCAAGCATCTCATGGGAACCTCTCCACCTGCCCTCAGTAGTGGGTACTGGTTTCATATTCTAACGGAGGCCACTTCCTGTAGCTTTGGGGCCAGAATGCAGTGTTCACACGGGGTCTGTCTCCTTGCAGAGCTGGAGCGCTTTCTTCTCCCCGGGTGGAGGCAGGAATCAAGGAGGGAGCATGCGGAGCTTGCATGGGCCTCCCTCCTCTTGTCCTTGGGGCTCTATCAGTTCCATCTCTGCAAGCGTACCCACTCAGGTGCAAGATCTCTTTACCTTTTTAAATTCATTTTGCCACATGCACTGGCAGGAACAGAGGAACACTTCATGGTTTCTTGGACTATAAGCAGGACAAATGTGTAGCTCCTAAAATCTAAATTAAGTACATGTGTTACAATGAGCTCTTATTTTTCTTCTTCAGTTTTTTTTTAAATGGTAATCAAGGAGGCATTGATAGAATTTGTATGGGAGACTAAGGAGGATTTTTTTTTTTTTTAATATCCCAGATGTAGAAATCTATGATCTTCCCATCCAGAACTGGTTTAGGCCATCATCATCCACAGGTCTCTCTCCCCTTTGCAGTAGCACGGAAGGGAGGCTAACTTGCCTGGGTAACTTGACCCAAGGCAGTTTCTGCTTTGACACTTTGAATGGTTGTTTCCTGTCTGACTTTTTACCAGTTACAGTGCTATTGTGCTGGGAAGAGTGTTCACTGAGCTCCCTTCTGGAAGTCTCAACCCTTTATCCAGGATGTGTACACTAGACTGAGGCAAGTCCCATGGTCGGATGCTCCCTCTACATCCTTTTTTTTTTTTTCCCCTCTACATCCTTGATGCTCACCCCAAAGCAGGTTCTCGGAACATGGTGGATGAGGGAAGGATAGGGTCTGTTACGAAGCTCTGCGATCCAGATCCAGCTCCTGGGCCGGGTTCTGGAGATTTGACGATGAGCAAAAGAGGCACAGTTCAGAGCAGGCTGGATCAGGTCAGGTCTTATAAGAAATTTAGCTTGTACTCCAAAAGCAGCTGGGAACCACTGCAGGATGTTAAACAGGTGGCGACATATCACATTTGTATTTTTAAAAGGTGAGTCTGTGAAATGAGCTTTTTACAAATGCAAGGGATGAATTTTTTTCTTCCAATGGAGCTCTGAGCCCAATATCCATTTTCAATTACTCTGACTCATTTCTAATTATCGTTCTTTCATAAGAGGACAGGCCACCATGGGCCCTGTCACCATAGGTGACTGGAAAAAGGCATGAAGAGAACATGGCCCAAAGCCTTTTCCATTTAATTTATTGGAAAGTTCCAATTAATTTATTGAAAAATATATTATTGGAAGGATTTAAGATAATATGACACCAGAAAGCAAATATTGATGTTCAACCTACAAGCCCTAGACTTAATGAGAACTCATTCAACAACTAGTCTCAGAGTAAAGGGGCTCAGAGCATCCTTGTGGTTGAAGTATGAGTGAAAGCCACTCTTCCTTTTTCAGCCATATGTACATCTTTTAAGGGACAGGGTGGAGGCATGTACACCCCAAGGTGTACATTTGGGACAGGAAGGTTCCCAAATACAAGCCTCTGCCCTACATGGCATCACCCACCGATGGAGAAGCACCTGGAGTGACCATGCCATCAGGGTTGGCAGGCTCACTACACACCTCCCACAGACACGTGGGAACTCAGGTGGCCTTGGGGCCAGCACAGGGCTGGGGATGGGCCTCCTGGCCACCTGTACCTGGGCCAAGAGGATGCAGTGTGTGGCCTGGAGCAACTGAAACACTCTTTCTCCATCTCAATTTTCTCGACTGTAAAATAGGGTCATTGAATAGATGCTTTTAAGGGAAACTCTTGGTTCCAAAGGCACTGATGCTTCTGTATCATCAGGAAAGAGGAATTGGTTTCAGTGTGGCCAAGAGCACTGGAGCCTGAGAATACCTTAGCTGATTCTTATCACTTTTGCAAACACTGGCCAGCAGGTGCTTCATCTGTGGCCATCTAAGTACTCTCCCTCCCCACCATCCAACAGATGTCAGAGCCTCTAATAAACTTTCTGGAATAAGCCTATTCATCTAACATAAAAGTAAATAAAGAGGGACAAGAAAAAGAGAAGTTGAAATGAGTCCAGGAGTGTGGTTTTTAAGAGCACAGACTCTGCTCCTAGATGCCCTGAGGTGGTTTCCTGGCATCCTCGCTCCCCTGACCAGCTGCGTGTTGTGTTGCTGGCAAGATATAGTCTGAATTTCCGTTTCATCATCAAAAAAATGGGAATAATATCCATTTATATTTCATGGAGTTTTGAGGATTAAATGGCATAATGCCTGTATTCAGCTTTTTGAAAAAAAGAGAAAGACTAAATGAGCAACAAGCAGGTGCCATAGAAAGTTCTACTGCCCACAGGGACCTGCCCAGCACAGAAGCAAAGTTCTGTGGTATGAGGGTCAGTGGGTGAGAAGTGGAGTATGTCTTTTAAAGTCAGTGACCTAAAAAAATAAATAAATAAATAAATAAATAAATAAAAATAAACTCAGTGACCTCACACACTACCTGTGTCCACTTTAGATAACCACATCTCTTAATACTGCTAGTTCACGAGTCTCTGCCCTTAAAAACAATATGTGGGCTGATGGGCTGTTAGGTGCTGGGCCAGTGATTGCATGCGACAAGCTTCCGTCTTGGGACTATGGCATGCAATTGCCTTTGCCTGGTTAGTCAGCCTAAGGCCACCGTCAGCCAGCCAGATGTTCAGTGGACCACACTGCATCCCATGCAATGTATTTGGGAGAATTATTGGCATATAATGACATCTGTCAGCACAATTCATATCACGTAAAAAATACACATGTAAGAAAAATATTACCAACTAGATTATGGTTGTTTTTAGAGATAGGCCAAGTTTCTTGACAATCCACCACTCCAGAGGTGACCAGCATTGATCCAGCACCTGTCAGCCTGATGGACATGCTCACTATGGTTGAGCATGGATCTGTATCATGCAGCTTGTCTTAAACTTTCTGCATCTCTTTGCTGTGCTACTTAGAGCATAATTGAATATTAAGCATTTTTTGCACAAGCTTGGTTACACCATTGCCCATCATATGCATGCACTTGCCCATTTCAGTTCAGAACATGGGATTCTGAGGCTCTTTGGGTCTCACCTCCAGCCAGCACCTCATCCCAAGCCCTCTCCTCTTCTTGTTGCACGACAGCCCTCATCAATCTCCAAATGTGGATCTCCACACACCATTTTCTGTGACTGCACACTGTCCTCCACAACCTCCACTTTCAAAACCCAGTCATACCTCATTCTCACTATTAACTCCCCCACCCAGCTGCCCTTGGCATCGTTGATCTTTTGTGCCTCTGTGTCTCTAGAGCTCTTTGCACCTCATTTCACCTTAGATTCTCTTTGGGTCTAAGTTTATTCCTCTACATGAATAATGGGACAGTAAGGAGGAAGCACTAATATTTACAGATCCCCTCAAGAGACAAGAAGGTCAGCAATGATTTACATATGCAAAGATTCTAGAAATGTGCATGGGTAGGGGCTGGCAGTAGAGGGAGTTCAGAAAGTGTCCTTGCAAAGCGTAGCAGTCCTAGCCCTGCAGATGGAGCTTGATTTACCTGGGGTGGGACACAGGGGGATGGGGTCAGAGAAGGGATTACCATATGTCTTTATTTTATAGCATGTTGTACGAGCACAGAGCTGGTGCCCCTCCTGCCTAAGCAGAAATGGAATGTTGAGCCAAGAGATCTTGCTCAGCTCTTGTTTAGCTAGATTAGCCTGGAGCTGTCTCTGAGATTTAAATGACATATTGTTTGGTATTTTTAATGGGGGAGAAAATAGAGGTGTGAAGGGGTTAGATTTAGGGGGACTCATCTGCTTTAATTTATACATTTGTTTCGATGGAAAAGGAAATGGTGCAAGTTGCTTGTAGGAGCTGAAGTCCAGGAAGGAGACAGGAGGTAGCTGCTTCAGGCAAGATATTTGTCCCCTGAACCTGAGCTGAGAGCCTGGGGGAAAGGCTGTCCCCTCTGTCCCACCTCTATTTTGGCACCCTGGGAGCAGCCTTGGATGCTTATCTGGGCTCTCATGGGGGTCAGATCAGCAGGGGTCCCAGAAGGAAAGCTGTAGGACAAGGACAAAGTCACATGGCCAGGAAGGGGTGACCTGGTTTCCCTGCAACCTTTGGAAGTATGTGGCATATTCAAGTTTTAAAGACGAGGAATTAGAAACTTAGAAATGTCCACCCATGCTTTACTTCTCACTGACATGTCCAATGGTCATTCCTTCTAGAAGTTTCCAATCTGATGGGACATTAATAATATTATTAATTATTATTAGCAATAATCGTTCTAAATAATCAATAATGTTATTATATAACATGATGTGCGCTCAGAGCCAGGCCAAAAAAATACTCCAAGGAAAGGAGATGAAAAATAATTCCATCTCTGGGCCCCCCGGGGAAAAGTTTCTGAAGAAGGCAGCAATATACATACCATCTTCCCTCATCTATTATGTCTGCTGTCACTGTCGGCTTCCTCAGTAGGATGCAAGCTTCATTAAGACAGGCCAATGATTCCGGCTTTGGCAAACGATTCTCTTGAGTGCTTAAAACAGAGCCTGAACAGTGTTGGCTTCAATAAATATTTGTGCAATCAGAGCATGATTTCCAACTTCCTAAGGATTTCTTTGGCCCTGCAGGAGGCAGGGGGCTCCTTCAAAATGGAAGTAGCAAATACCATCTTTCAGAGAGGAACTGGGGAGCCCCTGTCTGAGAAGGCAACTCTCCAGACATCTCCAGATCATCACTGAACGGTTAGCTGATTCAGTTAGGAGAGCAGCCTGTCCTTACACGGATGTCTTTTCCTGGCACCATGGCCTGCATCCCCCATGCCTCTCTCAGGGCGTATGGACTGCACCAGGATAAATTCATTCACCTTGTTTGTTAATCCTAGCCAAAAATCCTAAAAAAGTCATGCTGTCCCTCTCTGGTTCTAGCTTCTTGACTTCCATGCTCCCCTTTTGTTCCCCCAAATAAATCCCATCCTTCCTTTCTCTTGCTCAGCCTGGAAGGGAGCTTGGCAACCAGGACCGGAATCACCAAGTCCATGAGTGCCCCAATTGCTGGTCTTTGGGCGCCCTCTGCAGGTGGTATGAATCCATCTCTGCCCACCGGCCTGCCTCACGTGTGGGAGCTGTATCCCTGCAGCCACGGGCTATTTCCCCCCTGGGAGGAGAGGGTAATAATGGGAAAACGCTGGAGAGGCCCCAGGTGTGAGGCCACAGAGCTGGTGAAGGATGCCCAGGGAGGGAGGGAGCCGCCTCTGGCAGAAAGGGCTGCAGCTTCGGCCCTGGTTAGCCCGTGTCCAAATGCTCATTCATTCATTCATTCACTCATCAAATGTTTTATTAAAGCTGCACTATGTGCCAGGGTACTGGGATCCAGAAGTTGAAAGCAGGGCAGAAAGCAAAAACAAATTCCTCCATCAGGGAGCTGACATTTCAGCAAAGAAAGGCAATAAATAAGTAAGGAAGACATGTAGCACATTTGACTGTGGTTAAGCACCGGAGGAGAAAATGTGGAGCAGGAAGTGGGGTGTGAAGGGTCCTGGGCTGTGTGGGGAGGCGGGAGGCCCCAAAGCGGGGAAACAGGGAAAGCCTCATGAACAGGGCAACTCTGTAATAAAGGCCAGAGGGGAGGGACGGAGGGAAACTTGGAAGAGTGGGTGGCCAGTGGCGGGCCTGGGGCAGTGCTCTGCTGGTGTAAGAAGCAACAGTGAAGCAGCCCATGAGCTCAGGCAGGTGAGAACAAGGAAGGATGAAGGACGAGTGCAGGGGAGGGAGCAGATTAGGCAGGAGCAGCACAAAGGGCCAGATGAAGCAAGGTCTTGTAGGTAACTATGAGGAGGAAATGAAGATCCCCCAGAGACCAATGCCAAGCTTCAGGGTGAACCCAAGCACGCTGCCCACCAGTCTCCTCTGCCATCAGATGTGGACAGGGACACTGGCCCTGAGGTTTAAGGAAGTGCCTGGCCGGCTGTCTGACACTGAAGGGGTGTCCCGTGGACCCGCTTGTCCCCAGCCGCCCACTCATGTTCCCCTACACATCACATCTGTACAGCGACTTGGGATCTCTGAAATCGAAGCCTGAGGCACGTGGTGAAATTGGCTCAAACTGTCCTCCGCTCCCACCTCCCATTGATTCAGCCCCTGGGTGCCCTCCCACATCCCCTTTGAGACTCACTGCTCCCCCGCCACGTGCTCCTCACAGACAGCAGCAACCACCAGAAAGGGGTCTTCAGCTGTATCCCCACTAAAAAGTAATGGAAAGGACAAGCAGACCAAGAGGGGAGACTGGGCACATTCTTTGCATTTATCAGTGACATAATTTTGGTCAAATGGTAGAACTCTCTGCACCTTTGAATCTGCATCTGCCCCTCTCCTGCCTTCCGGAGCCTGATGAGGGTCCCCTAGGTGAGCGTGAGCACCAGTGTCATCTGTGATAACTGCAGTGCCCCCTTTTCCGACACTTTCGGGTTCCAGAGACTCATAAAATGTTTGCATAACATCGAAGCTGGATGTAAGTCTTGCCATCATCACTCATTATCGTGGAAACAGGGGGTTAATTTCATTAAGTCTCCCGGAGTCATAGTTTCTTTTTGCCTAAGTTGGGGTTAATCCTATATGCTCCCCCTCCTTTATGGGCTTGACTGGAACCACAAATGTAAAGAACCTATAAAAACACACAGAACATAAATATGGGAAGAGTGTGTTTAAGCTGTGTCCCTTTTTACCCTGACTCACCAGGTTCTGAATGTCCCTCCTTCAGGGGTCCTGACCCTCACTTGGATGCAGGACCCTTAGTGTCGCATGGGAATCCCAGGTCCTTGGCCTCCTCTGATCCTACAGAGACTGGGGTCAGGGATCCAAGGCAGGTCCAGGGGCTGGTCGCCCTGCTGCCCTGGGCGTGATGAGCCACCTCCCCCATTAGCGCCCTGCTCTGCGGTGACCCAGCCTGAGCAGGTGGCTTTCCTCTCCTACTGCAGAAGCCTGATGTTCACTGCAATCCCCAGTTTAGATTCCAGAGATATCCTTATGGGTTTGGCTAATTTTCTCCACCCCTGTTCTGTCTGTCTGCAGGTCTACAGAAGCTCTGTCCTTGTCCCATCATCCATCCCCAGTCCTGTGATCTGTGGCCGGTGGGGTAGGGCCAAGTGGTGTGGACACCAGGCCACACCAACTGTAGAACCGCCCAGGGGCTCCTTTACCAGCACGAGCTGTGGTCAGGGATGGTCTCTACTGGAACCAGACTTTGGGCATGGCTTTCATCACAGCCAACCTTTCAGTACTGTGGAAACAATGGACCTTCCCTCCCTTGGCATGCTGCCTCTGGGCTCCAGACAGACCCAGCCATGCTGTGCAGAGACCGAGAATGCATCCCTCCAGAGGCACTTTGAATGAGCAACTCTGATTATTAAAAAGTCCAACTAATCCAGGAACCTTGAATAGAGGGATGAAGACCAGGGTGGCCTGTTCACCAAATGACATCTCCCATTTTCTGACCCCACCCTCCCAGGGCCCCTACTTGGTGTTCCCTCTCCGCTCCATTCAGCCATGTGAGAATATCCCAGCTCCCCCCTACAGTGTGGATCCCAGGAAGAACCACCACACTCCCAGTGTCCTCTCAACACACGTAGAAATCATTCCTTCAGCCCTAAAAACGTTCCTGGAGAGTGGCTACTGTGCATCCCATAAACACAAAGTCCTGGCAAAACAAAGTCAAAGGATTTTATTATTGTTGTTGTTGATCATTTATACACATCACAAGCTACACAAAATGCCAACCGAAGAGCAAGTGTAGAAAAATAGTAGAATTATATTGGCACTATCAACTTGGTTATTACTATTGTTGTTTTGCAGACAGTGTTCAGGGGTGTGCGGGAGGTGGTGATCATTGTATACAGGTATTGTCACCAGAATAGATACACATTAGGAATTCACAGTGGCATCAAGCTGTACATTCAAGTTCTTTTTCAGAGAAAGGGACCATGCGAAAGACCCTGCCTCTCTTTACCTTCTACGACGCAGAAGGTCACATTTGAAAACTAAAGAAAACTGGAATAAAATAAAATAAGTTCCAGAACCCTCTGCTGTCTGAGAATAGACACAAGCCACAGGCTAGCTCTCGGGGTCAAATCTGAGAATGGCAACGCTTACAGACACTACTGCCTTGCCCTTTATACTTGATAAGCTGTGTTGGTCTATTAATTTGAAAAGAACTAGTAAGACTAGTCAAGGAGTGATAGGCCACTCAGGTGGTCGTGTTTCTTGACAGATTGGGCTGTAGTACGTGCAAATTTCAGCTTCTCCTTTAGTAACTTCCTTAACTTGACACTGATCTGGGGAAGGGTTGCCCCAATGAAGCTTTCAAGTCCTGAGTGGCCTGGCTGAGGCCATAAGGGCCTCTCACCTAGGCTGGTTTTCTGCCTCCAGACCCTGAAAGGATGTCCAAACCCCAATGCCAAGGGTGATTTGTTTTAAGGGGCATCGGGATGTTGATATTCTCAATGTTTCCAACCTGGTCTCTTGGCTTATTATCCTATGTACATGAACATTCCTCTATGTGGGTATCCACTCCCCCTACTAGATTATAAGTTCTTGAAGGGCAGGGTCTTCTGTGGCAAATTACTGTGGCCAGCAGGGCTTAGCATAGAACTGGGCAGAGACGAAACACTATTTAGAAAGGAATGCATTCAAGAATAAGTTACAGGAATTGGTGAATGAAGCTAAAAAAATTACAAACTTTCATGTTAAGTTACATACAGACAAGACAGTAGATGGAACAGAGTGAAGTGCTCTCTTGAAAAGAAAAAAAGAAAAAACAGGCAAAGACGTATGCACAGGCTATCGGACATACCTGGATTGTTATTAAACTTTCTGGAACTAGAAGCACGAAGCAGGCTATTTTTCCCATATGCAGCAAATTTAACCTTGAGCTAAAAGACATTTCAAGGGGTCTCTTCAGTTCCATGCAGTAAGGAGATTCTGAATGATGTTTACAGAATTTGAACTTCCAAACGCCTTAAATGAAATGTAGTATTGTTCTCGGCGATGTGTCAAGTTCTTGCCTCTTCTTGACCCTCAAATTAAAACGACTATACCCTGAGCAACAAGAAAACAGCTTCACTCCATAGATATTCCAATTATGCACTGAAATGAGCTGAAAAGCTCCAGTTTGGTGGCTCCTGGAATCACAGTGGAATGTTCTGAATGCAGGAAGCTTAAGCCTGAAGTTTCATTCAAGGTGATCCCCCTCAAGGAACCAATCTCTTTGAGGCCCATGGAGACAACTTCTTAGTTTATTACAAAGAAAATTTCCTATAGCCAAATTTTTGTTGTAAAGTATTCCTAGGCTACCCACCACCCAATTTTAAAACACCTGCTCTACTGCAGGCACAGTTCCAGAACCTCTATTTCCCTCTCATTCATCTGTAGGTACCAACTACTTCTTGAAGTATTTTCAACTTTTTTTTTTTTTTTTTTTTTTTTTTTTTTTTTTTTTATGGCTAAGGTAACTTAACCCTGTCTCACTGGTTTCAAAGCATGCCCTGGAGATAGAATGGCTCTTCCCATTTAAAAACCTACCAGTATGATCTTTGATCTCAGGAAACTACTTTCCTCTTACAGATTCAGAAGGTTACAAGAAAAACATGGATCAAGGTCAAACCCTTCCTGCATCAGAATCAGCTACCGTGGAGAAGAAAATGTGAGCTTTCAAAGAGGAACTTACCCTCCCAGAAGATTCTCACCGAACCCCAACTCTGTGCCAGGCCACAGAGAGAGCAGCAGGGAACACTAACAATGTACACCTGGTTTCTGCTCTCAAAAAAACTACATGTGTACCATGTGGGAGACCTACGAGGACACACACAACATTGTCATATTGAGAAAGGAGTGGTTTCTGGAACCTTAAGAAGATTTATCTCTGATGGCAGGACAAGGAGCCCAGACTCACCCCGAAGCAGGAACAAACAGTCCACAAAGCATTTAGTGCATGCTCAAAGCTCATGGGCACAGGGCACGGATTCCTGGGTGAATATTCAAACGTGGGGGTAGCAGAAAGAGGCAGGAGGTATAAATGGAAGCGTGGTCTAGGGCAGCTGTGGGAGGAGAAGTGTCATGGTTTTGGGAAAGTGGTTTTGGGTTAGCAGGGCGAAGAGAGCCTTGAGACACAGTGATTGGGGAGCATAGACGCCAGCGAACCATGGACCATGCTTCCAGAGCATGCTTCCTAAAACCACCTTTGTCATGGAATTGTCCACCACCTGATTGCTGGTTAGGAAAGTGTCTCTTATATAGCAACACGTTGTATGAGAAAGCTCACAAGATGGTGGTTTAGATGATGAAGACTGAAACTGGCATTGATTTCAACAAGATGTTTGACTTTTATGATTTATGAACTTCTCTGGGTTGGAGGAATCATAGCCTAACAGACAAAATGGAAGCTCGGGGAGATGTAGATGAGCATCTGCCTCCAGCTCAGGTCGTGATCCCGGGGTCCTGGGATCGAGTCCCACATCGGGCTCCCCGCAGGGAGTCTGCTTTTCCCTCTGTGTCTCTGCCTCTCTGTCTCTCTGTGTCTCTCATGAATAAATAAATAAAATCTTTAAAAAAAATGGAGGCTCTGGGATAAAACCTTAACTCCACTTTTGGCGAGCTGTGTGACCTTCATCAGGTCAAACTTGACTTGTACCAGCATTGCTTGTATGTTGTGTGGATTTCTTTTTTTTTTTTTTTCAAGATTTGTTTATTTGAGGAAGAGAGGACATGCAGGAGGGGGGAGAGAGGCAAGGGGAGAGGGAGAAGGTCATGCAGATTCTGCACTGAGTGAGGAACTTGATGCAGGGCTCAATCTCATGACCTGAGCCATAATCAAGACCCCCAACTCTTAACCAACTGAGCCATCCAGATGTCCCTGTTTTTCAGCTTTTAAAGATGAAATGAAATCACACATGCAGAAGACCTTGCCAACAGACGTTGAACACGGAGTGCTATTTCTATTCATTTGCTCCTTCATTTGCAAAAAAGGAAGCAAATGAGCCTGAGGTTTGTTTAACCTCCACAAGTTCTGAATCTGTGATGAACCATGAAGGCTTGAGTCTGAGGACGGTTTCAAAGCCATATTATCATAACCACTTCCATGAAATGAAAACAAAAGCACATGCTGAACTTTACAAATATGGGACATAACCTGCTTTAGAGATCAGTGAAGCATGACCGAGCAGCTTCCACACGTTAACATTCGACTGGAAGCCCAGCTCTACACACTGGGGACATTCCTTCGTGGGACAGAAGCCATTGGGGCCCTTCTCCCTGAAATTAAAATTGGTGCACAGAGCTTAGCCCATTGGAAAGTAGAGCGTATTGTTACCATTTCACATGAAAAGATGTGGGAAGGGCTCAGCTTTGCTTACAAGGGTTTTCAATGGTGTTTTCTATTGAGACATCCCTAGTATTGTGTGTAATGCTGAGGTACCATGGAAAAAGCAAAAAAAAAAAAAAAAAGCAAAAGCATAAAAGGTGGGACATAGACTTGTAATGTCACTGCAGTGCACGCCTACTTTGTGATATGTGGACAGAGACACGTGTGCACAGAGTTTGGAAGAGCAAAGCTCAAGATGTGAACCATAGAGTCTGGAATAAACATTCATGGTTCCTCTTATGGTGCTGAGGTCTCATAGCTTTAACTTCATAACTAACAGTTAAAAATAAAATCTTAGTATACATCCCTTTAGTATTTAGGATTATGTGACATATGTTAATAGATCTATAGTCTAGTACAGAACTCAGCACAAAATAGGTGCTCAATAAACCATGGGACGAATAAGCAAATGAAAAAAAAAAAGAGGAAACAAAGAATGAAACACCAGGGTATGGTGTTACCGTCGGTGCTCAAATCACATGGCAAAAAAAAGTGACAATTAGGTCTGGGGGCTTGCAAACACCCCCAGCTTTTTCAGCTCAATGGACGTGTCTTGGAGAGGTGCCACTGTCTCACACAAGTGAGGGCTCACCGAATACTCTGTCATGGTCCCAACACAGGAAAATCTGGGTCCCAGGCTGCCATTTCCACTTTGTCCCTTCCATTCGCACATTGTGCCGGCGCCCACCCCCACCCCACCCATGGGCTCTTCCCACGGCTCCATGGATGGATGGATGGATGGATGGATGGATGGATGGATGGATGGATGGATGGATGGATGGATGGATGGATGGATGGATGGATGGATGGATGGATGGATGGATGGATGGATGGATGGATGGATGGATGGATGGATGGATGGATGGATGGATGGATGGATGGATGGATGGATGGATGGATGGATGGATGGATGGATGGATGGATGGATGGATGGATGGATGGATGGATGGATGGATGGATGGATGGATGGATGGATGGATGGATGGATGGATGGATGGATGGATGGATGGATGGATGGATGGATGGATGGATGGATGGATGGATGGATGGATGGATGGATGGATGGATGGATGGATGGATGGATGGATGGATGGATGGATGGATGGATGGATGGATGGATGGATGGATGGATGGATGGATGGATGGATGGATGGATGGATGGATGGATGGATGGATGGATGGATGGATGGATGGATGGATGGATGGATGGATGGATGGATGGAGGGTGAGCCCACATGGCTCTGGGCTCCCCAACAAGTTGGGGGGGGATCGGGTGTGTCCTACGAGCTAACCTGGGAGAAGGATGTGAACACAGGGAGTTGGGAGAGCCCCTGCTTCCAAGAGGAAATTCTCCTCCTAGTGTGAACGATGGGATCTCCTCCTGGAAGAGCAGAGGGCCCCGCAGGCTGGCCGACTGCTTACTCCTCTGCCCGGTTACTCCGGAGCCCGGCGCCGTCTCCATCAGCCTGTCCAGTGAGCCGAGGGTCTGGGCTCCCCCTCTTCGAGTCTTTCAATAATTCTGCTCCTTCTTGGAGTTCCCCACAACCGACCTTCACCAGGCCAGCCCTGACTCAGTCCTGGTGTGTGGCCGTGGACTCTCTAGCAGAGGCCTCTCCTGACCCGTCACATCTCCAGTGTGGGCTGGGTGTCCCTCCTCTGAGCACACTCCGATCCCTCTTCCTGGGTGGCGCCGACCTCCTTCACTTTCCCATCTGGGACTGGGCTGCGAGCCACTCACTCTTACCTGTACATCCCTGGCACAGCAGTCCCTCAATACATATTTGCTGAAGGGATGAATGAACTAATGGATTAATGGATGGATGGTTGGATGGATGGATGGATGGATGGATGGATGGATGGATGGATGAACTGATGGACGAGTGCCCTTGGTGGTGACACGCTATGCAAAGCAAATATCTTGCTCACAGCCTTCTGCAGGGCATGGATGATGGGTCTCCAGCAGCGCTTGCACCTGCCCCGGGCCTCGCCAAAGCCCTCTTTCCATCAGATCGTCCCAACAAGGCTGCCTCTCCCTTGTGATCTTTGCGGTGGGGATTGTGCCCTCCATCCCTGTGCTCCCATCTGGCATGGAGGGAAGTCGCTTAGCAAACACCTGTGGACCATGGGTGCCAGCAGGAGCCTCCCCTCTCTCCAGCCTCTCCCCGGGCTCATAGCACTCCAGCGCTTTCAACCTGCCATCGCGCCATTAGATTAGCCACCAGCTGACTTTAGGTGCACATCCACTTCTTGGATGAATTTGGCTTGTGAACAATGGATTCCAATCAATCTCAACAGTAGCGATTTTTATTTCTACCTACTTCTGAGAAACTTAAACCATAAAAGCAAAACAAAAAAAAAACCCACAAAAGTTATGCTAAGAATGAAAACATACTAGACCATTATCTTGGCAGGCATTTTGTTTATAATTTTATAATAAATAATATAATGTCCCTGTTTTACATTATATATATATATATATTTATGTATATATATATTAGATATCTATACTTCAATAGAAAGAGACATAAAAAAGCCTTTTCAAATGAGGCATGACACGCAACACTGGACACTCTTATTTACAATATAGAGATGTACTTTCTACACAATAGAATAGATGCTCAGAGGCCAGAGAGGGTTTACAAAGACAGCAGATCACCCCCATAAAAAAGGGGTGCACCATGCAGCTGGACGTTTATTGCCATTAGTTCTCACTATGTCCAGACAGCATATTGAAGTTAAAAATGGCATCCGGTTATTGGGAAAGACGATGGTCATTGGATTCACCCTGGCTCCATAACCACCGGCTACACGGTCTTTCAAGTGACTGGGGAATGACAAACTTTGCTGATGGGTATCGGAAACAGAAAATGAAATGCTCTCATCAGAGGGGCAGGGCTCCTCGTTTGGCCAAAAAAGGAGAAGTTGCTACAAACGCATGGTCCCGTACTGAGCGTGAACACTCGCCTGGACCAGGAAACACAACGACATGGGCTCCACTGCAGGAACCCATTCCTCCTGGGTTATAGTGCGGTTCGGTGTTCACGAGCAACCAGTCTATGCACATCGGGAACTTGGAAAAATACCCACAGGACTTAACTGATCCCATATGGGTTAGGCCTAGGACAAAATGAAAGTTTGCAGAAGACCCACAGAGAAAGTCTGACTCCACCGTGTGGAAATCTGCCTTTGGGGCTCATTCAACTCCGCCCCCACCTTCTTTCATGAGAAACCCACCAGTCTACCATCCTGCGAAGCTGCCTACCTGCACTGGTCTCTCACGGTCTGCGCTTGTTTCTGCAAAGTCCCATTGTTAACACGGGAGGGCTGGAATTCTCAGATGGGCCAAGATTTACTTGGTTTTAAAACCATGGCACTGGTGACCGAAGGGCTCGGTCCAGGCGCTGGGACCAGGAACCTGGTGGCAGATTAGTTTCCGCACGTTAGGAGGGGAGTCTGCAGAAACAGGAGCTTCTGCTTCCTGAAGATGGGTCTCTCGGGTGAGTCATCCCTACCGTCCTGGTTCACCCGTTCCTTCAGTGTGACTAGGTGATTCTCCAGGCTTCCTTTAGGCCAAGAGTGGGCTCAGTCTCTGGGACCCTATCAAATACCCTGGCAATTTCCAAAACTTCCCTTACGTGACTTACCAGTAACAGTTTGAGCTGGGTCCTCAATCTGGCTGCGTCCTCCTCTCTGATCTCACTGTCGTCCCTGCCATTTATTGGTTTTTATCAATGGTGACCTCTCCTAGCCCTTTATTTTCCTAAGGCAAGAAGACATTTCTATTGAAAGATAACCAGCACCTTCTTAGAGCTCCCCTGAGGTTTAATCCAGCACTCCTCCGTTTAGATGTTTCTCCTTCCACGGAGAGGAGAAGCAGCTGGCCATGTTAATGGTTTTATTTGTATTTGTATTTCTTTTTTTTTTTTTTTTTGCAATTGCATCAGATGCTAACGTAGCATTTCTTTGGAAGAATTTCAGCAGGAGCTTCACACGCGTGCATCAACCTCAGTGCCCCCTTCTGCTAGGTTTGATCTAAGTCCGTTTTCCCGACTACAGACAGAGATTTAAGCAATCACAGAAATAATCTGTGGGCCAGGGCTCTGCATAGACAGTCTGGAGGAGTGGGTGAAGCAACTAGTCCACCACGTTCCCTCTAGTTGTTTTTCTTTGTAACAAACCTGCATTTCCCAAGAGCATTGTCTTTGTCTGGCCCCCGTACCTTAAATCCCATTCCCTACCCCACCCACTGCTGTTAATGAAAGAGAATCGGAGTTTATAAAGCATTCCTTTGCCCCTTGTTGAGAAAACATGAGAGAGAATGATCGTGTGGGCATCACATCGTCTTGCACAAGTGGCACATTTGAATCTAGTAAGGATTATATTTACACAAAGACGTTCCACTTCCACACAGAGGTTAACCTGAGTTCTGAAATGCTTGTATGCACTTAATTTAATCAGAATGATAAAGCTATGAGCTAGGAACATACCGGACAGACCTAGTAACACTGGAGCAATCTCTGTGAGCCAGGGGTGGGTAAAAGGTGGGCTCACCAGGTCCAAGTATTCTGCTTCTTTATTTTGTCATATTTCCCTAGCAAGCATCTTGAAAGAGACTCCAGGTGGCTGGACAGGTTCGGGCAAAGTCTTGTCGGTGACACTACCGGACCCGTTCAGCTTTTCCCAAATCTCCGAAATGGAAGCACCTGGAATGGCCGGCCCCACCCCTCCCTCCAGGCCTCAGCGCCTTCCTCTCTGAGCTCCGCCTGGAGTGGCGGAGGGCCACCAAGGATGTCTCGGCTAACGCGCTCCCGGGGTCGCAGAGCTTCTGGCCCAGCCCCCAGGCCGCTACTTGAAGTAGTTGAGCCCCGCCACCAAGAAGAACTTCTCCAGGAAGAGCTCGGAGTCCAGCACGGCGATGTGGGCGGCTCGGCCGATCAGCGCGTTGGCAGTGTTGGGCAAGGCGTGGAACACATTGTGGCGGATCAGAGTGCAGTCCTTGGCCTCGACCAGAGGGCGCAGGAGGTTGTTGATCATCTCCGCATACACGGGCCCTGGGAGGAGGGAGGGAGGGGAGGAGGTGAAGTCGGGCCAGCGGGATCTAGAGAAAAGCCCGGGGTGTCCCGGGTTCCTGTCCCCGGGCGCCCTCGTGGGCATCGGCAATTTCCTTAATTTTACTTGTGCTTTTTATTTTTCTTTATTTGTATTTCTTTCCTGAAGCTCAATTTGCCAACATACAAGTTCATGGTTCGTTTCAGACGCAGCGTTCAATGATTCATCAGGTTGCGCGTAACACCCGGTGCTTGTCCCATCGCTGCCCTCCTCCGTGCCCATCACTCAGCACTCATTTTTTTTTTTTTAATCAGAAAGTAGGTTAAAAAGGAGACATGAAATGTGGCTTACCTGTGTGTCTGTCTTTGAGGGCAGTTTTACACATTTCGATCCTGGCTGAGTGAAATGGCACATAGCGATCCTGGGGAGAAGCCACCAGCACGACATTTTTGAAATACTGCAGACCTGCAACGAGCCAGAAGGGAGCTTTTCACCAGGTCCTTACCTGTGTGCAAACCAGGTGCAGCCCTGGGTTTGCACAGGGCAGTGTGGACTCATCCTGCAGAGAGGAAAGGCAGGGAGCCCAGCTGGCTGCGACACTGTTGCTGTCCCTGCCTCAGGGAGAAGGGGAGGCCGTCAGAGAAGCTAAGGACACAGGAGCAAGCTACTCTCAGGAGGGGGAGGTGAGCAACATGCAGCTGATGACGGGGCCTTTCTGCGTGGCCAGCACTAAGGATCCCCAAGGAATAAAGCCAGGACTCTGCTCCTCCTTCTCATGGGGACAGCTCCTAACTGCAGTGCTCCTCCCGTCACCACTGGATAAAAACAGCCTCTGAGCGCGCTTCCCTGTCTGCAGCCCGTCCCCGGCGCTGAGACAGAGGGGTTGGAGGGGCACTGCGTGTTCCCACGTCCTTAGAGCCCAGCACGGGCTGCAGACAGACACCCTGCAGTGCACCCCACCCTGGGCCCGCTGCCCACACTGCCCCCAGTGCCTCTCTACCACATCCTGAGACCACCTGCTGGGGGCCAGGCTGCCTCACTGACCAGGGCTCTAAAGACCAGCCCTCTCCCCATGCCAGGACAGCTCTGCACAGGTCGCCCCAGCTCCCGAGCTCTCGGTGGTGACCACAGTGCTCTCCCGACTCCCCTCTGCATAGTCCTCCTCCCTCTTATCTGCCTGGGGTTGGGTGGGGGAACCCTGAAAGCTCAGCTTGGCGCAGAGGGACACACTGGGTCAGGGCTTGCCCGGGGCCTCACATTCAGAGAGGTACAGAGATGTCAGCAGGGGCGGTGTTCACGGGATGATGGAGAGGGTGACATGGGACAGAGGCTGGGCCAGTGGGCTTGCCTGGCTGGTCACCTCTCTGCTCCCTCACTGGACACACAGACGGACCCCTGCTGTCCTCTGCTTATTTTCACAACACAGGCAGGGGCTCTGACACTTCCCATGAAAGCGTGACCTCTGCCCTGCTGGGAAGGACCCCTGTCTCCCTGCTATGGTGTCAACCTAAATGGACGGTGCTCACCTGCCCTTTCAGTGGGTGGATCTGTACTTGGGAAGGAGCAGTGAGTGGGCTCGCAGACCCAGGGCTCATTCACGATCAGGGCATGGAAAGCCTGGCAGGAAGTAGAGGCTACAGCTTTCATGTGGGCAGATGACCTCTACGTACGCCTTGGTGCATCTGTGACACCCTTTCTCGGGAGCAGCTGGTTTCCTGGGTAGCTGGTGGCCTCCCTGGGAGCTGAAGAGCCTGTGCACACAGTACCCCTGACCTCACCCTTCCCTGCGTGCATCGGCGCCCTGATGGAGCGGTTCTGGGTCTCAGGGCTGGACCTCCAGCTCACGCTCGTGGCCACAGCAGCCTGCTGCCAAGAGAGGCACTCACCTGTTTTCTGGCTTAGTTGGTAGAGGAAACATTTGCGCAGATCGGCGTTATCCCTGAAGGTCAACTGCAGAAGGGACCCAGATTTCTTTAATTTCTGCATGAGCCACAAGCCTAGAAAGGCCAAAAAGAAACAAAACAAAAATCAAAAATATAACATAAAGGAAGCCAAAAACAATTGGGGAGAGATTGATCTGAAACTGAGATTTTTTAGTTAATTTTAAAATAAGAGACTAGTAGACGCTGGGGCAAATTCTTGGGAAGCTGGAGGGAAAATCTGTCTCATGTACTTGTGGCAAGGATATAAAATCATCCTGCAAAATGACACGGCGGCTGGCTTCAGGAGTCAGGACACCTCTGTACCCTTTGACCTATTCGACGTCCTCTCATAAGTCTAGCCTAAGGAAACAATCCCAAATATAAAGCCAGTGTTTGCACGTTCCTTACAGATCCACACAGTGCATGGAAGAACCGAAAGCAGACTTCTGAGTCAGAGTCCAACCTGACCTCGGTTGGATACGACCGAGAGGTATCTGGATCTCAGAAATGCTGACGAGTATTGCACCACTGTGACAAAAGTGAGCTTGATAAAAATGCAAGGAAACGGATATAATACAGAACTTTTTGTAATGTCGCAAGATGACAAGTGTGAAAAAAGTTCAGTATGGTTTAATCATTTAAAGCTGCCCAACGATGGCTTCCCTGGTTTGTGAGGACAGAGACAACGGCAAAGGGATGGTCCTCCATTCGTTACGATCAACGTTTCAAATGATGTCCTTAAAATAAGAGAAAGGTGGTTAGGGCAATCGGGGACCACTGAAGTCTTTGTTAGTATGATTCAATAAACCAGTTCTTGGGACACCCAAGTGGCTTAGTGGTTGTGCATCTGCCTTTGCCACAGGTCGTGATCCCCGGGTCCTGGGATCTAGTCCCACATCAGGCTCCCCGCAGGGAGCCTGCTTCTTCCTCTGCTTGTGTCTCTGCCTCTCTCTCTGTGTCTCTCATGAGTAAATAAATAAAATCTTAAAAAAAAAAAAAAAAGAAACCAGTTCTTACTATATGTGACCTGATGCCCCCGGTGGGCTGCCATCTGCCAGCCATGGTGCAACTACAGATACCAGCACCTGGGTAGTACCTGTGCGGCCTGCAGGTTCCTCTAACCCCATCACGTCACATGAGGCCCTTCATCATCAGGCTTTTGCTGAGAGCTTCACTGCTACCCCCTGCCCCTCTAGCTCATCCTATATTTCTGTCACAAAGAGCCACCTGTGGTCTACCGATTATGCCACGCTTCTATGTTGTCATACCTACTGTTTTCTTCTGCAAAAAAAACTTGTCCCACCAACTCACTGTCTTGGAAATTATGTTCATTGTCCGAGATTGCTCAAGATTCCTTGAGCCTTGCTTCCTTACACTCCATAGTGTCCCTAACCTGACAGAGGCAATTCTGAGAGTCTCAAAGCTGTGGGCCGTGTCATTTCGTTCCAGCAAGAAGTATAGAGTCCCGCTATGGTTGACGTCTCATAACTGCTGTCAACTTCTTTCTGCCTTCTCCTGCTTAATCCTCAACAATTCGGATACACATATGGATCTGATGGACACATTTATAGACATGCACAGGTACATACATACCTATGCCTAAAAATCATAAATGTATCCATACATATACACAGACATACATACAGACATTAGCTCTGTTTTAAAAATAAGGAAACTAAGTAGCAGGGAGATTAAACCATCTTGTCCAGAGTTGTCCCTACATGTGTGGGGTCAGAACTTGGCCACAGGCTTGCCCTGGCAATGATATGATTCAAAGCCCATCACTACAGGCTGAGCAAAGGTGCCACCTATGTGGTCTTGTCCAGCCAGAACCCCAGGGCATCAGCTTTCCATTCCCAGACAAGGTCTTGGGTGATATCTAGTCTGACCTCACTGGACTCACACAAGAGAGGCCCTCTTTGTAAGACCTAGGTCTTCAGGTAGCATCCCACGCTGGGAGAGGCTCCAACGCCATAGGATTCCACCAAGAACCTGCTTCTGCTTTCATCTTTTCTCCACTCCAAATGGATTGTGATGAGTGATGGGCTTGGAGGAGTCTTACCTGTACTGACCAGCGTGCTGTTGTTGTACAGGGTCCCCAGGTGAGGCCCAGACAGCGACAGGAATGTATGGAGTTTGTTGAGGTAATACCGAAACCGGGGCCGTGTGAGGACCGACCGGATGATGATGTTGCCGAGGGAATGGCCAATGAAGCTGTTAGGACAAAAGTCACACACGTGAGTGTGGCTGTGGGAGGCCAGCTGCTATGTTCGGGAGCACTGAGGGGTCGCCGCCCTCCTCCACCCCAACTCAGGAGATCTGACAAAGAGGGCTTCCAGCCCACCCTCATTGGGTTTCCAGACTCTGGTCACAGTGAGCCTGAGAAGGAGACCCGGGGCACCAGGCCTCTGCCACCCAGGGTGATCAGAAGAGAAACATGGGTGTGTGGCCAGGCTCTGTATTGTTAGAGCAGCCCTGCCTGTGCTCTGTGTCTCATCTCTGGCCACCTGGGGGTCCTGGTCATTTACAGGGTGAAACCCCACTTCCTTGGCTGTTCATGACCTGACTTCTGACTCCCTCTGTGATTTTATTCCTTGCCCATCATCATTACAAATGTATGGAGTTGCCCACTGCTAGCCCACGCTGCTGGACGCCCCTCCTGTATGCTCTGCTTCAGTCACACTGCAACTCACACATCTGAGGATCCAACACATCATTATTTTCAAGTTGAGTGCCTGATTATGGTAACCCAACCACATGAGAGGTCCATAGCTCTGCTCATAGTGAACACAAAACAGGCCAAGAAAGGAAACAAGCGTTTGTCTATGGAATTGTTTTACCTTGCTTTTCAACCTCATCTCCATAGGCCTCTGACTTCTTGTTTGTAAAATAAAGAACTTATAATTTATCTTGGGGGCCTCAAACAACTGATACACGTAGACTCACCACCATGTCCACATACTGCATGTGCACAGAAAATGCAAGCCATAGACTATCACCTTAATCAGGAAACATTTCAGACAAGCTAATTTTGGAGTATAAGGACTGATATCAATGCTAGTCTCACCCAGAAGGTGGAGAAATGGAGGCTCAGAGGTTTGGTAAGCCTGAGACAGGCTGCATGGTGGAGTCAGTCCTCAGACTCTAACATATGAGTATTGGAAAAGCAATCCAAACCTAGGGATTTCCGAGGTCCAATCCCCTCCTACTGAGCTATGAAATGCTCCTCTGTCCCCACTTGCTTCTGCTCTGAAAGTCATCTGACCAGTAAGCAACAAGTTAGCTTAGGAAGGTGGTAGACAGAAGGTATCACGCTGAACTTGTATATAGTCAACACCCAGAAATGTCACCCTGTTCCCCCAGCATTAACTACCTGTGGATTCCTTTTACCTAATTCGGGATATGGAGAGGTTGTACAACTGGATGTGCTGAATGATTTCATCCAACAACCGATCCGTCATGGTATCAAAATCTGCAAATGTGTCCATCTGGAAGAAGAGAGAGGGAATGGGTGTTGGGTGGGGTCACAGCGAGACCAGGCTCTGTGTACAAGCCCACCTTCTTCCATGGCGGAACATTCTGGGAGGACGCCTGAGCCTGATGTTGGGCTAACAGATGGGGGTTCAGCACCAAGGAGAGGGGCCCATAGATAGGGGCTCTAAGGACACTGGAGAATCCTCAGTCAGGAGGCTGGCTGGAAACCAATGGGAGAAGCAGGTGGGCAAGAGCAGCACGCACACAGCATCTACCAACAGGTCATTATGTGCCAGGGGCTTTATGTGCCTGTGGACTCCTGGCCCCACTGCACCAGAAGGAAACAGGCTCAAGCGGAAGCCCATGCCACCAGGACTCACACCCATGCCCATGCTCTTCCTCCAGCACAGCTTTGGGATTGCACTAGCAGGCCATGTCCAGAGAAGGATCCAAAGCCATCCGTAACTCAGCAGGGGTGGTCAGAGGATACAGGCATAAAAGGTTGAGGAGAAACATCATATATGACTTTGAAAATCTGAAAGGGCAGACATGGGAAAGACATACTGCATTGGTGTATATAACTTCAAAGATGAACTTTTGGAAACCGAAGCCACAGGGAGAGAGATTTGGGGTCAAGATAAAAAACACTTTCTCATAAGTGGAGTTGTCCTACAGTGTTGTGGGCTACCTGGAACTATGCCAAGAGCCAAGCTACAAAGGTGGACAAGAGGCTTCATGAATATTCATGAGGGTGGGAAGAAGGAGCAAAAAGAAGGCCTGTGGCTCATTGTCACCTGCCACACAGTGGTCCTTGAGGGCACTGCAGGGATGCAACACTCTGGTCACTTTCTTAGTGTCCATGGAGTTAGAGAGACCCGTGCTTGCAGACCAGCAGGCCCTGTGAGGGCAGCTTCTCTTCCCTGGGGCGAGCCTGCCTCCTCCTGAGCCCTGCAGGGAAGCACGCAGCCTACTCCTCACACCAGTGTAAGGCTTGGGTAAACTATTTACAACACATCTAAGACAGATGCTGCTGTGTTCACTACCCTCTAGCCTCTCATACGCTGTCTCTTCAGCATATACTGTGAATTTAACACGATTTATTGAATAATTGGTAGTCATTTTAAGGCCTGAGTTGACCTTAATGAGAAATGTTCTGGAAGACACAGTAGGTTTAAAAAGTGGTACCAAGAAATCCCCAGCCAGGGGATGTACTTCTAAAGGGATGTACTAGAAATCCATGTTTATGAGGCTTACTTTTAAGCAGTAATGACAACATGTTGTGGAACATAATCATTCTTGAGTGACCATTCCACACACACAGACATCAGTTCATTATCTCTGTCAAGACCCAGTAAAGTCATCCCTATGGTACCTCAGTCAAATCCCTCTGCCATGGGAGCTGCATGACAGGGGCTGGATGATGCCTATGACAGAGCCCTTAACCTAGTAGAGATGCATGGACACCCAGATCATTTATGCTCTGAGCTTCCACCTACCCTGGGGCCCCGGCCACCTGACCCACATATTCTTACATCTTACTCTTTCTTAACCCTCCCAAAAGGAAATAATGAGTCTTTTCTTTCCAGACCATCTAAGTGCCTGAAGAGTGTTCTTTGGCGAGGTCCCCTTCTATCTGAGCATCCACAAACTATCAGGGTGGCTTTAGGAGGCTCTTGTAGACACGATTCAGGGATTCTCTCAATTCTGATGTTTTTGTCGTCATACCTGATTCTTCTCAGACATTAGGAAGTCCAGCTTTCCTCCAGGAAGCCCCAGTTCTATGAAAGTCTTTACCAGGCGGAGGTCTGCACTGTTCCCTAAAAACAACAGATAACCCCACCCCAGACCCATAGTTACTTATATGAAAATGGACACATGAGGGATTTAGGTCTCCCTCTTCTCCCATTTTTCTTTTTTTTCTTTCTTTCTTTCTTTTTTTTTTTTAGTTAAGCAGATAATAAAAACAATGAAAACAAGTTCAACCTAGTGGTCCTACGCTCCACCCCCTCAAGCCCTATCTCCTGGCACCCTGGCACAAGGTCAGGACCTTTCTAGCAGTCCTACCTCCCTGGACGTACTCACTGATCTACAAACATGTGGTTCATGAACATTCCACACACAGCTGCAAGCACACTGCTTCCTCCTCTTCCACAGCCAGTTCTGTTCACTGAGGACATTCTGCATACGGTACCACTTGATGGCTGACATGGCGTAACCGACATGTCATGTCCCATCTTCAACTTCCTGCTTAATAAAAAGACTAGTTCTGCTACTACAAGCAGCCAGCAAGCCCCTCAGATGGGCCAGTCAGGGCACAGGTTTGTGCAATAAAATAAGAACTGCCCTTAGGACCAGGAGTTATGAATGTGCCAGCTCCGTGGATGCCATCTGCTCCACAGTGACCACCAGGATGGAGGAGCAACAGCTGAGGAATCTAAGAGGCCACTGCTCATAGCAGAGCATCCTTGTAGTGTCTGAAGTAAAAATCATGTGGAGAATGGATCTGCTATAACCCCAAAAGCTTCCTATTCACGGATGGCTAAGGGTACACTTCACGCAGGCTCTAGGGTTCAGTTGCATCCTCCTGAATTTTTGACCTATTCCTCAGATGGATCCCTGTAGAGTCAAGAGTTAGAAGCTACTTATTGGAGAGAGAGGGAACCTACTTTACCAAACAACCAGAGTTTCAAAGTGGTTAGTAAACAATATCACTTACAGTGCTATAACCATAAGCTATATCTCTAGAAGTGATATCGTTTACAAACAACTTTTGTCATTCTTCCTGAAACTAACAACTGACTCAAAGGATGGTGGAAATGCCACACGGAATTTAGGAGAGCTACAGGCATTTGAGGGTATCCCTAACCATTAAGGATGACCCAATATACCCAAACACCTCGTGCGATGGTGGCCCAGTAGAGCACATGACCAAAACTTGTGGAGTCACAGTCACAAAATGCTCTTGTTATTATGGGCAAGGTTTCTATTTTGTGTTTTTAAGTTAAATTTTATTCTTTCTGTTCATTTCTGATAATAAATTGGGCTCTTTGGTCCTGCTGTTGTTCTTATTTAAAGCAACCTACTGACCTTCCAGGACCTGGCCTTAAAAGAAAAGTAGCGAGTGTTTATATTTAGCGTAGTGAGTCTAAATAAGGAGCAATGATGGCCCCTCTCCTTCAGCTACTGAGCGAGAGAGAACTGTCTGCAGAAACTTTCTCAGAAAATACCATTTGATAAGGTGTTACATTGAGACCATTTACAAGAATACCAATCTTCGGATTTTGGCACATCATGAGGAGTTGTGTGAATATTCATTAACTCCTATTAACTTCTTTAGTTCTCTGTTAATATAGTTATATCCTTGGAAGTGACATCAGAACAAGTGGGTCTTGTACAACTCTGTAGAGTCTGGATATATATGTACCTTGAACCAGAGAAACAACCTTCAAAAGCACCTACGCGTGATATTGCTTGTCTCTTTGATGACTTTATGCCCAGGTGATAATGCCGTAATTGACAGCTCTGTTTTCTGACACAGCTCAGAGATGGATGAGGCTGCTCCATCTTTATAACCTCCTTCCTCAACATACATGGTGGACAAAAATAAAAGTCCATGGCCTCACAAGACTTCTCACTTTCATGAAGAAATGGAGGGTCTTTCTCATTTTAATTTAATATCAGGTAAGTAGGAGGAGCACACTACTCATGAGTGACATGATGCTAAGTTTTCCATCGCACCTGCATTGAAAGTACATCACGCTGATGAGTGAGAAGGTCATTCTTTGTCTTTCTTGCAGCACTGCTGATTGGAAGTCCCAGTTAAAAACAAGTATGTTTTCACGGGTGCCTTGGCGGCTCAGTCAATTGAGCATCTGACTCTTGATTTCAGCTCAGGTCATGAGCAGGGGCTCCACATGGGGCTCCACACTCAGTGAGGAGTCTGAGATTCTTCTCTACTGGCCCTCCCCCTGCCTTCTCTCTCTAAAATAAATAAATCAAAACAAAAACAAACTCCACAGGTATGTCTTCATTAGCTTCTTACTTTTTAAGAAAGAAAATGAGTCTCAAGCCCAGTCTTCTGACAGTTGGGCCAAACTTCAAGAGGATTATTTTCATATCATTGTAATTATTTTTAGTGTTACTCTCCCTGCGGGCCAACTGGTTCTAGTATTTCATTTGTGGTAGTGATTTGAGGTTTCTTTTCTTTTTTTTAATAAATGTATTCAAAAAGTATTCCAATTTCAGTACAAATTTTGAAATCCTAGTACATGGTACCTGGGTGGGGTAAAATTAGGGAAAGATATGTGAACAGTTGGGCCTTGGAAGCACTGATGTCAATGCTGAGTGGGGACAGCTCACCAGAGAGAGAGAGAGCCTGGGGTGCCTAGGCACAATGGTGTGGGATGGCAAACGTCCCTGGGAAAGGCGCAGAGTTGATGTAATGGGAGGAGCAAAAAGGGAGGAGACGATAGTGGGGAAGGTTAGAATACAGGAGCTTTCTAAAAGGCTTATTTTATTTTCTGAGAGCTACAAAAATTTGTTTTTGGTAACAGACTGGCATGACCAGATCTGGTAAAATTTTTAACAGATGACTCAAACAGCAATGGGGATGAAGGTTTGGATGGGGAAAGAGATGATTTGTTGGCATAAGGCAGAATGAAACCCTGGTCTTGGGAGTCTGACAGTTGGGTTTTAACCTTGGCTCAACCACATTAACTAAGGGAACTTACACAAGTTAGTTAGCTGCCCTCTTACTCAGTTTCCCCAGTTGTAATGGGACCATAATACCACGTACTTTGCAGGGCTGTTGTGAGGATCAATGACATTAATAAATGTTAAGCATTTAGAATGGTGCCTGGCCCCTGGTGACAGATATGCCATTGCTGCTGCTCTTCCTCGTCTTCCTCCTCCTCTTCATCTAGAATGTATTATTTACCACTGGATTATTTGACTCTTGACCAAATAGACCTGTTGATTGAGCGTCCCGGTTTCCAAGGCATACAGCCAGACAATTACATGCATTAGCCCCTGGACTGGGAATTAAGAACATTGTGTCCTGGAAGCATAGCACACCACCACTCCCTAATAACTTATCACCAGAAGACTGTTACCACAGGTTTTGCCACTCATCACCCAGGAAGGCCTAAAGAAGTCCTTTCCTTTATCTGACATTAGTTATGCACTGGAGTCCATATAAAGTGGATGTGAAGACTTTTCCAGAATTCATGTTCCACATTCCAGTTTGCAGATCAATTATGATGTAAACTTGAGCTTGAGGAGAACTCAGATGCCCTGTATCTCCAGCTGCTCTGATTGCTGTCTTTAACCAGTTAGGGCGAGGCTGGATTCACAAGGGGAAGCAGGACCAAGGGTTTGACTTTGGTCCAGGCTGAGTCGGGACCTCAAGATCTTCTGGCAGAGCTAAGTTCCGTATATTACGGAGATTTTGGACTGACTGAGAAACCCTAAGAGATCTGATAGTGGGGACTAGGTCCTTTGGAAAGTGGGACAGGGAGAAGGAGCCCTTCCTGCTCCCTTCTCTCCTCCCCTGGACCTCTACAGGACTGGTAGATAGTTCTTTTGTAGCATTCAGCTCTCAGTCCATATTTGCTGATCTCACAAAATTAAGCATTTTTTAAGGTCAGGAACCATGTTGGGTCTCTGCAATCCCAGAACTTGGTACAGTATCTGACATACAAAAATTGCCTCATAAGTGAGAAATGAATAAAAATAGGCAATGAAACAGTTTGGGCCACTAACTCACGTCCCTTCCAAATGAATTCATGCATTCATTCCACTCCATTTCTTCCCTTGTGCTATTGACACATGGGTTCCATTAACCCATACACTCTAACTATTCATGCTCCCGTTAACATTTTCATCCCAATAATCCATCCATCTATCCATCCATCCATCCACCCTCCCATCCATCCATCCATCCACCTATCCACTCCAGTCTTTCTTTTATTTTTGTTCATTAGTTTCATTAATTATTCATTCCGATATTTATTTATTCCATATATTCCTTCACTGCTTTATTGCATTCATTTATGAATTTCATTTACTCAACAGATTATTGTGCCAGAGAGATCTCTTCCTTGGGAACAAGGCCAGGCCATTTCCCTAGACCTAGCACGCTGCCATCCCATGGTTGCTAATAACACTGTTGAATGAATACCTGACTTAATTTATAAATGTTAAAAATTATGTATAATACAGAATTTGGGGTGGAAACCTTTTTGGCACTCACCATCTAGGCCATGGACACAGACTACCAGGTGAATCCCATCTTCCAAATTTTCTTCCTCTTCCTCTGGTGGGAAATACGGTATATCAGAAGCTAGTACAGATAAGTCACTGTACAGAAATCCATCAATCTTCAGTTCTTTTTTAAATTTTTCTTTGGCCTGATAAAAACTGGAGAATACACTAATTAATCAGAAGCCACACTGTGTATGCCGTGTTGAGCAGGAGATGAGTTGAGCTGGCTGGGATGCGGGAGTGATGAATATCTACAAGGAAGTATCGGCGAGCAACAAAGGCAGAATAGGAGGCTGCAGGAGATGCTGGTGAGGGAAGCTTTTTCTCAACAAGGAGATAGGAAAGCATTCCAGGAAAAGTTTCGTTGGTTTGGGTTCTGCAGATTTCTATGTGGTTCCTGCATGGAGCAGGACTTCTATGATTCCATTCAGCTCCCAGGATCCATCAATCCTTAAAAAAGATCTCCCCAGAGTGAAAGCTTCTTAAAGTGGCCCACAAGGCTACCATGGCTTGGCCTCCACCCGCTTCCCAGCAGCATCTCCCCACCTCCAAAAAGAACACATTTCTCATGATTCCCTGCTTGAATTCAGTTTGCTTATTTTCGTGCCTTTGTGCATTCAAATCTCTCTGAAATGCGTTTTCCCCAGGGTTACCACAATCTCTACCTGATTATTGGACAAGGTGTAAGAGCACAGACTCAGGAGTCTGACTGCTAAGGTCAGAATCTCAGCTTTCACCCTTACTAGCTGTGGACTGACCACTTAACTTCTCTGCACTGAATGCCCTCATTTGTAGAAGGGGAATACACTATTATCTAATTCACAAAGTTATTTTGTGTGTTAAATGATATAGTCTATGCAAAAATGCTTAGAATGGTACTCAAAACTGATTAAAAAGTAAAAAAAAAAAAAAATTATCTGTTACCAGCCTTATCACCATCATCATTCTCACCATCATCACCATCCTATTACCATCCCCATCATCATCCTCACCACTGTGTCTCATATTTGCTAGGCAGCCACCTCTAAAAGGTTCCCCCAGGCCACAGTCTCTAGGCTCACTTGGTGTCCCCAGCCAGATCGGTTCCTTCTATTTCCAGCTCAGCTGCACACACACAAGAACCCTCCTGTTTACCCAACTACCCTTGTTCACTTCTCTCACTTTCTGTTTCCCTATTAGGCTGGAAGTACAGTAACAGCCAAGACCCCACAGCCAGGCATTGGGCAGTGCTTGCAGTCTACTGCAATTATTAAATTGATCCGATGAGCATAATAGGTACTTAATGTTCTTTATAAAGCAAAGGACCCAAAGTTTACCTTCCTGTGCAATCTCTTTCATGGGTATCATTAATATGTACCTCTTCAGCATTTTGCAGAAGAGTAATAAAATGATTCTATAACATAATTAATCAAATGTAGAGTTTATAGATGAGGGAGCGATAATGAATGCAAATGTAAGGCAAGGATTAAGGGACAGATTTTGGCATGGCAAAAGACTGATACACATAAGAACTGCACAAAGTGGCTGAGCAGACAGATCTGCTAAGGGCCCAAAGGCCCTTAGAGAACTGCCCTCTCAAAATGTGCAAAGACAGAGGTATTATGACACTCAAAACAGAGTTATCATCACAAAAACTGGAAAAAATAACTCAAATGTCCCTTTTTAAAGGAGTTTGTTAATAAATCAGGTACATCTATATGATGGAATATGGTTTAAACATTAAAGAGATAACGCAAAAATAAATTTACAAGTAAAGAAATGTTCCCAATACATTAAGTTGAAAAAAACCTTACAGTTTGTACAGAACTATCCTATTTTTGCATAAGAGGACTAGATAGAGATGTAAATAGAAACAAGTGTAGGACGACTTACGCAGTGGCTGCATTTGAGAGATGGGCTTACTGATAGTTTTTACTTATACTATTCTGTATCTCTGATTTGTAGGACGTAAGTATATTACTTTATCTAAATCAGGAAAGAACTCCTATCTCAAGGTTGAAATAGTATGCATGAAATTGAGAAATATGTGGGAAATGTAAAACTGTGCTGGGGAGGGTAAGCCAGCCGTCAGCTTACCTATACATCCTTTCACTGACTTCTTCCTCCAACTTGCTGGAATGGGCAGAAACAACTCCAAAGGAACCCAAAGGCTGATGAGTGATGGGCAACGGGGTCTGTTTGGAGGCGAATCCAGCCCGGGCAGGGGTCTCCTTGGGCACAGAGGAGAAAGGAAGACACGTGGCAGTGCAAGACACGGACAGGTTGACGACCTCCACGGCTTTCAGGCTGTCCAGAGTGAAGGTCTCTGCAGGGGTCAGGTGGGACACCATGACGGAAGTGACTGCCCTTGGTTCTTGGGTTCCTAAAAGCTGGGAGTTAATGGAGTGAGTCACAGTGGAGCACACAGTGCCTGCTTCACGTCCGGCCTCCAGAGGAGCTTGAGATCCTTTGCTAAATGCTGCATCATCAATGATGCAAGGTGAGCTGCTCTGCTCGCCTGTTGAACCCAGGTCACTGGCATCAGCGGCTGCTGTACAGCTCCATTCAGGCACCTTATGGTGGGCGACAGTCTCATCATCTGAGGTGCTGCTGTCGGAAAGAGCTCCTTTCTCCACATTCAAGTCTTCAGGCATGCCCTTTGGAGTCTCCATTAGTACTCCAGGACAAGATCCATTCTGAGGGTTTTCAAGTGCTATGATACGTGGTATTTCTAAATTAAGAACTTTGGTTTCAATGTCTGGAGGGTTCTCAGTCCTGTCATCAAGACAACAAGGTCCTTGAGGATCAAATTGACTCTCTTTACCTTTGGGGATGTCTATGTAACCAGGGCCCTGCTGGTTGTCAGCACCTGAAACCACCTGCCCAGGGAAAGAGTCTGTCCCGGCACCTGGAGAGTCTATGCTCTTGATGGGTATGGCTGACCTTTCAGCAAGACCTCCACGTTGCTGCATCGTGTCCGTGTCTTCAGAGGATTCCTCTGGGCTACTGATCTGGGGTGCAGACACAGACTTGGTCAACTTGGTGTTGGCCAACTCCCGCTCTTCCTCCTCAAAAGGCAAAGAGCTAATGGAGGTGAGAGATGCCTGGATCCCACTTGGCAAACTCGTATTGCTCTCTGTGTGTCCACCCTCTAAGGAGTTCCTGTGCAGGGCATGTCGTCGAACCAGATGGTGCAAGACTTCTCGATCACTGGGTAACTCCAGGGCCCTGCTTCGTGCCTCGGACCAGGCAACAGAGCTTGGCTCGCTCTCAATGCCTGAATCAGAGATGATGGAAGAGGACCTCTTGATGACCCCAGAGAGCACCGACACTTCCTCCTGTTCCTCTGCATGAGGGTCCTTTGGGGAAGCCCTAACATCCAAGGGATCCCTCAAAGTGGAGTTTAGTGGATCACAGGGCTCAGAGGAGATGAGCTTTAGACTTAGCAGCACCACCTTGCCCTCCTGGTCTGCGACCTTTCCTAGAGTACTTAACTCATGGAGTGTTGTTTTCTCCGAAATGATGGCGTTTGGACGACTTCCATCTGCTATGTCTTTGCCTGGCACAGTTCTGTCTGATTCATAGTTATCTTGAGAGTCCCCGCTCTCATGCTGAGCACTAATGACCACTGTGGGTTCAGTACTGCAAGGCTTCTTATTGCTAGATTTCACATCAATGTAGGTGAGTACTGGGGCCTGGCCATCCTCTGGACCTGGACTCCTTCTGGGCAGGTCCTCATCTGCCAGTGGGTGTGTTCTAACATCAGACCTCTGTCCAGTCCAACATTCATCTTCAGGCAAGTCTGCCTTGTTCTGGAACTCACCAATTGTCAGATACACCTGAGATTTGGAGCACACATCCACATGTTTTGGTGTGGTTATGCTGTTGTCTGGCTCTGGACACCTAGTAACTTCCTCATCAGAGTCCATCTGAGGTGGTTTCATGGTGGGCAAGACAAGGTCTTCCCTAAAAGGTGATTTTCTGTTTATAATAGGGTTCTCTTCTGTGTCTTTTAGATTCATTATTGCAGGACTTGTTGGAACATCAAAATTAGGGTAAACACTCAAATTGCACCCTACAAAAAGAAGAAAGAAAAATGTACTGTAGTTTAAGAAACTATGTCCACAAACTATCCCAAAGCCTGACTGTATAATAATAATAATAAAAAAAATTGGCTGAACTTTGTTCCTGGTTCCTGGGGGACAACCTCTGAATTTGGGAAATTTCCCATTTGATGGAAATGTCTTTGCTATTGGTGGCAAGCCTTAAAAGCTTATACTAACCAGGTGACTCATGATGAGTCCTTTAATAGTTTGTACTAAGGAGATGACTCAGGATGGGGACTGGCCATGCCAGAAAGACCAATTATTTGGTTGGGGCTTTGAGCCAGGTGGTACCAGTACAACATCTGGGAAGAGTGGTTCAATCATGTGGCCAATGATTCAACCAACGATACCTACATAATGAAACCCCAATAAAAACTGGATAGTTGGGCTTGAGTAAACTTCCATTGGGCAATACACATTGATTCACCAGGATGACCAGCTCTGGAGGCATGGGATCTTCATGTTTGGGACCCTTCCATACTTTGCCATATAGGTGTCTTCTTTTGGCTGGTTTTTATTTGTATCCTTTATATTAAAACTGTAATCATAGGCAAAGCACTTTCCTGAATTCTGTGAATTGTTCTAGCAAGTCATCAAACTGGAGGGGGTGGTGGTACCTCCTGGATTGGTAGCCAGTTGGTCAGGAGAGCAGATGGCCTAGGAACCCCCAAGCTTCTGTCTGATAGGAGGGTGGTCTTATCAGAGGCTGTGCCTTTAACCTATTTGACCTAACACTAGGTAATCAGTGTCAGAATCATATTGCACTAATGAAAAACTGTAAAATACTGTAATTCATGATTTGCCTTTTACTTATTTTATTTTTTTAAGATTTTTATTTATTTATTCATGAGACACACAGAGAGAGACAGAGAGAGAGAGAGGCAGAGACATAGGCAGAGGGAGAAGCAGGCCCCATACAGGGAGCCCAATGCGGGACTCGATCCCGGGACTCCAGGATCACACACTGGCCGAAGGCAGGCGCCAAACCGCTGAACCACCCAGGGATCCCGTGTCTTTTACTTAATAAAAGTTCTTAACAATTCTTATAAGTATTAAAGAATTTCTCTACATCACGTAGCATTTACCGTGTGGAAAGAGCTTTCTGCTTTCTCATCCTGACACTGGCAACCCCCAGCCGTGAGGCCTTCGACAATGATGGAACTTAAATACTTAAGTTTTCTTCCCCCCATTCAAGCTCACTTTCCTCAACTCTAAGATGGGCAAATTCAGAGCAACCAGCAGGCTTCACAGACACAGCTCACAGGAGAGTCATGATATGAACTGCCACACATGGAGAAGACAGAGTCCTGCTTTCTGTAGAGAAACCCTCCAAGCTTGAGCTCTGTCACCAGGACAATTATCCTGCACGGCATTCAGACCACAGAAGTTCCCAGATCACTCTGATCTTCCTGGTAGGATGGTGGGGGTCAAAGCATGACCTTCTTTCTCTTATTTTTCTTTAGGGTAAACTATTACCTCTTTCATCCTATCTCTCCATCTGTTCTCTCTTTTCTTTTGTCTCCTCTTCTCTCTTCCTCCTCCTGGCCCTCCTCCCTCTCCTCCTGCAGCTTCTCCTCCCCAAATCTTTCTTTTTCTCTCCCTTCTAATAAAGCATAACTGGAAGAAAACAAGTGTCTCCTATGTCTATCTCTAGCATATCTCTCCTGAAAAAGCCATCTGATATGTTATTCAATTTCCATGCACACCAGACACAAAAAGAGGGGACTGGGATTTTATTTCATTTAAAACCTTTAAATCGGGATCCCTGGGTGGCGCAGCGGTTTAGCGCCTGCCTTTGGCCCAGGGCGCGATCCTGGAGACCCGGGATCTAATCCCACGTCGGGCTCCCTGCATGGAGCCTGCTTCTCCCTCTTCCTGCGTCTCTGCTTCTCTCTCTCTCTCTCTCTCTCTCTCTCTCTCTGTGTGTGTGTGTGTGTGTGTGTGACTATCGTGAATAAATAAATAAAATCTTTAAAAAGATAAAAAAATAAAATAAAACCTTTAAATCCTTCAAATGGTTTTCATAGAAGTTAAAGGACTATAACCATTCTTGGATGTTATGAAGTGAACCACTTACAAACCACATCTCCAGCTCACATTTTGGGGTGATATTTATGACTGGGTCAAAGATTAGAACAAAGAGGGAAAAAAACGGGTCTCTTCCTTATGTGGATATATTCTTTGCATCTTGAGAGATGAGCAAATGTCCCTTCCTCTGGGGGAGTTTCCCCATAGCTAACAGCAGGTTAGATGTCCCCTGAGCAAATTCCCAGCATCCCCTCTACACACATGGACTATCACATCACCACCACCATACAACGATCCCCTTGTGCATTTCCTGTCTCCAATAGAGAGAAGGGTTGTAACGTAAGAATATTGGTGCGCCCACAGCTAACACCATGGGCTGCCACATAGTGAATTGTGTTCATAAAATGAATTGAGAATAGAACATAAATGCAGCAGAACAAAGACTATTACTTTCACTAGATGTTTATGTTGGTTTGAAAAAACCACAGCGTCAATGTTATTTAATCCATGAATAAAACATTGGCACAGCTTTGCACAAAGCCCTATTACTAGGCCATGGGTTAGGGAGAGGGCAAGTGGGATCGGTTATAACAATGAACTAGTCTCTGTCTCTAAGGGATTTTCAAAATATTGGGAAGCATACAAAGTACAGTGCAGTTGGCTCTCCCACCCAAAGCACGTGGGTTGTATCCTAGAGAATATGAATTGGGTTCTTCAGAGAAGGAGATTATGAGTCATAGAGGCAGGGAGACAGCAAAGGCAAAGACCAGAAAACTAGTGCATAGTCTAGTCAGGCATCAGTTAGATCCCATGTGGCTGGAGCAAGAGTGAACAAGGGTGTCAAGTGGGCATGAGGTATAGGGAAGCCACGATATGGATGGACTTGAATGCTCTATGAATGAGGGGTCTGGTCTTTACATTATAGGCAACAGGAAGATTGGCGGATTCTTGAACGAAAAATGAAAGATGCCTCTGATTTGTCATTGACAATTCAAGACAGGACACAGAAAGCCCAGCAAGGAAGCAGATTGTCAAAAATAGCAACACTAGTTCCACTACCACAACTGTGGGGAAAATGAGAGTGGCATTGGGTCTAATTCAAAGAGAATGGCTTTAGTCAGATACTAGCTAATGGCATTAGCTGACATCCATTCATCACTTCCTCTGTGCCAGTCACTCCTAAGTGTCCTGTGGATGGATGTATCCACTGATCATGGCAGGCCTGCGGAATATAAATTACAATTCCTTTTGTCCAATTACACAGTCACCGATGGTTGGGGAAAAAATTCCAATTCAGGCAGCCTGGCCAATGGTTAAGGCCCTTGGGCAAAAGGTTCAATTGCCTTGGGACAGAGGAGTGAGGGGTACCTGGGAGAAGTGATCACAGACCATATAGACAGACTTTGCAAGGGCCTGGCACACAGTAGGTATCAAGCCACAGTACTGTAGCAGACCGGGAATAAATATTCCTATTTTAATGTGGAAATGGGACTCTTATTTCCATTTCTTCATTACACTGCAACAATGGAATGCAAATCGCACGACCTCATTGCAAATTACATTAAGGTCACCAACCCCTGGAGGGAAAGGGAATTCATTCCTTATCTGCTGATGTTTTTGCTCAGGGATTAAAGTGTCATCAGAGCACATGGTGAAGGAATAAAGGTCAGGAAGAGTTTTGAGTGGGGAAATAGTCTTGGGAAAGGGAAGGGAGAGGTGAGAGATCTGTAGAGAGGAGTCTTGGGGAGACAGCCAACCCTCTGAGAGCAATTGACTTGGGGTCTTTCTGGGAAGACCGGATCCTTTGTGCTGGGGTCACAGACTCAAAGTTAAGTTCCCCGTCCCAAGCCTCTGCAGACACAGGCAGAGATGGACAATACGAAGCTTCGAGGAACCTGCAGGGGCAGATGGCCTAGGAAAGGTGGCCCCCCAGCCACACCTAAGTCTAGGGCACCACCTTGGCGTGTAGAGGAGGAGGGCCGGCAGCCCCTGGCAGCCCGCGTAAGCCCAAGGTTGACTTCCTGGCTGGTGCTGCCGAAGGGATGGGGCTCAGCTGGTATGAAGATTTATAAAACATAAAGATATGCAATACAATTGTACGCATGAGTCGCAGGAGTGAGATTTATGTCCATTGTGGTGTCATTCATATGGAAAGGAAAACAGATCGGAAGACCTGCAACGAAGCCCAGTTGCAACATCCCAGGGTCCGATTGCCAGGGCTGATTGTAAATTTTTTCCCTCCCTGTTCAAGGGTTCTGTAGCTACCTGATGTCACTGTAATGAAGACGAGAGCACAGGCACACACACGGACACAGGCATACACACGCAGCCTGGGGCCAAGTGTTAAGCTCTTTGGACCAGCTGCTGAGGCTGCCATCTCTGGGGCGCGTACCTTCCAGCTGTCATACACAGCATTGACACTAGATGTCAGGGCACAGCTGAGAACCAGGAGCATCCTTCCACCACAAAGCTGGACTGTCCTTGGAAGTCCGCCTGGACTTTTAAAAGAGCCTACAAATCTCTGCCTGCAGAAACTCTGGAATTTAAGTGGCACATCATTTAAACGATGGGTATCCCAGCATCAGGGTTTGAACCGCCTCACAAAGATGGTAGGACAGACCCTGGGCCTTGGAGCTGGAGTGACTTGCTTTGAATGTTGGCTTTTATTTGATTTACTTACTTTTTAATTTTTTTAAAAGATTTTATTTATTCATGAGAGACACAGAGAGAGACAGAGACACAGGCAGAGGGAGAAGCAGGATCCATGCAGGGAGCCTGATGTGGGACTCAATCCCAGGACCCCAGGATCACAACCTGAGCCCAAGGCAGGCGCTCAACCATTGAGCCACCCAGGTGCCCCGAACATTGGCTTTTATAAGCTGTAGGATCTTTAATACATACTTAAATTTGTTGAGCTTCAGTTTCTCTCTATGAAACAGGGTGCATAAGCTTTTTTTTTGTTTTGTTTTTAATAGGATTAAAAAGATAAAACATGTAAAACCTCCAGCCAGATATTTTCTTGCTCTTTAAGGGGCTGTGATGGCTTGTGGGCTTCCATGAGCAGGACTGCAGGAGGGGACAGAGGACCAGCAACCATAGAATACCCCGTCCGCACCAGGCTCTCTCCAGCTAACCTATCAGTTCCTTAACACGCCGCGCAGAACAGCAAGAGAAACCGTGGTGTGGACACAAAGACACAGATCCACACAAGCATGCTGTCTTTTCTCCCTGAGTGAGCGGCTCACCCACTAATTCAGTCACTGGGGCAGCCCACTTTCTCGAATACCGGGCCTGGTTCGTGGCATGAACCAAGCTCTCCATAGGAGTCTGAACTGAATGCCACCAAAGTTCAACGAGACAGGACTTCATATTTGTGTCGTGCCTCTGAGATAAGAAAGGATGTCTGTCCTCTGCTCAGGGTATTCTGGCGAGGGGAGACTATGGTTCCCGTTTTATAGATGAAAACACTGAGGCCCCTGGCAGGATTTTACCCCAGAAAGGGTCAGGAAGGGGATCTCTGTCATAGCTGTCCTTCTGTGATGCTGATCTGAAAATTGCACTGACACGAAGTCACCCCAAATAACTAAGCTTAGCCTGAGGTTTTGCTTCCCCTCCACAGCCTGACAAATCACTGCCTTGATTTGGTCCCACTGCTGGCAACTGACCGGGGACCCACGGAGGAGCTTTAGTGTGGAGTCTTTCCCGAGCAAGGACCAACCTGTTGCAGGGCAGTCCACGTATCTGTCCTCAAAGATAACGGGCAGGGTGTTCCAGTCGCCATCGATGTCGAGGCACTCCGCGGGCAGCGGGGGCATGGTGGTGAGGTACTCCGAATTCCGGATGTCCAGAGACAGCTGGCTGTGGGTTTGTATCCTGGGGACGCACGGATTGGGTTAGCATCAGGGGAAGTTTAAAATGCGGTAAGAATCATTGCCCCAACCCCTGACTCCAAGAAAATGTTCAGCAGGCTCTGACAATACACCATCTGTCTGTCCATCCTCTTCCCTTCTCCCTGCCAACCACCCAGCCAGCCCCTAGGGCCATGGTGGGAACTGGTCTGGGCACTGAGCCTAGAGGTCACGGGTGGTATGATCAAGGCACGTATCATGTTCTGTTTCAGTGGGATGCACTAAGTAACACTAGTGGAGCAGGAGCTGAGCTTCTAAATGGCGAGGAATCTTAAATTAGTCCTTTGGAGAAAAAACTTCAAGCTCTACGTATCCTCTACTCTTGCTTTTCTCACCTCCTACAGGATGTTAGGGTCTGAATGCTATGCTGTGGCATAAGTATTAAAACCCATCTAAAATGCTTTATTTTTTCTTGTTTTATTGCTTCCTGTGTAAACACCAGCAACCTTGATTGGGGTGTAAGTACCCCTAGTTTGGGAGCCATGTGTTTTGGTTCCTCCATGTAGGATAAAAAAATGTAGCCTGACTTCTGGAAGCCCCCATGTCACTCCTCAGCCATGTAGGCAGGTCACCTGCTCCACAGAACAGCTCATAGCTACAGAGCTCCACACAAGCCCAGGGAAAATTCTCTCATTCTGTACTCTCAGGAATAAATATAATGAACGTATATGCCCATAGGATACTTTATACACGTATTTTGAATATGCATTTGAACTACGAATATTTTATTTCTTTATTTCTCAATTGGATTTTAACCTATGATCAAAAAGGATAAGCAGTGTGAGGCACCTGAATGGCTCAGGTTAAGAGTCTGACTCCTGGTTTGGGCTCAGGTTGTGATCTCAGGCTCATGAGATCCCATCCCAAGTCGGGCTCTGCGTTCAGCAGGAAGTCTGTGTGGGATTCTCTCCCCCTCCCTCTACCCCTGCCTGCTTTCTCTCCCCACTCCCTGTCTCTAGATAAAAAAATAATAAAGAAAAGAAAAAATAAAAAAAGAAAAATGATAAGCAATGTATTCTCTTCCTCAAAGCCACAAAGGCTGCAGCAACCTTATAATATAGTGAACCTCTCCTGAATACTTAAATAGACTTTTGTTGCAATCAGTTCTGCACTTCTTTGCTGTCATGTGAACCTAGACCTTTGGGTCCAGTGTTTAATTTATTAAATAGGTCTACTGACTGGACACCCATGTGTGGAGGACCAGGTCTATAAGCTAGGGCATATACCTACAGGATGGAAACTTGATTCTGGACCTAAAGAGCTTATAGTCATGAATTAATGAGGTGATTAACCAAGTAACTATAACACAGCACGAGAGGTTCTACAGAGCTGGGTCCAGGCTACTTTATACAGGGCATTACCTCTTGCCAGAATGTGGCTTCTTGAGCGTACAGGCGTCGTAAATGTGACCCAGTACCTACAACAGTGCTTAGCATATGTTTAAAAAAATGACTAAAAATTCTAGAGCACAATTCTATCATCTCACACCTAGGATGGCTATTCTTAAAACAAACACAAAGGCAAGTGTTGGTGAGGATGTGGAGAGGGTGCGGCCCTCATACACTGTTGATGAGGATGCAAGACGCCGCAGCTGCCATGGGAAACAGTACAGAAGTTCCTGAGAAAAGTAAAAATAGAAGTACCCTAGGATCTGATGATCCAACTCCCGAGTATTTATCCAAAAGAAATCAGGGTCTTTAAGAGATTTGTGCACCCCCACATGCGTAGCAGCACTATTCACAACAACTCAGCTATAGAGACAAGCTAAGTGTCCATGAACAGAAAAAGGATAAAGAAAATGCAGCACAATGGGATAGGATTCAGGCTTAGAAAAGAAGGAGACCTTGTCATACATGATGACATGGATAAACCTTGAGGACATTATGCTATGTGAAAGGAGTCGGCCTCACAAGGACAAATCCTGGTGATTCCACATTCAGGAGGTATCGAAAAATAATCAAATTCAGAGTCAAAAAAAATAAAGGAGTGGTTGCCAGGGGCTGGGTGGAGAAATGGAGAGATGCTGGTCAATGGGCATAAAGTTTCAAGGGAGTAAGACAGGTTCTAGACACCCACTATCTGGAGCACCCAGGACCCAGTCCATCACCTACTTATCTCCCTGACTTCAGGAGCTTAGCCAACAACACACAGATCCTTCTATTTTGGAGGTTGAGGAATCCACGTTCAGTTCTTCAGGATAATGGTTAACCACTATAGACAAGATCCATAGCAAGGATGGTAGGAATGTGGGATCCGGACTCCAGTAGATTCGTGTGTGTATCACATGCTTGCCGTGAGGTCTAAGATAAGCTACTTAACCTGTCTGAGCCCAGGTTTTCCCAGTTTCTTCCTCGGTGAAGTGGGGATACAACCAGTTCCTAGCTCAAGGTATTAGTGTGGACATTAAATGAGCCAATGCAGGAAAAGCGCTTGGCTGGGCTCTTCTTAGCAGAGTCATCTCAATAAACAAAGCACCAGGAAGGCAGGGCAAGTGCCTCTTGGGTTCAATGCTATTGACATAGCATCTTGTAAGATGAATAATCTTTAAAACTTAGTGCTATACCTATTATTATAGAAAAACACAAGAAGCAAAGTGATAAATCAATTGTCATTGTTACAGACGTTACATCACCAAGACAGGTTGTCCTGTACATCAACACTTCTGCATTCATTCATTCAAGAATCGATCATTGAGCCCTTCCTTGCTGCATGAAAAGCACAGGCTTGACACTCGTAAAGCAGAAGAGAGAGACAATAAAACACACCCTTGCTACCAGCCAGCCCTAAACCACTTCTAAACACTGCAACGTTGCATTCTTAAATCCTGCAACCATGGCAAGAAACAATCTCCATTTCGCATGGCGACCGAGTACAAGTGCACACTCCCAGAAGCACACACTGAAGTGAAAGTTTCAGAAACGTGTCTGTCTCGTACTCTCTACTCCATCTTATTCTGTCTGTCAAAGCCCATCCTATCCTATCCTTTTCATGTGGAAGCGCGATGGTGGAGGTCACAGTGTACTCAACGATTGTGCTTGAGAAACACAATCTACTCTGAGCTTGACCAAGACGGGTCTTGACAGATGAGCGTCACCGGGGCCATCTTGTCTGTCCACTTGTCCATCCTGATTTGGGAGGATGGCTCTGTCTCTGATGTACACCCTCCCTGTCCGGCTCCGATCCCCAGGGGGGCACACCCATGCCCACACACCCTTGCTAGCACGGCCTCACCCTGAGATGAAAGTCTGTTCATAGCACTCTGTACCTTTACTCCAGGAACCTTCTCAGTCTGACATAATGTTCCCCTTTCGGTTCCATAACTCTTACTCCTAATGATCTAATTAAATTTTACTTCTTCCTGAATAATATTGCTGCTAGCCTCGTGTATACTTTCCCTTGCAGGTTAATATCTACGAGCGAGTAGCACTAAGTTCCTCTCGTGCTGTTCTGTGAGGCAGATGCTCTAGTCTCCTGGGTATTTGCAGGGCTCAGTTCGTGCCTGCTTCAGACCTCTGGCTGAATGTCATCTTCTCGGGGACTCTTCTGTGATAGCTGGATGGCACAGCACCCCCTCATTCTGACCACACTCATATATTTCTCTTTGGCACTTACCGCATTTGGCACACCATATTTATTTATTTGTATGCCTCCTGCTGTGAAAATGTAAGCCCCATGAGATGAGGGATTCATCTCTTTTGGTCACTGCTGACTAATACCCACAAGAGTGTCAGGCCCATAATCAGCACTAAGCAAGTACCTGTTGAAGGAAGGACTCTTCTTTTCATTTCTAGGCAGCAACCTAAGAGAGGTGCAGGAACTGATCTGGTGTCAGAAATATTGCTGGTTACAGAACCAAGATTTCAAACCATGTATAGGAGTTTGAGATCAGGTCTTTCCACCATATTACTTGTCATCTTTTTAAAAAGGCCTGAATCATAACTATCACGGTGCCAAGTCTGAATTCTCTATCCTGGTCCATCAGGTCTCACATAGACTGGTCCACCTCGCTGGTCCTGCCTATCTCCCCTCTCGTTCCAGCTCCCTCCATCCTATAGCTTTGTTTGCCTTCCAGCTGCTCCTCCAACACCCTGTGTTCCCATACAAGAACCCTGACACCAGCTTTTCCTCCTGACCGGCCTTCTTTCATATCAAGGTCTGGCTGCCTATAACTCCGGTCTCCTTTCAAATGTCACATCCTCAGAAAGATTCCCTCCCAGAACTTGGGCTACAACGGTCCTTATCTCACACCCAGTGCTGTGTTGGAGCCAGTCCCACCAGCTTGCAAGAGCCAACTGTGCACATCCCTTCCCAGCCCCCGTGTTCAGAGAGAACATATTGGCGGCCTGAACACCACCGTGGTGGGAGCATTCACACAGTGAAAATCAGTGAGCACTACAGACCTAAGTTGTTTTTGTTTTTTCAGAGAGCTAGTCCTTCAACGAGGATGCTGGCCACATCCCTTCTCATCATGTTCTGTGTCCTCACCTTGATTTGGTTTTCTTTACTTGTCACTACCTGAGATAACTGGATTTACGTCTTGCCTGTGGCTGCCCTAGAATGAGAGACCCACAAGGACGGCATCAGTGACGTGTCCCTTGCAGGGTCGCAGGGCCTACTTGCACAATCCACGATTGTGTAACGTATTAGTCATCACCTAACATTTTGTGATCAGTGTCTGTGGCTTGACCAATGTGTTCCGTGTATGGATGTTGGTCCTTACAGCTATTGTCCTGCCCATTTCAGAGAAACTAAGATTGAGGGAGGGGAAGAGAAAAATAATAACCCAGCAATAGAACAGTACTTTCTCAAGGATCTGCTGTAGGCCAAAGGAGGAATAGGATCTTGATCCCAACTTGGCCAAGTACCATATCCTCTATACTTGGTATAAGTGGTCAACATCTCAACAAAACTCCTCTACAAGAGTAGTTGCCTATGTATCTGTCCCCTCCACGTGCACCCATCCATGCCCCTTGGGCACACAGCACAGTCCTGCAATCGAGGGCTTGCCTATCATGGAGACTCAGGAAGCAGGTTCCTGCCAGGATCCTGATTCACAGCATCTTGCCCAGTGGCCCTCATGGTTCTGTTCACATTTGTCACGTTAACTCTTCTCATCTTAGCTGCTGGACAGAATGAATGAATATGAGAGTGACTGGAAGACTACCTGGTTCCAGACAAGCTGTCCTCTCCACAGATGTATTTTCTCTGCCCCAACCCCCCTCCAGATTCCACAAGACAAACTGTCGGTGCCACCATACTTTTCCAACATGATGATGTGTGCAGAGAAGGAAGAGAAGGTCATAAAAAAGAGGGCGAGAAGGTTTTGAGGTCTGTCTTGCGAGACAGAGGAACCTGAAGTATTTCTCCTGCTGGATTTACCAGGCCATCTCGAACAATGACTCCATCCACATTTATTCTTTGAGGTGAATGTATGATTCAGAAACAAAAAGAGCCCCTTGAACTCGGTTAGCAAAGGCCAACCCATCTTGGAGGGACCCATCTGCTCCTGCCCACTGGGGAGATCTATAAGAGAATGACCTCATTTTCTGTCAACCCTCTGACTCTTTTTGTATGTTTTCCCTTTTTTTATTTTTAATTTTGGAGGAAGGCAGACTCAGAAATTAATCAGTCCTCCTAATTAGGTAGTTCCGTCTTCATTCTTATGCGAAATGCGTTTCGAGGCTACTGCAGAGTCTCCAGCGAATTCTGTGTTTTTTCTGACATAGCTTGTGGCCATGCCACCTGCTTCTAATTCGTTTTACAAAGAAGACTCAGCACAGATGTCTTCAGGGACCTAGGAAGTCTTGATTCTGTCTATAGAACCATAATAACATTCAACAAAAGAAAACTTTGGCTATTGACCTTCTCTGCCACCTGCCAGCTCCCGCCTCTGCAATTTGTCTCTTTTGCCTGCAGAGAAAATGTAGCCTGAATGTGCAGAGGTGGGCAGACTTCTTTCCTTTGCAGTCAGAGACGAAGGGAAGAAGCGCCTTTGAACAAGAATGTCTTGGGTGGCCACTTTCACAGTGTGATGTGGGCATGCAATTGGTTACTTACAGATTTTCCTGGAAAGTCAGGACTGCAAGTTTTTGGTGCTCCATGTAAAAGAAGGCCTCAGAAAACCTTCGGACCTGAGGAATAAGATAATGCAAACAGTTTAATGCACTGGGTGGGCATGATCTTTAATTTCCAAAGGGAAACTGGGACTCACAGAGGCAAGTGGTAGGAACAAAGGAGAGATAAGTCCACCACCAAGAGGTTTCAAAACAAGCTCTTCCACAGGTTCCCTCTCTCATCTGGGGCACTTAGCCTAAAGCTGGGTTATAGACACAGTTTAATGCATATTTATGAGAACCTGTTCTTGCATTGTTTTCTTTTTTTTTTTTTTTTCTTGCATTGTTTTCTATACTTTGTTTATTTAGGTCTTATTTCTTCTACTAGAAGAATATACTTGAAGACCAGGACCGTTAAGTAAATGCAGATGAACCAGAGTTTGCAAAGCCAGTCATGTAAGTGCAACTGATAAGTATTCTGTGGGCTCAGATACTCAGTCTTCTTGCTGTAAATGAGGAGACCAACATCTTCTATTATGCATTAGTACCGTCCACATAGATGGCAAAGAAATACACCAAGAACAACATCTTACATTTCAAAGCACTTCTCTAAAACATTTGCAGGGCACGTGTAACACCCTCATGCTATCATCTGGTAGCCAAGGCAGGTGTTAAATCAATGGTAGAGGCAAAGGTTTCAGAAGCTGAAGAAGTTCATAAAGTTGAGAGCTCACGGTTCATAAAGTCGAGTGCCAGGACTGGCACTCATGTCTATGAAGTCAACCCCAATTCCTGTTCTGCCCAGTGAACTAACTGTTGGAAAGCTTCCTCAAGGGTCCACTGGCATGTGATTAGAGAATTCATACCATTTGACACCTTACCCTCAAGGTGTGATGTTCCTGGGTGAGATAAGTGGTCACCTGGGAGTGTAGAGTCACCGTGTCTAGGAACTGGGTCCACAGAGCCATTAGGTGGGAGGTGAGCCAGGCGAGATCCTTACTTATCTGCTCAGCTATCTTCTCTGGATTGTTCAACATCTGCAGAGGCAAAATGGGGCAGTAAAGGACCTCTTCTGCGTGAATCTACTGCAGGCTCCCTCCCGAAGCCTTTGCGGACTTCCCTGCTTTTAGTGAATCTCTCCTTTCTCTGGACTCTGTATCACATTCCATTCTGGGCTCAGTCTTCTACAGTCATTATGGTTTCTACGTCTTCAAGGCTATTTGACAGGGAGGGCACTAGGAATTTTGTGTGTGCTCCCCGTTTCACGCCCACCATTACCTTTTAATAGAGTTCTTGTGCATCATTTCACATAAAAATAAAATGAGAATCAGAGGAATTCAGTAGCACAGCCAAGGCCACACGGAGCTGGGATTTAGTGGCATGGCTGACCACAGACCCACCACACCACACTGCCTTTTGATAGTAGGTGTTGAAAACACTTCCTGAGAAATGCTAATGCCTTTATCATCTCAGAGTACCTGACTAGTTAGGTGATTTGCACAGGGTGGGTGCCCTACAGCCCTACCACCGTCACTCCAAATAACTTAAGGGGGATCCTATGTTGCCTTAACTACACCTTGAAGACACCAGCCTAGAGAGGGCCTAGAGCCTTTGAAGGGGAACCTCTGGGTGGCCTTAGTTTAGAACTGGGAAGTCATCCATTAGGGGGTGGGGCAGACTTTGATTCTGCAGAAGGGAGAGAGGAGATCAGGTCTCTGAGAGAGACAGGGAGGCAGGTGTTAAAACCTGACACTGAGGGATCCCTGGGTGGCGCAGCGGTTTGGCGGCTGCCTTCGGCCCAGGGTGCGATCCTGGAGACCCGGGATCGAATCCCATGTCAGGCTCCTGGTGCATGGAGCCTGCTTCTCCCTCTGCCTGTGTCTCTGCCTCTCTCTCTCTCTCTGTGACTATCATAAATAAAAATTTTAAAAAAATTAAAAAAAAAAAAACACAAAATAAAACCTGACTCTGAGTGCTCAATCTCGTCATGTATTCAGCAAGCACTTGATGTGCATCTTCCATGTCTCAGGCACATGTTTTGAATACACAGGGACATGAAAATGAATAAGGCTGGGGTCTCTGCTGGCAGGAGCCTCACTGAGTGGAGGAGGCAGCAAGGTGAGTTAAAGCTTAGGAGTGGTGGGAATCACTCTGCCACAGAGATGCATCAGGACACAACCATAACCATTTCAAGCCCATTACTGCCCTGTGCCTCAGTTTCTTCATCTGTAAAATGCATAGGCAGAGCAAGTGACCACTTATAGGATGTAATAACAACAGGGAAAGTAAATTCAAAGCCTTGCTTCCACCCGTGGAAGTTCCTTTTGCTAGTCTTGGGCTAAAGGTTGATGCTCAAGGAAGGCAGCTGGGCTAGAGTGAGGCATCTACCTAAGAGGAGGGAAAAGAGGGAAGAAGCAACTTGGCAGTCAGTAAGGTTCTTAGAGTTCTTGGGAATTGTTATTTAATGATCAAGGACTGGCTGCCAGATACAGGGCATCAATCAAGTGGAGCATCTCTGAGCCACTTCTTCCAAGAGGAAAGGTCAGTCTTTGATGAAGACACCAGTTCCAAAGCTCCAGAGGGGGAGAATGGCTCTACTTTCTCCTGATGGAAGGCTTCTTTCCTGTACTGGCTCTATTGGGAGACAGGGGGCAAATTGGGACTGTCCACTCTTGGCTCAGCCCCATAATCTGTGGCCAAATGTGTCAGGAGCAGAACACATAGGAGTGGGTTGGGGAGAGTGGGGCACACGGTCATCCTCTGGGGAACCTCCAGGCTGCAATATGAGGTTTTTGGATAGACCAGAAGTGGCTCCTCTCCACCAGTTACCCTTGTCAATGAGCACTAAACACCTGCACCAGCACTTGGCACCATTTTACCCCGATGCCATGGCCTGCCTCACCTCTGGCTACCTTCCCTTCTGGCCACACCACCTGCTCACCGTGACCTGAACACACCCAGCTCCTTCCAAGTACTAGGCTCTGACCACACTGCACATCCTCTTTGGAAGGCCTTCCCCTTTCACCTTCCAGACTCCCTTCTCCCTTGCTTCACCACTCAAGACGTGTCTGTTCTCCCCCAGGGCACTGTTAAGGAGCCAACGCAGCCCCCCTGCTTCTGATGATTCTTTAGGAACGTCTACTCCGCTCCAAGGGGACGTCAAACCTCCCTGTGCTTGAAGTGGACCTGACTTCACACACACGCTCTCATGGCACCACTGGCCACACATTGTTCCCACGACCCTCCTCTACCTGCGTTCCGAGCATTAGACTTCTCTGTATTCCTGGTAACTACACGGTGGTGGACTCATGGGGCTTCAGTAACTCTTTATTGGAAAAAGTCAGGTGACTCTGCATTGATGCGAGGCACCCTAGGCCTCAGTAACTGGACTTCCCTTGCTGGGCTGCTGACTCCGGCCCCCACAGCTTCTGCCATCTTCACTGCAGTGGCACCAGCCAACACAGCTTGAATGCTGAGCTCAGCCGCCGGAGCAAAAAGGAGAGAGAGCAAAGCTACTCACAGAACGTGTCTTTGGGAGAATGATCTTTTTTCCCCTTGGTTGATTACGGAAATGGCTTCAGATAAGGTTAAGGAAGCTTCTAATTAGGCCACAAGAGGACTCTTCGCCTCGCACAGACGCCCGGGCCTGTGTAATTACAGATGATGGGCATGGAGGGGCATCTCACGCAGGATGAGGAGAGGCCCTTCAGGCGGACGAGGACACAACGTGGCCCAACGCTCTTTCAAGTGAAGCTGCCTGAAGAATGCTCAGCCACTCAGCTCTGCACTCCTGCCACGTGTCTCATCCGGGCTCTCACCATACTCTCCTTTGTTCACTCGGCCCCGCTCACTTTGCTTATTGAGTGATTGTTCTATGTGAGGGGTGTGCTGAGCCCTGGGGAGCCACAGGTAAAAACACCCAGGCCTGGGAACAACCTGTATCGTGGCTCAGTGACAACCACGTATTTAGAGAGTTATAATACACCTACCATGTGCTGTGAAAGAGATATATACTGAGTGCTGTCGGAGGGTCATGGAGGCTTCCTGGAGGAGGTGATCCCAATGCTGGGTGCTCAAGGGAAAGAGAAGCCTCCATATGTTTCCTGAACTAACCACATTCCCTGGCACCCAGAGCCTTGCAGCTACTGAAGAGGCCCTTCTGCAGCAAGGTCAGGTCCCTCTGGGTCCGTGGACCCCCACATTCGAGGGGAGGGTCCCGGAGGGCACTCTGGGCATCACTTCCAAAGCCCCACTCCTCAGTGTGGATGCTCAGGGGGCCCTGCAGTTTGGGGGAGGGTCACATAGGGGAAGGGAAACCAGGCTGAGCAGAGTCAGACTCTGTGCTCAGCCTCACGGCACCGCTGCACAGACACCTCCCGGGAGAGTGTTAGAAATGCACAGTCTCCCGCCCCAGCCCAGATCAAATCAGAATCTCTATTTTCGCAAGATGGCCAGGTATTTCGTATGCATGTTCAAGTCTGAGAGATTCTAAAATTGGACAGAGATATGGATGTTACTCAAATGCGTCGCCTCTAGAGGAGCTCTGTCGCTCCCTGGCAACCCTAGACGGGATATGAGTGATCAGAGCTGTGACCTCCCTCCAGAGCTCAGCTCAGGGGGACCGTGGCTGGCCAGGGAAGAAGTCACCATGATCACAGGGGACAGGCACTCTCTACACTTTTAGTTTCCTCTGCTAGGGAGCTAGGCTAATAAAACCTACAGACCCATGCAAGGATTCAATGAGATGTCATGAAACATCCCTATCAATGGGATCGTTTTGAACCACATCACAAAGATGTTTTCAGGCTTAAGTGAAATAATTTTTTAAAAACCCCCTGGCAAGGCAATTTGCAAAAAAAAAAAAAAAAAAAAAAAAATCCACACGATTCAGTAAACAAAATAAGGAAAACCCAGGCCACCCCAACTGGTAGCTGTTTGTTTATGCACCATAACTTAATTTTTAGTATTTCCTGCTAGGAGGGCACAGCTCAGGGAAAGGCCATTCAGCAATTGAGGATCTCCCAGAAGTTTATGGGGGAAACCTAGAAAGAATTTTTTTTCTGTGACAGGAAACCTGGTTTTGCTGAATTTTTAAAGAGAACTGGCAACTGCCTTCAGGTAGGTAGTCAGCACATGTTGAGCCTGTCCGTTGTGCCCAAGCAGGTGGCTGAGTTCCAGCGGAGTAGAGAGCACACCGCACCCCTTCCCTGAGGAGACTGCACCGCAGGGACCTTACCCTGTGCCTGACTCACCCTTCCAGCCCGGCCCCCAGGACAGGCTTCCCGCGCTCCGGGATTGTGTGGCTGTTCCCTCCCTGCCAGCGGGCACACCCTGACCCCTGCATGGCGAGCCTCCCAGACAGCCAGGCACTCCCACGTCTTACACCCCCTGGTCGAGCCCTGACCCTACTGGCAGCTTCTGAACAAGCCTCTTCCTCTTGAGTCCTGGGAAAGTGTCTCCAGTGTCTCCATTGTATTCCCAACGAAGAGCAAAGTGGCCGCCAGCACACCGTAGGTGCTTGATAAGTGTTGACAGGATAGATTCACTTGGAATAAAGATGCATACGAATTGCTCCATGACTACAGAACTCAATGTTTTCAAATTCTCTTAAATCACAGACACGTTTCCATGCCTACGCGCCACCCCCTACCCAAACCTCATCTATTCTCTTTGATGGACAGTTAGCGCCCTGGTGTGGCTGCCCAGTAGGTGGCGATGTCCTGCCTCTAAATGCTTGGTGGGCTTTGAGCGCCCTTTTGGGGGTGTGAGGGAGGGGGCTCTGTTTCCTCCACTGAGAGCATCAGGGCAGCTTTTTAGCAAACAACAAGATGGGCTGAAGCCCACCCCCGCTTCCCTCCCCATCACCCAGCCGTATCCCTGCATCTGTGGGCTAACTGGTTTGCTCCGTACAAAATTAAGCCTGCAACAGCGCAATCACTCAGAACCAGGGGCAGTATCCCTGCAGCCCTGGGCCCGGCGCCAGAGGAGGAAGGTGACCCATTCCTCAGCTTTTCGTGAGATGCATCGGAGAGGCTCATTGTCAGCCCGAGCTCCCACCTGAACCCCGCGGGGACGATGCACCGATACAGCAGAAGCTTTACGGAAGGGACCCTTCAGAGTCCGTTGTGGCAGAATGAATGGGGACACACCTGTAGGTCCCCCTGTATTCTCAGGGCTGCTGCGGGGCAGCGCCCGGTGCATCGCAGGTGGGAGCCAGCGTCCGGCACAGAGCAACTGGCGTTGGCTGTAAATGCGGTTCGCCACCCTTCCCTGCCTCGAGACACGCTCTCCTCCATCCACGCAGCCCCCTGCGAGCTTGTCACCCTCCTGCATGGCTCCCTGTCACCCGGGGCTCAGCCCCCTCCCGCTGCCTCCCCTTCCCAGAGCCACTGCCTAGACAGTCCTCTCACCGGAGGCCACGAAGCCTTCCCTCACTCAGCCTCCCCTCTGGGGTCCACGGCATCTGCCCCTCATCCCTGGAGGCGGTTAGTGGCACATCCTCTGGGGGTCCCACAACCACACGCATGTCTGTGTCCGTATCTGCCGTTCCCACCAGCTCGCGAAGACGACTGGGACAGGGTCAAGTGGCAGCGGTACCACGTGCCCATGTGAGCTCATTTCACCCTCAGAATGGCCCACCCCACGTGGGCCACCAGCCACCCAGAGGAGACACGGCTGCCCAAAGTGGACAGTCAGCCCACACGCCCAGCACACATCGTGCAGTCCACGCGGACTCCTCCTTGGTGCACGATGGCACAGCATCGCCCAGGGGCCTGTGGAACCAAGAAAGAGCATGCCACCTCCTGCCTCGGTCTGTAGATGAGCCAACAGCCTCGGGAGGGTGACAGCTGCTACAGGCTCCCTCGCTCCCTCACCTTTGGTGGCTTGTACGTTCTTGCGACTCATTAGTGCACCTGTTCATTACAGGAATGAACCCTCTGGCCAGGGGGGGTTTGAGAGTCAACCAGTCACTTCCGTCGGCTGTGAGCCCCGGAGGGCATGGGGTCCTGTCCCTGCTGAGTCCCCCGGGGCCCAACATGCGGCCTGGCGAGGCCTGGGCACTCACCGAGTGTTTGCTGAGATGAGTCAGAGCTCCTGAGCCAACACTCTAGGGTCGCCCCCACGGAAACCTGACTCTTCATGGTCACCGAGAGCAACGTGGCCTCTGAACCACATTCCTGGCCGAGCACGTGTGGCAGCGGGAGCTGTGGCCAGGGATGTGACAAGCCAGAGCGCAGTGAGAACTGATCCAAATGCGACAGTTAGCATTTCCTGCATTCACCCCCCTGCCGGCTACATGTGGATGCTTCACAGACCCGACCTGTGTTCCCTGCAGGGGGCGCGTCTGCTTCCCTGGACGGCACCACGGTGGGGAGAGGGGGCTCCAGCGTCGCGGCCACCAGCGCCTGATCTGCACTGCCAGTGCTGTGACTCTGGGCAAACAACCCTTCCTTTGTGAGCTGAGCCCCGATTCCCGGTCCCCTGAGAACAACAGGATCCCTCAGGCCAAGCCGTACACCTGCTGGGCCCATTAAATGAGAAAATGCAACGCCGGCAGCTGGCCAGTGTGCAAGCTTACTGACTCAGATTAAAAGAGGTTAATAAAAACCAAACGGTTTTACCCCCACTTTACAGATAAGAACATCAAGGCCAGGACAGCCCCCGTGGTGCAGCGGTTTGGCGCCGCCTGCAGCCCAAGGTGTGATCCTGGAGACCCGGGATGGAGTCCCACATCGGGCTCCCTGCAGGGAGCCTGCTTCTCCCTCTGCCTGTGTCTCTGCATCTGTGTGTGTGTGTCTCTCATGAATAAATAAATAAAATCTTTAAAAAAAAAACACACAAACATCAAGGCCCAGAAAGTTTAAGCAGCTTGTCTAAAGTCGGAAGATCTCCTGGCTCTGATGTGACCGCGTCTGCAACACATCACGACTCCTCAGCACATCCACAGTCCCCCAACCTACCAACCACCACCACCACCGAGAAAGGTCTAAGGAAGAAACAGGGAGGAGCCCCCGCCCTGCCCCCGAGGAGTGTGGCACAGCGGGAAACTGAGGCAGCGGGTGGGCTGGGTGCTGTGCCATCTGGGAGTGTGTGCTCCATCTCCCTCCACCACTCACTGGGTGCCCTGGCCAAGTGCTTCCATAAAGGCCAAGTCTCGGTGGTTACAGGAGGCCAGAGGAGAGTCTACACGACAAGCACTAAGCCTGCACCTGGCTCAGAGCACGCGCTGGCTAAATGCAGGTTGTCCTTGCTCCTGGTGGTGGGATGCTCTGGTGAAAGCACCGGGGGCTAGCCTGCCTTCCTGGGCTTCAGAAGAGAAGCTTCTGGGAACCCGAGAGCTAGCAGAGAACCCACAGGACACCCCATCTCGGACCGCTCATCCCGTTGGCAGTGGCAGCAAAGGTGTGGTGAGTAACAGCTGCCAACAGCTGCATTTTTTTAAAACTGCGAACATGAAATTTTTGATAATGTACAGATTGCATCAGTGTCTCCTTGGGATCCTGAGCTGCATCCAGGCCTGGAGGGAGAGGCCAGCTCTGTGCAGCAGACCCGACCTGTGAGACAAGAGCTGGGTGCTCATAGGGTCCCCTCGTGAGCTCTCTCCTGGTCTCACCACAGCCACGACACACAGATGAGGAATCTGAGGGCCGTGAAGACCCTAAATTGCACACCCGGGATCACACAGCTGATGTGCAGAAGGGCTGGAGTGTGCACTTGAACCTGCAAAGCCTGCGGGCTTTTCCAAGGTGATGCTGCGCTGGGTGCACTCCGGGGAGGAAGGGGGAGCCCTGTCCCCTGGAGTCTTGGGCCCTGAGGTCAGCTTAGCCGTCCCTCTTAGCACTGCCTTTACCTGCTCCGGATTGAGGGAGTGGATGCTCCACACATTAGCATCTCCGTCCTTGGCCGGTCTTCCCCACCACACTCTCTAAATGGACCTCTTGTGTCCCTCATGAGTCCCCACCTTTATCAGGACAAGCACCTGCAAGGGGACTCCTTGATGATCCTACAGCTAAGTCTCACCCTTTCTTCAGGGCTCATATCACATGGCCCCTCCGCCCTAGACCCTCCCCGACCCCAGCTCCCGGCACCACCTTTACACTCTGCCTTCCTGCCCAGCTGCTGCCTGTCCACATAACACTGAGCTTTGCTGATTTTATACCATGCTCTAGGGGCGCCTGGGTGCCTCAGTCGGTGAAATATCTGCCTTGGGCTCAGGTCATGATCCCACGGTCCTGGGATCGAGTCCTGCATCAGGCTCCCTGCTCGGTGGAGAGTTTGCTTCTCCCTCTCCCTCTGCTCTCTCTCTCTCTCTCTCTCTCAAATAAATACAGTATCTAAAAAAATATAACGTGCTCTAAAGCAGGTGTTCTCAACCGTGGCTGCACAGCAGACACATCTGGGGAGCCTCTCCTAAGTTTTCTTCTTCCAGTTTTACTGCGATACTATTAACGCACAGCACTGTGTACATGTAAGGTATACAAGATTTGATAAATGCATATATTGTGAAATGATCACGAGAACATGAGCAAACAAACCCATCACTTCACATACTTCAAATGATGTCCCTGGGATGAGAACTTTTAAGACCTACACTCACTAACTTTCAAATACACAGCAAGTATTACTAACTCTGGGCCCCACACACTGCATGTTACATTCCGAGAACCGATGCACCTTAAAACTGGACGTTTGTACCTTTTGATCACCTTCGCCCATTCCCTTGTCCTCTGACAACCACCGATCTGTCCTCTATTCCCACGAGTTAGGTTTTTGTTCGACTTACATTTCACGTGTACGTGGGATCCCCCATCACTTGTCTTTGACCTCTTGCACTCAGCACGACGCCCTCGGGATTCGTCGTTCACACTGTTGCAAATGGCAGGATTTCCTTCTTCATACGGCTGAGTAGAATTCCACTGCGTAGATGCACCGTATCTTCTTCATCCACTCACCCGTACGTGGACACTCAGGTTGTTTCCACGGCTTGGCTATTGTGAATCACGCTGCAGTGGACACGGGGATGCAGGCATCTCTTCGAGTCCGTGATCTCATTTCCTTTGGATACATACTCAGCAGCGAAATGGCTGGATCGTAGGGTGGTTGTATTTTTGTATGTTCGAGGAGCTTCCGTACTGTCTTCCACAGCAGCTGCTTCGGTTTCCATTCCCAACAGTGCACATGGGCTCCCTTCCCTCCCACCACATCCTCACCACCCTTGATGTCTGTCTTTTTGGTAGCAGCCACTCTAACAGGTGTGACGGGATATATCTCACTGTGGTTTCCATCAAGCTGGGGAGCTATGACTGTACAAATGCCTGAGCTCCACTCCCTGATACTGTCTCCACCCTGTTTAGATGGGACCCAGGCAAAGGTACATCTTTAAAGTCCCAAATGTGGGCACCGGGGAGAGGGGGGCTCAGTCACTTAGGTGTCTGCCTTGGCTCAGGTCATCATCCCAGGGTCCTGGGGGTGAGCCCCATAGCTCCCTGCTCAGTGGGGAGCCTGCTTCTCCTTTCCTTCTGTTTGCTTTTTCTCTCTCTCTCCTTTTTTTTTTCTCTCTCTCTCTCTCTCTCAAATAAATACATAAATCTTAAAAAAAAATAAAGTTCCAAATGTGTTTTGACTGTGCAGCAAGGGATGAGAACGCTGGTGTGAGAGACGGCGATGTCACTTTGCAAAGAGACAGTCTTCTGAGTCCAGCTGCGGGCACTGATTAGCAGTGTCACCAAGCCTGAGCTGCCACCCTGGCTTCCATCTTAATCTTGCCTCTTGCTCTAGAAGGACGACGTGCAGTACCCACCCAGACCATCCACACAATGAGATGGGGGAAAGTGTTCCAGAGGTTGCAAAGGACAATAGCAGGAATTTGCCAATAGGTGTCTATTTAAGCACCTATCCCTAATACATACTCAATGAATTTTTGACAGATGCGTGCTACTGTTTTCAGGACCAGCGTCACCATGCTGCTAGCCCCCTGCCATAGCTGAGGCCATCTGGGCACAGGTGCAAGGTCTCCATCGCCCTCCAGGAGAAGCACATAGCTGGTAGTCAATACATTTTGTTCAATGGATAAGTAAGAGACAAACGCAGTGTTGGCTCCAGGGACAGAGACCTGTTAACCTGTTCGTTTTTTCCCAAAACATCTAGCAGAGAGCTAGACACGCAGAGGGGTCAAGTGGACCCTTAACAACAGAAAGTGATGGGACAGAAGAGGATCTCTTCAGTTTCTGGTCTAGCGTGAGCTCATACGCCCTATGCTTTCATCTCTGATTTCTACATCAAGCCGGGACCTATGTTGGTCCCGAATTGCACCACTGCCCTTTGGGCCAGTTTTCTAATTACCTGTAGCTCTGAGCACAGCTGAGAGAGCGTTTCCTCAACTCCAAGGGACTCTAGGAAGAAAAAAGAAAGACGGACAATTAAATGGACACATGTGGAAATGCTACAGTCACTAACTGCAATAAAGCAATATAGGTTCAGGTTGGCATGAAAGTCACAGAAAGATACACAATTCCCGAGGACTCTCCTCCTTTTCTATTCTAATTTCCTAAAGGGGTCATATTTACAAAAAAAAAAAAAAAAAAAAAAAAAAAAAAGGTTAAACCTGATCTGGAGCCTTGTGACCCCACACTAGATAAAGATCAACATAATCTCATGGATGCTTTTCTGAGGAGGAGAAGGCCCCCAGGTCCACACACTAGTTTGTGTGGTTCAATGTGATCCCACAGCCTTTGGGGTTTTTGCAAACATGTGCATCCAAGCGTGCACGCACCTGCACCTACCTGTGTGTGAAACCTGTAGGGCATGGATTCAGATCTCCATCATATAGGTAAATGCTGGGAAACAGAGAGTAGTGGAGCAAGCAGCACAGCTGAGCCCAGCTCCACCCACTGTGACACCCACGATCATCACACCCCAGAGAGGAGCCTGTGATCTCAGCTCTTCTTAGCAGGAATCTCTGGCCTCTGGCCATTTGTAATTCAATGTTGGCAGCTCCATCTTTGAATTCCCCCCTCAGTTCCATGATGCTGTGGTCAGTGGTTTGCACCAGGCCATGGCATGGGTTCTACTTAAAGCACTGCTGCTCAGGTGAGTGGGAGCAATTCCCTCACGCCTCTGGATCCTCACTGATGGCCTGATGAGTGCAGTGCCTTTGCCCCCAGCACCTTCGTTGGCTCTGGGAGTCCCACCAGGCACAGTGGACTTTTGTCCCACTGATCAGGCTCTGTCCGTGGCACCTGGCACACAGCAGATACCCAGTAACAATACGATCGTGAATGAATGAGCAAATAAACCCAGTTCCTTTGGGTAAAAAGAAATTAAAGCAAGAAGTCAACTAGCACTGCACCATCTCCATCTTCCCTGTGAGCTTCGGAAACTGGCTCTGATTCTGTGCATGTCTTTTTTGTGTGCATAACATTTGAACCTGAAAAAAATTCAGCTTCACTATTGCGCGATTCAAAGAGTAGCGTCTGGCTTGTCCGGGGTGTTAAGGCTGATAAGGCCAGATGCTAAGATGGCAGGACAACTCATCAACAGCACCGCACCTACTCCTTGACCCTACCTGCCAGGCACTGTGCGCAAGGGATCTGGGGGGGGGGGGGGGCTCTGTTCTCAAGACCCCGCGTCTAGTGGGGAAAAGAAACATGCAAATAAATCATTGTCACCTGGCGTGTTCAGTGCAGTAATGGGCAGTGTACGAGGCTCTAAGGTTGTCCCAGTAGGTGAGGTCCAGGGGTGCGTGTGGGGAAACTGAGCTACCCCAGCAGGATTATTCTTAACCTTGAACCAGGCTAAGCAACTGGCCTCAGTTCTGGAAGCAAAGGGGCCTCAGTAGAGGACTATGAGCAGAATCATACTGTGTCACCTGCTGCAAATGAGGGGGATGACAGAAGGGACCCTGCCCCAAGAGTCAATGCAGGAGTCCCCGTCTCTCGTCTTGTTTCTGCCACGCATTGCTGTGTGATCCTGAGCAGTCACTGCACCTCTCTGAGCTTCGGCTTCCCCATCTGTCAGCAAAGAAGGATTCAGGCCCAATGATCTCCATGATGTCTGAGGATGTGCACGCAGCTATTCATCCTCAGAAAACCACATATGAAGGCTGCTGAGAGGGCTCTATAATCATCCAGATTAAAAAACATATAACATATGTATAAAATATGTATTTGTATACATATGCATATATTTATAGCATATAGAGAATTTATGTATATTCTTTTGGGGGTTGTTTTACACTCTTGTCATTTGCAATCCTATAACTACTCCCCTTAGCAAGCGACTTGACATTGTGTACAGCGGTGCCAGCGGTGTGGCAAGTGTGCACTAAACGCCTGGTGGGTGAACAAATGCATGAGTGCACGTGCCTCGAGTTGCTCCTGCCCTTTCCTCCTGCAGGTGCACGTCCGAAACTCTCCTGCTGGAACGAGACACCGCACAGAAAACATACCTGGAAGAGCACTTGTCACCGTGGCGCTTGCAAAGCTGCAAGCTTTCTCAAGCCAGGCCCCAAACGGGGCAGCTGGGCCGCTGGCCTGAGGCTTCCCCCGAGCCCGGGCCCTTACCCAGCTCCATGTGCGGCAGCTCAGGGATGTCCCTCATGATGACCAGGAAGTAGGCGCGGAGCCCCCGGTAGGCGTGTAGGAGCAGGAAGCACAGGTCCCGGTGCCACCGGTGGGCGTGCTGCATGCAGTTCTCCGACGGCACATAGAAGCTCCCCTGCGAGCGGGACAGACACAGAAGCTGAGGCCACCACACGCCGGCTCTGACAACAGCCGTGGAGGGCTTCACAACCCCAGGAGAAGAGAGTTTGAGGCCTTCCCCCCACCTGGGTGCGTGGGGAAAACACCACCATCTGCCAAGCCTCTGTCTTGTATGCTCATATTAAAATAATAATAATAATAATAATAAATAAATAATAATAATAATAGCAGCAATATTAAGAGTGAGGATGAGGTTGATGGCACTCACCCGGAAGGTCTGGGGCCACCTAAAGGGACCCACTCCCAAGCCCTCATTCCCTGGCTGCTGCACGGCTCACCATAGAAGACGGGGACAGACAGAGGGAGTCCCTTTCACAGGGCGACATGGTATTTGTGGCGACCCTGGTGGGAGTTGGGTGAGCGGTACGTAATGCCCAGGGGGAGGAAGATGCACTGCTGCAAAATGTGAGGTTAGAGACTCAACCCTGGCTGCTGCATTTGGCAAGACGCCAAACAGGAAGGCACAGCATCAGGTGCTCTGCACAATGTCATCTGCTTGCAGGTGGAGGGTGCACTACACCGGTATGATAACCCAATTGTGCTCTGTGCGATGAGGAAAGAAGGGCCAAGTCCACCATGTGTCTGGAGACTCAGACACGGCGGAAGAGAAGACACGGGCCAGGCCTCACTTCCATGCAAACTCCAGAGAGAAGGATGTCTTGGGGTGAATTTCAGTGGGGATTTGTTTATGGGGGCAGAGAAAGGAAGCCCCAGAGGAGGGGTGTGGGCAGGAGAGGAGGGGGGCGCCAGCACAAGGCTGGAGCAGTCCATGGGTGTGGGACCTGCATGTCCATCTACTGCTCACCCAGAGGTGAGGGGGGAGGGACACAGCCCTTCATGATCCCGTGCTGCCCAGCCCATCCTATGGGAAGAAACTCCACCTGGGGAGTTGGTTCGATTCCCTGCTCTGGGTTCTCGCGAGCCGGTGAAGTGGCAACCTCCTGTCCCATTTGGTCTCCTTCCTTGCTGCTATCAGAGAGGAATCTGTTGGTCCTTGGGGGCAGGTCTGAGAGGGGTAAGTGGCCATCTGCAAGTCACCTGCTCTCCCCATGGAGAGTAGACGATCGTGGGTGCATTAGACTCGTGCTAATCACGGCATCGTGATGGGTGCGGCACGCAGGGTGCTGCAAATCAGGAAAGGGGGATGGAGGTGTCGGGTTGGCTGCTGTCACCTGGCTTGGGGATGGTCAGAAGTCAGCTCCCCAGGAAGAAGACTCTGAGACAGAGCTCTGTCTGTGGCAGGTACTGGGTGTGCAGTAGGGAGTAACCCTGTGGGATCGCAGGAAGGGGCAGGGGGAGGAGCTGCACTCACGGTCATGGTCATGCAGCAGCATAGAGACCTCAGCATATCCCATGGGAAGTTCTGGAGTTGCAGAGCCCGTGGCTTTGGAGGAAGGGCCAGGTCTCTGCACTCGTGCATTGCCCACTACTGAGCATGGTTTACCCCGGGAAGGAGGCGTGACCTCAGTCAGCAGCTCTCTCAAATGAGCAATCTCCAGAAACAGGCATGACCAGGGGCTGTTGGCTACCACCACCCGTGGCAATTTGAGAAAATGAATTACTCAGGCCCGGGGGCAGGATACGGATGGTGCAGCACAGCATCCTCTGGAGAGAGTCCACTCCCTGGGACTCCATTGAACCCGGGCTTTGCTTTCCGAGGCCACAGGGTCCCTTTTGAGTTGAGCTTATGAGAGACATTCAGTGAGGTTTGGAATCATCAAAAGACTCTTCCATTTCATAAGCAGAAAATAGTCAGCTAGACACTCAGGGTAATCCCTATATTCCCATTTCTCATCCTTCCTTGTATGCTAGGAACAGAAGACAGTAGAGTTGTAGAAAGACGGGCAGAGCTTGTGCATAGCAGGGTGTCAGGGTGTGCGTGTCGGACTCCAGAGCCCTATGGAGCGAGAAGGAACCCACTGTTCACGGCGCATCTAGGTACTCCCACTACCTTGATGTCATGTGGTGCTCAACAAACTGTACAAAGCAGATACTTGAATTTTGACTTTCAAAATTAGAAGACACATATGGTGAAAATCACAATATTACCCAGGGAAACACAACAAAAAGTGCCACATTCCTCACAGTCCAATAATTTCTTGTAGATCTTTCTAGAATACTTCCATATGCATATGTGCATATACGTTTTATATGCACTTAATATACGAATATATGTCCTGGAAACACACACAGACACACCCACAAGTCAGAAAATGCTCTGGATGGTTCTTTGTTCCTTGCTTTTACCACTTAGCATGCCTTAAAGGTTCCTTCTGATTACATAATAAGTGGTTAGGAACTCCAATTTCTATTTCACAGATCAAAAGATTGTGGGTCAGAGAATCAAATGACTTGTACAAGGTCACCCTGCTTTGCTCGCAGAAGAAATGATTCTCCGATTCAGGTGCTAAATGGGGGCAGTGTCTTCTCAGTGTGCACAGGTGCCCTGGAGACCGAGCCTGGCGGAGGACAGATGCTCCATCAGGGTGGCTTGCTTTGACCGAGGCATTAATTAAAGTCCTGCAGAGCCTCGAGGAGCTGTGACTAAGCGGAAATGAAAGCAGACAGGGAAGGAACAAAGGCATCAGACCCAGGAGGTAGGAGCCCCCTTTTCTGTTTGCCTCAAGCAGCCCTGAGCATCCCGTTTCCTGGTCCCGCCACCTGCTAGCATCCGAATTTTCTTATCACCAATGCCTCCAATGGAAAATGCTTCGGGACCTATTGAAGGCAAGGGATCCTTGAAGTCTGATATTAACTTTGACTTTGGAAACGAGATACCAATATCATACAGATTTTTCAAGAGACACATAAGGTAATCTTTGGGGAAAACTTCACAAGGCTGATTCAATATGATTATTGAGGCAACATGAAGTCAAAATGGTAACCGAGAGAGAAATCCTCAAAAAAGGCATGGCTTGAGATTATTATGAACAAAACAAATCTTGTTCCCTAGAAAAGAGTCAACAGCACAACTTTTCAAAAGGGAGTGAGCTGCTGCAGAAAATCCCTTTAGCTGTCCCCTGGGGTCTTGCAGAGCCAGTGAAGAGGAGCATGTGTGCCTCCACTGGCCCTGCATGGAGTGGGCCAAAAAATCACCCTGCACGAAGAAAGGCCCCTGGAGCACTGCCCGTTCCCACAGCCTGGAACAGAAACCCTAAAACGATATGCAGGCCCCATACATGGGACCAAAGCAAAGCAAAGTTGTGCCTGAACTCACCATGGTGAGCTCCAGATCAGGGCCCACAGTACAACAGCCACAAAGGGATGTACAGAGGGGATGGTCATGACAAGGCCCCTTAGGGTGGCTGTTAAGGATCATACAAGACTATTCTAATAGGATGTGGACTTCTGCAATGTCCCAGGGTAACATCAGGGGGCACAAAAAGATGCATCCATCAATGGCCTCCAGGAACACACCTACGGATTATGAGGCTCAAACATCAACGAGGATCCACTTAGAAACCTAAACAATGGATCTGAACTCAAGTGAAGCACTTCGGGGGCTCCACTGGGGTGCGGTTTGATTAGAATCTGGAGACCAGTAGGCCTGACCCTGGCTCGTGGGTCAGTCCCTCAGTAATGGTGTGACCAGGCGAGACCCCATCCTCTGAAGTGTCTGTGTCAGATGGGAAGTCGGGAGAGGAATAGAGCCGAAGGGCTCTCAAGAGTGCCTGGGTGACATTCAGCACCCGCCTAGGTGCTAGTTAGGAAGGTTTGCTTTTTTTGACTTCATTCATCACCTAATCGAGAAAGCAAGCTGGCCATCAACTCTGACCTTATATCAACGCGGGTCACATCAAGTGGCAACTACTGCCCTGGGCTCGAGATCTCTGTTCCAGAGTGCTGGCTGGATGCTTGCCTGCTGTCAAAGTGGCTAATTGGCATCCCCCTGACCCAATCCTTCTCTTCCCTTCCCTCTGGAAGAACCACTTGGACCCATCTGGCCCCACATCCTCAATAGCTGAGACATTGTCCCAGACTCCAGCCTTCTGTCTCACCTCACAATCTGTAAGAAGGTCTTAAAGGTTTTGCCCCTACCATGCTCTTGCTTTTGCCCTAGTTTGAGTCTACGCTGCTTCCTTCAATTATGAAAGCATCCTTCTATAGGGTCTCATCCCACTGGTCTTTCCTTCCATCTGTGGCATCAGCACATGCAAGTTAGTTTATAGTGTTACCTGCTGTCTACAGGATAAAGTTTGAATTCATTAGGATGCCACTCAAAGCCTTGAGTGGTGAGTCCCCAACATATTTCCAGGTCCTCTGCTGCCTCTTGTTCTACATCAGAGCTGTAGTTGCTTTTCTCCTTTTCTGCCTGTAACTCATCACCAAGACTCAGGTCCAATGTCGTCTCCTCTGTGAAGCTTCTCCATCCTCTCCCTCCTCCCAGGTCCTGCACGCACCTCCTTAGACCACAATGGTCTCCCCAACATCCCCCTCAACACCCAGAAGGTAGAAGCAGTTTGTCTTTAAACCTGAAACAGCACACAGAAATTTGATGATTAAAGAAAGAAAGAATAGGGGTGCTTGGGTGGCTCAGTCATCGGGCATCTGCCTTTGGCCCAGGTCCTGAGTCCCTTTTGGGCTCCCTGTTCAGCAGGGAGACTGCTTCTCCCTCTCTCTCTCTCTCTCTCTCTCTCTCTCTCTCTCTCTACCACTCCACCCTCTTCGTGCTTGCTTGTGCTCTTTCTCTCTCAAATAAATAAAATCTTTAAAAAAAAGAAAAGAAGGAATAAATGAATGAGCTGTAGCATCCTCTGGGAATCTCAAGAATATAAGACAACACAGGTCCAGATAGAAGGTCCAAATCACCATCACCTCCCTCTTTTTAGAACCATGGGTTTTCACACAGTTTGGGGCTTGGTATTGGGATTTGCCAGATTGCCACAAAAATCATGCTATGGATCTTTATGTCCTATACAAACACACTTACTTATGCTTTATATGAGATACTTACACAATCTGATGTTTATTTGGCATGTGGTAAGCACTGATAACTTTTCATTTAATAAAAACACGCCCATGAAACTTGACATAATTTTTGTACAGAAATATCAGTACATCTTCTGTGTTACAATTGTGGGAAAATGCATATGTGGAATTGGGTTTTAATATTCTGGATGTTTATTTGAAATAGGAATGCAGCTCTATCAGACCTCACCATCTAGAATTCTATTAATAGTAGCCACTGTTCAGTAGATGCCTGCTGTGTGCTTGGTATTATTTTTTTTGGTCTCTGGATGCTGGCTCTTGGTAATTCATGGGTTTTATCATTATCATCTTATTTTTAATCAATGAGGAAACTACGATTGCATTAATAAGCAGCTAACATTTATTATTTGACCCTATTACATGCCGGGCACTGTTCAAGCACTCTACATGTATTAATCATTTAATTCTTATGCCAAACCTAGAAGATAAGTACAATTATTTATCCCCGTTTGGTAGACTGGGAGTCTGAACCCCAGAGTGGTGAATAACCCACCTACAGGTCCGATGGCCAGCAAGTGGTGGATTAGGCATGGGCTGGGTGGGAAGCCTCACAGCACTGAGCTTCCTCTTAGAACCAAGCTGGAGGAGGTTTATATAGTTAGCCTGTGTTCCCACATTCAGGATACAGAAGAGTGAAGCCTCCAGCACCGATGAGGGCCCAGGTTTAAAAAGGAACCTCACTCTATAAATTCCAAAGGGAATCGAAAATCCCTTGGGCTACACTTCCCATTGCAACCAACTAGCTGGGATCCCAGATAACAGTGCTGTCTTTCTTTCTTTCATCTGGTCAGCACCAGACCGCTGCCATCCTGGTGAGCAGTGTCTGATTTGGTGCTCCAACAACAGGGCGGCAGTGACTAACTGTGGGTTGAATGCCAACTACCTCTTACCAAAAACAGTTAAAATACAGAAATCACAGCTGATTTCACATTAATACGACTTGATCTAAGTTGCCCCTACGGTCCTCTTAACTGACAGCCCACAAGGCTCCCTGAGCAGGGAGCAGTTCAGGCACAGGGGTCAGCGAGGTGGTTGACAGACCCTGGTCTAGGGTGCAGACATTCCCACTGAGGCACGTCTCCAGTCTACATTATGTGCTGGCTGCTCTCCACCTGCACATCACTCCAGCACCAACAGATCCCCCAAATGACCACTGAGTGACCACAGAGAGATCTGTGTGGCCCTGGCCATAAAAGAAGTGATTGTGGCTTAGTGTTTCTCTCCCTCCATGAGTCTGCTGTATCTGCACCTCCCCTTCTGGGAGTCGAGGACAGGATAGTACTCATCTACTCCCAGTGGCCTTCACATAGCGGGCAATGCATATGTCCAGATGACTGAAGCAACGGTGAGAAAAGAGGAAGAGCTATAGTGAAGCCGAAGAGCTGCCTTGAACCTTCTAATGGGTTGTCATGGGGACTGGCTGCACAAAGTTCCACCAAGGGGGTCTAGAGGCACAAGCTGTGGGTGAGAACACTCTTCTCCACTCTTGATATGTTTTCAACGTGCAGGAACACCCATTAGCATGACACCCCTGGCTCACCTCTGCCCATTTTCTGGGCACATGATGAGTTGGGGATAAAAACTGGATTCTTCCTTTTCTTTCTTCGTGAAAGCAAGTCCTCCCAGGGAGGCACTTGTCTCTGTCACCCTCAGCCCTGGAGGAGGCCTGACAGAGGAGACACTCAGCTGGGGAGGCTTGCCTCTGTCCAACACTCCTATACCTGACCAGGTAAGTGGTTCCTTCTAGAGTTCAGTATCCAGGAGCCCCCTTGGTCAAAGATCTAACACCTTGGACAGGGACTTAGCTGCCCTCACAGAGTAAGAGTGCGGGTGAAGGAGGTAGTTCTCTACCTTCCACAGAGAACAAGAGACATGCAGCATTAGTCTTACGATCATTACAGGTAAGAACTCCATATGAATCCTTCCATTGATGTACTTCATGGCATTTCCTTTGGTAAACTGGTCAATTCCTGTATCACCAAGAGATTTTTGACCTGTTTCGAACTTTAGAAGGTAATAATTCATGAGTAATTAGATAGGTTGATATAACGACCCTGAATAATTCATCACTTAAAAGACATCATTCATATCTTGTAAGTTACCTTAATGCCTGTGATGAGTTTCGGGTGAATGCATACACATTGCTGCTATTGATCTATTTGACTTTAGAGAACTACATTTTCACATGGTAGGTATTATGATTGAGAGTCCCATTGGGTTTCTTTATATTCTTCACCAAGTCAATGGAGTCATTCCAACTCCATGTATCACCATGAACCCAGTCCCTCTGTATTTGGTGCCTACTGGTGCCTGTCCCCCTGCTATAAACACTTGAGCTCCAAGGGCCCCTGGGTGGCTCAGTTGGTTAAATCTCTGCCCTGGGCTTGGGTCATGAGCTCAGGGCCCTGAGATGGAGCCCTGCATCAGGCACCATGCTCAGCAAGGAATCTGTTTCTCCCTCTCCCTTTAACCTTCCCCCGGCTTGTGTGCCCTCTCTCTCTCTCTGTCAAATCAATAAATAAAATCTTTAAAAATAAATAAATTTAAAAAATAAACACGTGAGCTCCTGAGATTAGCATGTACTGTCCCCACCTGGAAGAACATATCCTCCAGCTGGAGGAACCAGGGACACAGATGCATAATTACAGGTAGATGTCACACTGGAAGAAACTAGGATGTTGAGTGCGTGGAAGGGTGTGAGCAGGAAAAGCTTCCTAGGAAAGGTGATGCTGCAGCTGGATCTTGAAGGGTAAGGCAGGCAGAGAAAGGATGAGAGAGGGCATGTCAATTATAGGAGACACCATTAACAAAGATACAGAGTGAACAAATAAATACAGTGCAGAGAACTACAATCTGAACTATGTTGCTAAGGCACATGAGTTCAGGAGAGAAAAACTGGAGACAGACAGGTGGGATCTAGTCATGGAGGGTTATGCATATCACGTTCATCAAAAAAAAAACAAAAACAAAAACAAAAAGCAACTCAATTCTCAGGAACCCAGAGACACCTAAGAAAGGTACAAAATGTGTGCCAGTGCGCTTGCCAAGGGGAGATAGGAAGGCATGTGTGGAGGCTCTGTTCTAGGACTCTGGCTTCTCCCTAGCTGTTGCATCTGGTACTCCAAACCTCCAGCGAAGTTGAAATCATAATGTAAACTTACAAAAGTAGAAGGAGCCCAGAGAGATGAGGTAAATGGCCCTTGATCCCATAAATGCTAAGAGGCAAGTCCAGGTTTCCAAAACAGCATAGCCATGCTCTTCCATCCCACAGGGCACTATTCGGAATTCACCAGAATCAAAGTCTTCCCAACTGAGGGTAGGGCAGTGAGAACAAGGTTAATGGCCATCAGAAACGCTGGATTAATCATGCAGTGTGTGAAGGGCTGAGCGGATATTACTCCCATTCCCAAAAGGTCAGAGACCATCAACTCCAACGTATCTGCAGGATGAGGGAGCTGTCAATTGCAGGGGGCTACTGCGACCATTATAACTGTTTCTACTTTGGAAGCTAGAGTGGTTCACTATGATCTCTTCAAGGTGTAAAATTCTATGCTTTTGTGATTTTAATTATGAAAGGTATTAAATTCCTTCAACTATCACTGGGGCAGGCATAGACTCGGCATCTACAATTACTCTCCTACTGGGAGATTGTGGATTTGGTCCTTGTCTCTCCTCCTGGAATATCTGGTGGGCTCTTTCTATATGGCTCATTCTGCAGGGAACCTGGAAAGTAGACCAGAGCAGACCGGCACTGAACACGGATTCAATGTTCTGATAGCAAACGTACAAACACCCACGTGTCTCCCCATAAACCTCCTTATCTGAGATGCACAGAGCACCCAGACTAATGTCCAAGAGCAAGGTGGAGGGAGCGATAGTGACTGTCTGTCTTGCAGTCAGATGATCAGTACCCAGCATGGCTATGGCTTGAATGAGGCGAGCCTGATCCCAGAGCCCACACTTCTAACCACTGCTGATTCCTGCCTCCCTGTAGAAGATGCTCAGCGAATGTGGGCCCTCACTTGGCCTCTGCTGAAACAGATAAGTCTGTTCTGAGAGATTATCAAGGCAAATGGGAGGCCACTGCATCAATATTACCACATTTAGAATGTTTATTTCTATAGAAAACCAGCTCAAAGCATGAATGGCTTCCATTACAATGATTGTGGCAATAGTAGAAACCAAAACAAAAGCATTTGTATAATAAATTATAGTCTATCTAGAGCCTTTAAATCAGCCCTGTAAGGTACAGGTCATTCTTAGGCCCATTCAACGGATGAGGAGGCACAGTGGTGGATCTGTCAGACATAGTGTCAGGAGCTGAGTTTCCTATGAGAAAAGAAATTGTCAAAAATAATAGCCCCCAAATAATCCGAACACATTTTTAGTAAAGTTTGGATCACCTCTCTGGCCAGGCTGTGATCAAATAGAGCTGTGCCATTCTATGACTTGCATCTGCCTCAGGTTCAAGATAAAGCTATTAAATGGATGGCTGCCAAAATGACTGCATTGGCACTGCACCGTGACACTTAATCGAGGCTATGGCATCCACGCTGTCCATGCTGCTCCGCATCTATCGACTGCTTATGACTTGGTAGTACTCTGTCGAACACGGCGGGCACCCTCCACGAGGTACGGAGCCCCCATCGTGTGTTTGTGATCCTTTCCTGCCTCTCTTATAATAAAGGCAATTATTTCCGAGCACGATGGTGAGGCGTAATGAAGGCAGGCTAATGGACGTAAGGTGCTGAGAAGAGCAACTGGCAAAGAACACTGCACCCGGGGAACACCAAAGAGATGCAGGCCAGCCAGTCTGCAGGGGTGGCAGGAGAGGACGAGTCAGAAGGTTGCAGGCAGGGTGAGGATGCTGGCCATGATCCTGGCCACCACACTGTGCACACGCCACCTCGCTTTTCTCTAAGCCGAGGAGAATGAGGTATAGAAAGAGGAAACAAGAGTGGACCAGAACCCACTTCCCTGCAGTCTTCCAAACACAGGGGACCCTCTGGCCTTTTGCTTTTCAGTATTGTACACAGAGCCTACAAATGATGTGAAGAGGCCACTTCACCGCTGTGTTTATTAACAAGGACTCTGCAGACAGTAAATTCTTTAGCTAAGGTGACGGCACTCAATACATCACTCCAGTGCAGAAAACACTTAACACTCCAACATTTGAAAGTGCTGGATCTATCCATCGAAACATTTATAGCTTTGGCACTTCCAGTTTCTGGTATTTTACTTCCATTTGTTCTTCATTAAAAGCAATTCCCCAAACTGTGTGCAATGTTCAGCAATTTTGTTAGCAGTTGGCAAATTGGATTCTTAATATTTAATCTAATTGAGAACAACATTACACAACTCACACTGAACAAGCAATTTAGTTGTCAGATCATCATAAAACCCCAAACACCTTTCTGATGAATGTATTTTTACAGTCTAGCTGGAGGAAGGCTCTAATTTAAAGAAAAAAAAAAACTATTCTCCAACTCCATCAGCTGTGTCAATGTCTCTTAAAAATCACCAGTCACTACATGTGATATTTTAAAAACGAGAGATGGTGTGTTGTGTGAAACGAGCGTATGGTCAATCGTCGGAGTCAACCCAAACTCAAACACTGGCTTTGCACACTGTAACTTTCTCAGGGTTCCTCACGCGTACACACAGAGTCTATTAAAAACAATTTTGGAACAAGATGCCATCTCTACCACTGTTGGCAGGATCTGTTCTACAACAAATCAAATGCCGGGGAGATATTAAGTGCATTGTTTGGTTACTCCATAAATAGTAGATACAATGAATAAAATAATATTTATTGTTATCATTATGGTTAAGCGTATTATTTTTATCAGTACCATTAGAGTGTGATAGAGCGTCACCTCATTTTTTCTCATCAGTAGATCACACTCACGAGTTACAGGAGGCAGGCAGATGGAGCGACGGGAGAGGGTGCTTACATTCTGTGCGTTGTTTTCGATTTCGTGTAATTCTCTTTTGTTTTAAGCGATGTCTTCAAATCTTTAAGACTTGGCTCTCCAATCTGGCAGAAATATCTTTCGGGGATAGGATTTTTAGCTGGTTGAGGATCCAATGTGGAAGAAGTTTATCTCCCTGGCAAGCTGCTGCTTGTGGATTGAAGCAAGAGGAGGGCAGGTGCAAGAAGCGAAAAGAAACAGGAGAGCGGTGGCAGGCTGTCTAGAAGTGCAGGGGCCGTGGGGGGCTCACCGGGGAGCGGAGGGAGGGCAGCAAGCCCCACCGTGCTGGGGCGCACGTCGGGGCCAGCACCAAGCAGGCACCACAAAGAACGGGAGGGAATGACAGACATGAGCACTCCCATCCCCCCGGACACTACGCCCAGAAGTCAGCCCTTATCCTGACTCGGTGACTCCGCATGTAGCCCTTGCTCCCTCACCCCCAGAGAGCAAAGCTGGTCACCGTCCCCGTGGCTTCACCTGGCCTGGCTTTAACTGCCCCACAGCAGGCTGCTCTGGCCCTGAGACTGGTCCTCCCACCCCAGGCTCGGCGCCTTCACCTGCCCACACCCGTGTTGCAGATGGCCGGACAGAGTCCCACGCCGTCCCTCCTGGTGAACCAGACCTCTTCCTGTCGGGGGCTTCTCTGTTATCTCCTCTATTCAATGTTGCTGCTAGTGATACCGCTACCCTGAGGCAGAGACACCTCTTTCAAGGAGAGTTTGGGATGCTTCTGAGCTTGATTATGGTTAGTGTCACTCCACACAGTGATATTCTAGAATTAAGTAGAACAGAGGACATGCTTAACATGGTGCCCAAGTCACTCATTGTGCATTTACTCAAGAATTATTTAGTGGGGGGCACTTGGGTGGCCCAGTGGTTGAGCGTCTGCCTTTGGCTCAGGACATGATCCCAGGGCCTTGGGGTCAAGTCCCCCCATTAGGTTCTCTGCTCAACAGGAGACAAGCCTTCTCTTTCTTTTTCTCTCTCTCCCTCTCTCTGCCTCTCCCCAATGCTCATTCTTTCTCTCTCTCAAATTAATGAATAAAATCTTAAAAAAAAATAAAAATAAGAAATCAGCAGGTAAAAGTAGGAGGGGGGGAATTTCAAATGTGACGAGCAACCTTTTGCAGATATAAAAATAAAATTGAGATGATGTCAGCAGAGTGTACATGTGGGGTCAAGGCTGAATGAAGGAGGGTTTCGGTTCTGAGGCCCGGGGCAGCAGGAGGGCCTCTATTCTTTGTCATGAGGATGATTTTAAGGTTCACCATCTCATGGGAGCCAAGTGGAGAGAACGTGGAGGGAAGAGAATCAAGAGAAAGCAGGTAAGTCTGGAAGCTGTGCGTTGTGCAGCGGGAAGCATCCGTGTAGGCAGCGGGAGGGGGACGAGGAGAGGTGTGAAAATGAAGACAGGTTAGAGAGTCTGCAGGGAGTCCGTCCCTGGCATTGGTGTGCTAGACAGGAAGGGACCCGGGATGATTCTGAGGCTCCTGGAGACTCACTCGAATAAGCAACACAGAGCACAGGCCGTCATTCCCTCCCGTTCTTTGTGGTGCCTGCTTGGTGCTGGCCCCTACGTGCACCCCAGCTCCCCAGTGAGCCCCCCACGGCCCCAGCTGTTCTGGACAGCCTGCCACCGCTCTCCTGTTTCTTTTTGCTTCTTGCACCTGCCCTCCTCTTGCTTCAATCCACAAGCAGCAGCTTGCCAGGGAGATAAACTTCTTCCCAGCAGAGGAGATGCAGCATCTGAGATTGAATCTCCGGAACCCCACCAGTGGGATTGGAATCCCAGTGCCTTCCTGACCTTGGGCCACCTTACTGATTTCCATAAGCCTCAGTTTCCTTATCTGTAAAATGGGGGGGGGGATACTAATAGCTTCTTCACAGGGGTGAGTAAAGAGTAAATCAGAGAATGTGCACGCAGCCAGTAAGATGGGCTAGAAAAGGGACACCTGGGTGGCTCCGCAGTTGAGCATCTGCCTTCAGCTCAGGGTATGATCCCGGGGTCCTAGGATCGAGTCCCACATCGGACTCCCCACATGGAGTCTGCTTCTCCCTCTCCCTGGGGAGTCTCTGCCTCTCTGTGTGTCTCTCATGAATAAATAAATAATTTTTTTAAAAAAGGATGGGAAAAAAATGATGGGCTGGGAAAGGGGAAGAACTCTGCAGTTTAGCTAATAGTGTTCTATTGATTAACTGGAAGCACGGAGTATGGTCTGAATATTAGCCACGGAACCACATCCCTTACGTCTCTGAATTCACCCCCATGATCACTGGAGGCAGCTGTTAAGTAGCACACTGAGCACCTGTATTGGGAGCCTTTAATCAAGCACCTAAAGCTCACCATGGGGACAATCCTTGATAGGTTACTTCCACCCCCAGGGTCCAGGCTCCCCTTCTCTGAGAGGGGTTAACTAATTCCATGGCTGTGATGATAGTCAATGAAATATCAGGACCAAAGGCCTTTGGGACAGAGAGCATAGTGGAACTCATAGATAGTGTTGAACTCATAGATACTCTACTCATAGATCCACTACTCATAGATAGTGGAACTCATAGATAGTGTTGTCATCACTCGCCTTATCAGTGCTGACTCTTGAAAAGTGTTAAGTCAGCCATCCCGGGAAGTGTGCATGGGCTGTGCACGGCCCGGGCCCGCCTCCACCCCTGAAGGCTCACATCCCATAGGCAAGCTAGGCAAAGGTTAGAGTATTCCCTGAAGCCGCCAGCTGACTTTCTGGCAGCCATGAGCAAGCATCGGTTTCGTTGAAAGTTCTCCTGGGAAAGTGAATGAGATCAATATGGAACAGGATTCTTTGCTACCCAGAGAAAGCAGCCAGTGAGGCAGAGAGAACAGCAGAAGGCAGTGAGGGATGAGAGTCATCTCCAATAATAAATCCTGGAGCAGACTACTGCCACAGTGAAAGGGACAGCCAGCACAGCCCTGGGGCTGCAGACAAGCACCCTGTCTGCACCGCATCGGTCTGGAGGCCAGATTCCAGGAGGGGTTCACTGTTGTGTTTAGGTTAGAAATGGGAGGTCCGGAGTGAGAGCTGGCAGGGAGTCTCTGGTTGCCAATAGAACTGTAAGTGACTCCAACAAAACTGGCTATGAAGACACTGGCAATACAATTTACAACAATGGGGCAGCCCACGTGGCTTGGCAGTTCAGTGCTGCCTTCGGCCTGGAGCGTGATCTTGGGGACCCGGGGTCAAGTACCATGTCGGGCTCCATGCATGGAGCCTGCTTCTCTCTATGCCTGTGTCTCTGCCTCTCTCTCTGTGTGTGTCTCTCATGAATAAATAAATACAATTAAAAAAAATTTACAACAGGTGGGGTGTGTATGTGGGGGTGGGGTTCAATAAATGAGGCCGGATCTACCACACTCAGGGATCGGACTTGGATTATGCTTTGTGAGCACTCATGCATACGGCATGCACCGAGTGCAGGTGCTGGCCCACACCAGGAGCGTGAAGGAAGCCATGGTCTGCCCTGGGGCCTTCCCACTAGCAGGGAAGACAGACAGCTGTCTCCAATGGGGTGGGCATTGCACCAAGCAGGCAGCATGAGAGAGTGAGGTTTGTAGCAAGCCTGGGTTGTCAGGAAGAGCCTCCTTGGGAAAGGAACATTCGACCTGGATCCCGAAAGACGGGCCGGAGGAAAACTGAAAA